>NC_059272.1:21248485-21260985 GCF_017591435.1 Portunus trituberculatus | reverse complement strand
AGTGTAGTAGTGGTGGTGGTGGTGGTGGTGGTGTTAGTATAGTAACGAAACAAATCTAATAATAAAGTAACAGTAACTAGACTAAGATGAATAAATGAATGAATAAAGGAATAAAGAAGAAGAAGAAGAAGAAGAAGAAGAAGAAGAAGAAGAAGAAGAAGAAGAAGAAGAAGAAGAAGAAGAATAATAATAATAATAATAATAATAATAATAATAATAATAATAATAACAATAATAATGATGAAAATAATAATAATAAGACGAAGAAGAAGAAGAAGAAGAAGAAGAAGAAGAAGAAGAAGAAGAAGAAGAAGAAGAAGAAGAAGAAGAAGAAGAAGAAGAAGAAGAAGAAGAAGAAGAAGAAGAAGAAGAAGAAAGAAGAAAGAAAAAAAAAAATAAACAAGAAAATACACTAAAATCCAAGAAAGAAAACCAAAGAAAAGATAGAAAGAAAGAAAAAAGAAAGAAAAAGAAAAGAAAAAGAAAAAGAGGAAGAAAAGGGAAAACAATTATACACCCCAGAAACACAGAAAAAAAAAAACAAAACAAAGAAAGAGAAATAAAGAAAAGATAAATACCACCACCACCATCACCACCACCTAGAAAGCCGACCCTGCCCCACGCTAATGTACAGCGCAGAACAACCACAGCACAGCCACAGCCACAGCCACAAGCACAAGCAGGGAATAACAGCGAGCACCAGGAAAACCGCCTTAATTCAGCTCTGCCAGCCCAACCAACCCCCTTTGGTGTAGCGCCGAAATGGAATTCTTGCGAGGGGGAGAGCGCCTCTTTAAACATCAGCGGAGGAAAACACATTAATAACGAAGGCACACTGCTGCCATCTGGGGGGAAATATTAGAAGTCCCACGGAAAGGGAAACTCTTACAAATATCTTACGTGTGACTTTTTTTCTTTTTCTTCCTTTTTTGTGTTGTTTTTGGTGTTGGATTAGTGTAAATAGGAGAGATGGTATTAAATTAGTGTGGATACCGGGATTTGGTGAAGATAATAACGGCGTATGTGTTTTGGTTTGGTTGGATTAATTAATGAGGAGGACGAGAAAAAGATATCGTAAACTGGTGTACTTACAAGATATTTGAAGTTAAGAAAGGTTGAGAAAATTAGCTATAGAACACAAATGCAGCCAAAAAAAAAAAAAAAATAGTGAAAGATAAAACATAAAATAAGATATGAAAAAAATAAAAAAGTGAAAAGAAAAGGAATTTATGATGCAACAACATTAAAGAAATAAAAAAAATCCCAAAAGTATACGAAATTAATAAAAAAATGATAAGAAAAAGTGAAGGAAAAGGAATTTATGGTACAACAACATTAAAGAAATAAAAAATAAGACCTCAGAAGTATAGGAAATTAAGAAAAATGATAAGAAAAAGTAAAGGGTCTAAAATAAAAAATAAAATAAAAAAGAATATCTGAAAGAAAGAGAAGAAAACCGAAAAGGAGAGAAACGGAAAGCCAGGAAGGGCAAGAAATGAAAGGAAACCACAAATAGAAGGAAAAGAAAATATAAACTACAACATTGAGGAGAAAATGTCACAAAAAATGGGGAAAACGAAAGGAAATTACAAAACCAGAGAAAACACAAGGAAAATAGCAAACCAAAGTGAAGAAAATGGAAGAAAAGCAGAGAAAATAAAAATAAAATCACATAATAATAGAAAATAAGATAAAAGAAAAAAATAAGAAGAAACATTACAAAAAAAAAAATCCTTCACGATTAGAAAATATGAAAAATAAATGAGAAATGAAAGAAAGGACCAAAAACCAAAAAAATAAGAAATGAGAAAGATTACAAAACTTTAAAAACTAAAAAAAAAAAAACAAAAAAAAAAAAGACGTATAATCCCAAATATTTCGAGTTTCCTTTCTACATAATGAAAAAAAAAAAAAAAAGCAATATTGAACCTGAACACTGGACTGATCGCTTCCCAAAACCAAGGAGGAAATGCTCAAGAGAACCTAAGAGGGCCAAAGGATGAAAAAAAAAAAAAAAAAAAAAAAAAAAAAAAAAAAACATGAGACAGAAGGAGACACGGAAACAAGGGACGACAGGAAAAAAAAAAAAAGTGTGTTGACTGCCAAGAATATACAAGCAACAAGACAACAGTGACAGGCAGACCACCTCGCACACACCTGCCACAAAAAGAACACACTGAAGGGAGCTAAAAACAATACCAATGCCAACAACAACAACAACAACAACTACAAGAGCAACAACAACTACAAGAGCAACGACATCAATGACAGCAGCAATATTTTACGAAGAAGAAAAATGAAGAAAAACTTAAGGTGAACAGTATGAACACGAAGAAAATAAACAATAATAACAACAACAACAACAGTAACAACAACAATAACAGGAAGAAGAGAAATGTAAGAGAAAAGGAAGATGAACGAAAGAGAGGAAAGACAGAAAGAAGAAAATATATGACAACAACAACAAAAAACAACAAGAACAACAACAGGAAGAAGAGAAATAAAGAGGGATAAAGAAGGATAATAAGATGAACGGTATGAAAACGGGAAGAAGGGAATAATAGAGAAAGATGGAAAGGGAAAAATAAGTGATAACAACAATAACAACAACAGCATCAACAATAACCACACTTAGAAGAAGAGAAATGTAGAAGAAAAAGAAGAAGAAAATATGATGAACGGTAGAGGAAAAGGGAAGAAGAGAAAAATAAAAAAGAAAAAAAATCCTGAACTTAAGAAAAAAAAAAAATCTCAGTCTTGAAAATGAGCAACAGTAACAATTTGCTGAGAGAAAGGCTAAAAAATATACGAGATTTCAAAATACTCATGTCAAAACACTTAGGCTGAAAAGAAAGATGAAAAAGTGAGAGAATTGTAGAGTGGATCAAGTTTGGTTAAATGTAAAAAGGTGAAAAGTATTGTAAAGTGTGAATAACGTTTGTCTGAGAAAGAAAGAAAGAAAAAAAAAAAAGTGAGAGCATTGCGAAGTGTGAATAACCCTTGGCTGGAAAAGGAAAGACAAAAAAAAAAAAAAAAAAAAGGTGGATGTATTGTAAAATGTGAATAAAGAAAGATAAATAGTGAAAATAGTGCTAAAGTGTGAACAACGCTTGGCTGAAAGGAAAGATGAAAAGGTAAAAGTACTGTGAAGTGTGAATAAAGATAAAAAAAGAAAAAAAAAAAAAGAAAAGATAAAAAGGTGAAAGTAATGTAAAGTGTGAACAACGCTTGGCTGAGAAAGGAAAAAAAAAAGTTTAAAATGAGAAAAATATTAAAGTATACTGAAATATACACGAGATGAAAAAGAGACCTAGACAAGAAGGAATGCGTGGTATGAATAGAATATATACAACTCTGTAAGTATAAAAAAAAAAAGCTAATTTTGTATATGCTTATGAAATGATACTTTTAGTGCTCCTCTCCCCCCCCACCCCACCAATGAATAAATAAATAAAACAAATATACAGCTTACTTAAAAAAGAAGCTAATAACTCGTGTGTATGTGTGAGTGTGTTGCAGCATGCAGCGGGTGAGGCTGTGGCAGTGCAGCATGAGAGGCAGCAGCAACACAAACGTTCGTACAAGTTGTAGTAATACATGAGTGTTGGCGGAAAGATACAGAAGTGATACTGGTTCAAAATACGAACAACACATTATTTCCAGATACACATACTCGAGCCAGAACAGAGAGAGAGAGAGAGAGAGAGAGAGAGAGAGAGAGAGAGAGAGAGAGAGAGAGAGAGAGAGAGAGAGAGAGAGAGAGAGAGAGAGAGAGAGAGAGAGAGAGAGAGAGAGAGAGAGAGAGAGAGAGAGAGAGAGAGAGAGAGATTATCATAGCTCGTGTATCTTAACTGGAATTTTTAAATACCATAAAAGACTTTGTATGATTTTTCTTTATGTAACACCTATTATCATTACTCTCTCTCTCTCTCTCTCTCAATATCTCTGTGTGTGTGTGTGTGTGTGTGTGTGTGTGTGTGTGTGTGTGTGTGTGTGTGTGTGTGTGTGTGTGTGTGTGTACAGAAAATAAGATGAAGAGGAAGAAGGGATAAAAGGAAAAAAAAGGAAAAAGAAAAGGTAAAGAAATAAAAAATCCAGAAAGAAAAAAAAAAAAAAAAAAAAAAAAGAAAAAGAAAGACTAAAACGAAGAAATGCAAAATGAGTGAAGGAGAATGAAATATGAAAGGCGATAAAAGACATTATGTGCATTAGGCTCGAGGCGATGTAATTGTTCACTTTTATTCTCTCATTGTGAGGCATTACAGGTTAGTCTTCTCTTGTCTTCCTCAGGGACAAGATTCCTCGTCTATTGCTCTTCTTTCTTCCTTTTATCTTGCATCCCAGAGAGAGAGAGAGAGAGAGAGAGAGAGAGAGAGAGAGAGAGAGAGAGAGAGAGACTTATAAAGGAATTATTTCGTCCGTGTTATTAATTAATATTTGTTTTATGTTGCTGTTCGTATTATTCTCTTTACGCGGAGTTAGGCTTTCTTGGATTTTACGGTGTTTCTTCGTGAATTTGCGCTTAAAATAACGTGGGAAATGATTTTTACGATTATGATGATCTTTATTCTCCTCGTCCTCTCCTTCACGTCTTTTTTTTCTCCTCTTCCTTTTCCTCTTCCACTGCCTCCTCCTACTCCTCCTGTCTCCTGTTTGTACGTCTTCAGATGACAAAAACATCACCTTTCCTCTTGTTTTCCTGCTCTTCCAGCGCCTCCTTCTTCTTCCTCTTATTCCTTTCCTATTTCTTTTGTTTTCAGACTTCTTTTTTCCTTGGAAGCGCCAACAGCTTTCCATTATTTCTTGACTTCCTGGCTTTTAAATTTAATCTTCTAGCTTGGCCGTAATACATTTAACTGGAAACATACGATACTGGAAAAAAAGAGAATAAAATAAGAGAAACGCCTTTCCTTTTTAATTCTTCCTTTCTATTTATTTAACATTTCCAATACCCTTCTTCTTTAATTGGTATGAAGATTTTTCTCACTGTTTCCGGGAAGTAGTGAGTGTTTGGGGAGATAGATACAGGGGTTGGGTGAATGGGTGGGTGGGGGAGGAACCTTCTTACTTTTTTACAATTTCCTTTCTAATGGGAGGCGGTGGCATAGTGGATAAGGTGGTGAGCGTGGGATCGGGCAGACGTCCACGCGTAGGTACGAATCCTACCTTGTACCGCTTTGATACTTTGCCATTTGTTGAGTGGTTTAAAGTTACCTACATGTCACCACGATACCCAAGTTCTAGGTGGTTACATCGAAGATGCGCTTGGGTGGTGATATGGGCCCTAACATGGGTACCACTATAAATAAAATTGCCTGCGCCACTAATGGGTGGAAGCTGAACAACGCTTCCAATACTTTTCAAGTTACCTACAGGAAACGCTCTATACTCAGTTTTGGAAGGTCAGGAAAGAGATGAAAAGCCAGGTTTTCAAGGCTCTTTCTCTTGTTATTGGCGTGAAAACTTGTTAACATGTCACCAGAACCATAAAAAGCACCCTTGACTTCAATTAGAGCCTTCTAAAGTAGTGAAGAAACATTCTGCTCTCTCTCACACCATGGAAAAACGTCTTAACATGTCACCTGTTCCCTTTCACCACATTTTGAAAGATCAGAAAATAGATGATAAGTCGGGTTCTCAAGGCTGTTTCTCCTGTTAATAGCCTAGAAAACCTACTAACGTCACCAGAACCATAAGAACATCTTTGAAAACTCGTGTAACTTCAATTGGGACCCTTTGAAAATAGTGAAGGCGAGTCAAGTGTTTAAGAATATGGGTAATAATCTCACCATTGAGTCATCTGAATCTCCCATTGCTCATCTGGTATGTTCGTGTCTATGTGGTTGAAGGAACACATCGGAACAAAAAGGAGGATTAAGCAGGAGTATTTAACCCAATCAGTACCATGACATGTTTTCATATTCATTCTACTTACTATTTGGTGATTTTCCACAGCTTCAGAAACTCAAGTGGGGGGGAATTAAAATAGTGAAGACTCTGGCTATTAATCTTCTGACCTCCATAGACCCTTTCTAATGTCAATAAAACCGTCTAATCATACCCCAACTCGTGGTAAAAATGCGTCCCAGTGATGAAAGAAAATTGTAGTGGTAATGGTTTGCGTGACTGTAGATTATTTGAACTCTTTTATTATTATTCCTAATGTCAATAAAACCGTCTAATCATACCCCAAACTCGTGGTAAAAATGCGTCCCAGTGCTGAAGGGGTTAAACTGTTTGGTATTACATCTGAAGTGAGGAATGTAGGATAAAGATAGGAAAGATGCAGTATTCTTCCTTCTTCTTCCTCCTCCTCCTCCTTCTTTCTTTTCCACTTACTTATCTTTAGCTCCCTTTCCTTTTCTTTTCTTTCTAGTCATCATTTCCCCCTTTTTATTCTCTTCCTCTTCTATTCCACATTTTTCCCCTCCTCCATCTCAACCACCACCTCCTCCTCCTGCTTTTCTATTTCCATCTCCCTTCCCTCCTCAACCTTCCACCTTCCTCTATTATCCTCCTCCTCCTTCTACACCTCCTCCTCCTCCTGCTCCTCCAGTTTTTTCCTCCTCTGTATTTAATGCAAAGGAAAGCAGCTTACAATCTTTGAGGAAAACTCGAAACGGGAAAAATGGTTTTAACCTGAGAGAGAGAGAGAGAGAGAGAGAGAGAGAGAGAGAGAGAGAGAGAGAGAGAGAGAGAGAGAGAGAGAGAGAGAGAGAGAGAGAGAGAGAGAGAGAGAGAGAGAGAGAGAGAGAGAGAGAGAGAGAGAGAGAGAGAGAGAGAGAGAGAGAGAGAGAGAGAGAGAGAGAAAGAAACTAGGGAATTGAACAGAGGAAGGTGCAATGGTGTACAAACAACAGTGGAGGAGGAGGAGGAGGAGGAGGAGGAGGAGGAGGAGGAGGAGGAGGAGGAGGAGGAGGAGGAGGAGGAGGAATGGCAGCATTGGTTGGGAATGCTGGTTACTCTTCCCCTCCTCTCCTCCTTTCCTAATCCTTCCTTCCTTCTTCCCTCCATTCTCTTCCTCCTCCTCCTCCTCCTCCTGCAGAAGTCACGAGGGAGGTGGCGAGGCGAGATATTCCTTTGAGAAATACAACCAAGATCAAAAGTCCTGATGAGAGAGAGAGAGAGAGAGAGAGAGAGAGAGAGAGAGAGAGAGAGAGAGAGAGAGAGAGAGAGAGAGAGAGAGAGAGAGAGAGAGAGAGAGAGAGAGAGAGAGAGAGAGAGAGAGAATAACAGTGACTTATGTTAACTCATTACTACAACTACAACAACAATAGCAACAACCACTATTACTACTACAGTTACTACTACCACCACCACCACCACCACCACCACCACCACCACTACAACAACAATAAGAACAAAAACAATTCATCATAGTCTTATACTGTAGAAATCCCTATCTGAAGACAAATAAATAAACAAAACATACAATTAAACATCCTTTTTTCCTTATGTGTGTGACTGGTAATAACAACAACAATAACAATAATAACAATAATAATAATAATAATAATAATAATAATAATAATAATAGTAACAATAATAACTCTCTCTCTCTCTCTCTCTCTCTCTCTCTCTCTCTCCCAAATGATAAGTGATTTCCTTCGATTACTGCCAACCTTCTGAATATTCATCTCCAATTCTTATTCATCTATCTATTTATTCATTAAATTATTCACGGATTAATTTAGAAGCACTTCAAAGCAACGGAAATTTCCAAACGAGCGAATGTCGGTGTGGAAATTGAACATATTTGTACCCACACACATGACAACACCTCTGCAATGAGCGACTGTAGGTGTAGACGGCAGGTGTGTGTGTGTGTGTGTGTGTGTGTGTGTGTGTGTGTGTGTGTGTGTGTGTGTGTGTGTGTGTGTGTGTGTGTGTGTGTGTGTGTGTGTGTGTTGAATCCCAAGTCACAATATCTACAGAGAGAGAGAGAGAGAGAGAGAGAGAGAGAGAGAGAGAGAGAGAGAGAGAGAGAGAGAGAGAGAGAGAGAGAGAGCAGAAGTAATGGAGAGCCACCCGTAATATTCTCTAATACTACTACATTCATTGCCGCCCGGTCGCCTAGTGGTTCTGCAGAATGGTAATATTACTGAACACATGCAACCGTGTATACCGAACCTAGCGGCGTATTTTGGTGATTCTGGTGACCGTGCCTCTCTTTCATAACGGCGTATCAAACCGATTAGCCAATTTATGTATAACTGGTTACAAAAATACTCGCTCGGAATTGGAATCATCACATAAACACGTAAACAAAATAGAAAATAAATGGAAAGCGGAAGGCAAACTTGTTATACTTCCGCTGTCCGTGTGTGTGTGTGTGTGTGTGTGTGTGTGTGTGTGTGTGTGTGTGTGTGTGTGTGTGTGTGTGTGTGTGTGTGTGTGTGTGTGTGTGTGTGTAGTTGCAGGTGTTGTTTGTCAGTGTGTTGATGTAATGTGATGTGCTGGTTTATTTTATGTTTACTCCTCTCTCTCTCTCTCTCTCTCTCTCTCTCTATGTTAAAATGAATTAAATAAGTGGCTAACCAACCAACTAGCTAACAAAGGAAATGAATAAAAAGGTAAACAGATAGATGGATAAATAACTTGAAAAAGCCACATAGGCATAGATAAACAGACAAACACATAGAAAGATAAGCAAACACAGACAGAAAGACTAAAACACGGACGACACAGGTGACAATCAGGTAGCCAGGTGGTAATTAACCCTTGCACTACCTTGGCTTCTCCTCAAGGTAAGCAAAGCAGTCTGGTGGAGATTTACAACCGTCTCTTCCAAGGGCACGACTGACAGCAGAAGGAGTGATGGCGAGACTCAAGCCTTTCATCGCCCGTGTCTTCATTCTGGCTCGGTAAAATAGTGTAGGGTGACTCGGTGAAGCAACAGGTGTCGTTCTTCAATTAGCAGTCAGAGGGTGAAGGTCAGGTGTTCCTTCGCTGGATTAATTGCGAGCTTACACCTGAACATAACTCCCTCAATGGTGTGAAAGCTGATTAGTTTTTTTTTTTATTCCAGGTATCAGTAAGGAATTACGTTGAGGTTAAGATGTTTCTTGTAATAAATAAATGTTAGAAATGATTTGTAGTTACGCAAACCACTGAAGTTGTGTCGATGTTTATCCTATGCTAAATTAATTACACTCGTGAAAGTCTTTTTTTTTTTTTTTCCTTTATTCCAGGTACGAGTGGAGAATTACGTATGTTAACTTTACGATCACGTCTTATGATAAAAAAGTTAAAATAATCCAGTCATTTAAACCATTACCTCTACAATCTTATAGTCAACCCCTTCAGTACTGGGACGCATTTTTTCCATGAGTTTTTTCCGATAAGACGATTTTATTGACATTAGGAAGGGTCTATGGAGGTTAGAAGATTAATATCCAGAGTCTTCACTATTTTAATCCCCACACGAATTTCTGAACGTGTATAAAATCACTAAACAGTAACCAGAATGAATATGAAAACACGTCATGACACTGAAGAGATTAAGAACAAGAGAACGGAGCTACAAAAAGCCGTTAGTCCTCTGTAAATCTTTATACTCGTAAAGCATGCTAATCTACTTCCACCTAGCATTCTCACCCACAAACACTAACACTAACCTTAACCATTGAAACTACTATTCGATTAACCAAACCCTGACAAACCAAAAATACATAAACAACCTCTGAAACCTATACAAACACTCAAGAACTCACTCAAAACATTAACACACCTACATACATAAAAACACATACAAAACTAATACATAAATTAATATCTAACATATAACGCAATGTGGGAGTCTGAGAGGTGGTGAGGAACGAAAGTAAGTAAACCTTTGAGGACCCGCGCCCCTTTGAAGGTAATAATATGAAGCCAAGGGAGTGTTGGCATTGGAAATATAACTTTTATGTCCGTGTTTGTGTTTTGACGCCGCCGAGAGTGTGTGAACCGTGCAGACGATGGAGGCGTAGGAGGAGGAGGAGGAGGAGGAGGAGGAGGAGTAGAGCAAGAGGGAGAATAAAAAAATAAACTTAAAAAGGAGAATAAGAATAAGACAAGAAAAAAAAGGAAAGAAGGTGAAAAAAAAGAAATTGAAGCTGAAGGTAAGAAAATAATAGTAAATGAATAAATAAAATGAAGTGAAATAAAATAAATAAACAATGCTAACAAATCAATAAACTCACTGATAAAAAATGACGATAATATTGAGGAGGTGGTGGTGGCAGTAGCAGTAGTAGTAGTAGTAGTAGTAGTAGTAGTAGTAGTAGTAGTAGTAGTAGTAGTAGTATCATTTTGTGAAGTTATTTTACTAATGTTTATATAACATATTTTGTGAACACAGCAGAGAGAGAGAGAGAGAGAGAGAGAGAGAGAGAGAGAGAGAGAGAGAGAGAGAGAGAGAGAGAAATAAACGATAAGGGTTCCATTTCCATCAATTTTAGAGAAAGACGAGGAAATCACACACGCGAGCAGGTCCATGAGAAGAGGTGGAATTGAGGAGGAGGAGGAGGAGGAGGAGGAGGAGGAGGAGGAGGAGGACTGGCCAGAACACGACAGGAGGTAAGGGAGGCGAGGGGAAGGAAGTGCCGTGTACAGAATATCCTTGCACACACACACACACACACACACACACACACACACACACACACACACACACACACACACACACACACACACACAAACGTACCTAGCAGTCAAATCCACACACAGTCAAATGCATGAACGGTCTGGAGTGCTCTCTCTCTCTCTCTCTCTCTCTCTCTCTCTCTCTCTCTGGAGGTCTATACGGTACACAAACCAATATTTATTCTTTTATAACTGCTGGGTTTACTGAATTTTATTATTATTTCGTCTTGTTTCTCCTCCTCCTCCTTCTCCTCCTCCTCCTCCTCCTCCTCCTCCTCCTCCTCCTCCTCCTCCTCCTCCTCCTCTTCTTCTCCTCCTCCTCCTCCTCCTCCTCTTCTTCTTCTTCGTTGTCTTCCTTCTTGTTTTTGTTTTGTTTTGTTAGTATCTTTTCTTCTTATTGACGTTCTCGTTTTTTTCTATTTTCTTTTCTATCTTCCTTTCAGTCTATTTTTCTATCGGTCTTTCTTACTTCTCTTTTCTTCTCCTCCTCCTCCTCCTCCTCTTGTCTCTTCACCCCGTGGCTAGTTAGATTTAGTTACACAACAGCCTTGCAAAAGCCTAAAGGTCTGTAAAGCTCTGTTGCTGTTTGTCTGTCCATTGTTATTCCTTGTAAACCCTTCTCCTCCTCCTCCTCTTCTTTTTTTTTTTTTCGCTTTTTTTTCCTTATTTTTTTCCTCTTATTGTTGTTGTTGTTCATATTATTTTTGTTTTCGTTGTTGTTGCTGTTATTGTTATTGTTGTTGTTGTTTTTGTTGCTGTGCTTCTTCTTTTCCCTCTTCCTTTTTCCATTCCATCACTACCACCACCATTACTACCAATACTACTACCACAACAACCACCACCACCACCACCACCACCACCACCGACCTTCCACAGCACCCAAAAATCATCTTCGTTCTCAGCCCAAGTTATTTCTATCTCTCTTTTTCCAAGCTTTTCTCCACTATTTCTGTCAACAGCGAGAGAGAGAGAGAGAGAGAGAGAGAGAGAGAGAGAGAGAGAGAGAGAGAGAGAGAGAGAGAGAGAGAGAGAGAGAGAGAGAGAGAGCGTGTGCAGAGGTGGTGAGGTGTTGCCAATACATTGTGAAAACCTTTGTCTCTCCATTTGAAGCACTGGCAACATTCATTAGTGGCGCAGCAGGTGTGTTACAGTCGTGTCAGGTGTGGGTTTAGAGTGGAGTACAAAACAAATACCTGTCAAAAAATAAATTAATAAAAAAATAATAATACAATAATGAGGAAACAATTCTAGTTATTATCAAGACATAAATATTACAAATTACTGAATATTAAATCCGACATGAATCTTTGAGTGATGACTAGTGAACTCTTTGGTTTGCTAATGGTATGCTACTGATCTGATTTACGTAACCTTAGACAGTGCACGGAAAAAAAATGGTAAAATAAATAAGACAGTACACATCAGAAGGTTTTTATTAATGTAAGAAGGTTCTGGTCAAGGGCAACAAAAAATATCGAAAGAGGAAGAAGGAAGAAGAAGAAGAAGAAGAAGAAGAAGAAGAAGAAGAAGAAGGAAGTGGAGGAGAAGAACAAGAAGAAAAAAGGAAAAGAAGAAAAGAGGGGAAGATGAGGATGAAGAATAAAACAGAAGAAGAAGAAGAAAAGAAGAAAGAAGAAGAAAGAAAAGAAAAGAAAAATGAAAAAAATAAAGAGAAGAGAAAGAAAAAAGAGGAGGAAAAGAAGAAGAAAAAAAAGTAGTAGAAAAAAAAAGAAGAAGAAAATAAGACAAAAAGAAAAGAAGAAAAGAAGAAGAAGAAGCAAACACTAAAGACGCAAGCCCCAAGAGGAGACAGTGCAAAGAAAACCAGCATTCTCAATCTTTCACCCTTTTACTGGTAGACCCTGGAACTCCCT
>NC_059272.1:21240985-21243485 GCF_017591435.1 Portunus trituberculatus | reverse complement strand
AAAATAAAATGAAGAAATTTAAAAGCTAACAACTCAAACACAGAAACACTAATATAGGAACGAGAAATGAAGTAGAAAACAGACAAAGACAAATAAAAACATGGACACATACCAACACACACAACAAAACCAGCAACTTAGCGACAAAATATTGGGTGCGCGTCACAAATATCGGTTAATTACACTTTCCATTTGGCGCGGGACATATTTTTGGCATCGGCATAAAAATACGGTGTTTCCCACGCCACAAATATCACTTAATTAACTCACGGATCTTGGCGGTAACTCTTTCTTTTATTGTACTGGTGGCGGCGCGACCCGGCTGCCTGATCGACCCCCGCGCCTTACTACACTGTCTTGATTCCTCCTCCTCTTTCCTCGACTTTTCCACCTTGTCTTCCTCTCCGTTGATCTGTGCCTTCTGAACCATTCTGGAGCTCATTCTATACATTTTTTTTCATTTTCATTCAAATTTTCCTTTTTCCTTTTTCTTTATATTTCGAATTCACGTCTTTGTTTTCCTTTTGTTCAGTATTTGTGTGTGTGTGTGTGTGTGTGTGTGTGTGTGTGTGTGTGTGTGTGTGTGTGTGTGTGTGTGTGTGTGTGTGTGTGCGCCTCCTCGCCTCCACGGAGTTAAATTTCTTGAGTTAATTTTGGTTGGTAATAAAAACTATACAATTTTCCTGCTCCTACTAATTCTTAGGCCAATTTTCCGCCGTGCAAAAATTAATATTCCGAGAAATTTCGATGATCACGTGCAGAGAGAGAGAGAGAGAGAGAGAGAGAGAGAGAGAGAGAGAGAGAGAGAGAGAGAGAGAGAGAGAGAGACTAAAATTGGATCCAAACATGTATCCTCTAAAACACGATATGGGAAAAAAAAAAAAAAAAAAAAAATACAAATACAAATTAAAACTTTATAAAATCAAGTGAATATTTGTTTTACTTTTTTTTTAAAGCTCCAAAGAGAGAGAGAGAGAGAGAGAGAGAGAGAGAGAGAGAGAGAGAGAGACTAATGAATGGAGCAAGGGGAAGATAAAGGTCACATGTCCATAAAAAATGTTTGCTTAGGAGGAAAGGAAACTTTGAGTGGATTAAATTTATCAAGTTTATAAGCCCCATCATGGAAGTCCTCTCTCTCTCTCTCTCTCTCTCTCTCTCTCTCTCTCTCTCTCTCTCTCTCTCTCTAATCCACAATCATCCCCCATCTACACCTCCAGTACTTTTCGACTTTTCTCTCCATTCTCTTCCTCCTCCTCCTCCTCCTCCTCCTCCTCCTCCTCCTCCTCCTCCTCCTCTCCTCCTACTCCTCCTCCTCCTCCTCCTCCTCCTCCTCCTCCTCCCATCTAACATGTTCTTTTTCAGGCTTACATAAAAAAAAGAAGGAAATTTTACGCCACTTAAGTTTCCTGTTTCTTTTTACGGCAAAACGACGCAAGGGTGTTTTCTTGCCGTAGTTCCCTCTAAATTTCTTGTTGAGTTTGCCGTTTTCTTTGGTTCATTATCGCGTTGTGTTTTTATTTTATAGTCTTGATGTTTATCTTTTTTCTTTTTTCATCGTTAAAAAAAGACAAAGAGTTCATTCGATATCTATTTTATCATCATCATCATCATCATCATCTCTCTCTCTCTCTCTCTCTCTCTCTCTCTCTTGCTCCATCTGTTTTACCACCAAACTTTCCAGCATTCGTCATCTCTTTTTCCTCATTCAATTTCCATCTATGCCACTCGGTTGTCAAGCTGGGAGAGGGAGAGAGAGAGAGGGGGAGAGGGGGAGGGAGAGGGAGAGAGAGAGAGAGAGAGGGAGAGCGAGGGAAGGAGGTTAAACAAGGGACAGGGAGTGAGAGCGAGAGGGAGAGTGAAGAAAGGAGATGAACTTACTGAGAAAAAGGGAAGAAAAAAGAAAGGAAGGTTAATCTTTCCTCACCGAGAGAGAGAGAGAGAGAGAGAGAGAGAGAGAGAGAGAGAGAGAGAGAGAGAGAGAGAGAGAGAGAGAGAGAGGTTCGTTACTGCAAAATATGGAAAAGAGTATAAAAGAGAAATAGGAAGGAATAAAAAAGGAAGGAAGGGAAAAAAAAAGGAAAAGGGAAAAAGAGGAAATAAAGAGGCCAACAGTGAGCCCACGAAGATAGGGAGGAAGGGAGAGAGAAAGAGAGAGTGTGGAAGAGGTAGAGTGGGAGAAATGGAAAAGAGAAAGAGGAGAGGAGAGAGGAAGGGAGGCAAAGACAGATATGGTGATAGGATGGTCAAAAGGAGGAGGAGGAGGAGGAGGAGGAGGAGGAGGAGGAGGAGGAGGAGGAGGAGGAGGAGGGAAGAGCCGAGAATGTCTTTTTTTTCTTTTTCATGGCAAGGTCGTGATCTCTCTCTCTCTCTCTCTCTCTCTCTCTCTCTCTCTCTCTCTCTTACTTCCATTCCACATCTCTTGCAATTTTTATCAGCCAATTAAGATTAGAACTTTTCATGTTACTCTCTCTCTCTCTCTCTCTCTCTCTCTCTCTCTCTC
>NC_059272.1:21230985-21235985 GCF_017591435.1 Portunus trituberculatus | reverse complement strand
GAGAGAGAGAGAGAGAGAGAGAGAGAGAGAGAGAGAGAGAGAGAGAGAGAGAATCATAATATACGAGGCAGAGAAACAGAGAGTTAGAATAAAGATAAAAGCCAATTGGGAATCATGCATGCAAAAGGATGTATTTCTCTCTCTCTCTCTCTCTCTCTCTCTCTCTCTCTCTCTCTCTCCTTTGTATCTTATCTTCAATGGTGTTCTTTTTTTATTACATCGTTTTCATTTTCCTTTGTTTAATTTCCTTGACTTTCTTTCCTCCTTTCCTTTTTGGTCTTTTTCCTTCCTTCTTCTCCTTCTCCTTCTCCTTCTTTTTTTATTATTTTTTTTCTCTTTTATAAATATTCTCTACTACTTTTTTTGCACTGTTTTGTTTTTGTGTTCGTTGTACTGTTGATGTTATTGTTGTTGTTGTTGTTGTTGTTCCTTTTCTTCTTTTTTTTTCTTCTCATTTTTCTCTTTTTCTTTCTTTCTCAACTTGAAATATGTGATTGAATTTAGATTTTTGTTCAATTCTTTCATTTTACTCTTTTTACTTCTCTTTTCTTACTTCTTCTTCTTCTTCTTCTTCCTCCTCCTCTTCTTCTTCTTCTTCGTTTATACATACACATACACAATTTCTTCTATATATATCTTCCTCTTCCTACCTTCAATTCCATCTTCCTCCTCCCTCCGTCCTCTTCCTCTTCCTCCTCCTCCTCCTCCTCCTCCTCCTCCTCCTCCTCCGTTCCTTGTTCCTGACTTCCATTCCATCTCCATACATTTTCTTCAGTAATCCTCTCACATTCCTTTCCGTTGGCCATAATTTTTCCTTTTCCTTGCTCTTCCTTCTCTCTCTCTCTCTCTCTCTCTCTCTCTCTCTCTCTCTCTCTCTCTCTCTCTCTTTCCTCCCTCTCCCCGCCAAACATCCTCCCATCACCTCTACGACAGCCATTTTATCTTCACACACACACACACACACACACACACACACACACACACACACACACACACACACACACACACACACACGCAATTTGCTTTACGACTGGAAACCTGCGTGGAAGATGCGAGAGAGAGAGAGAGAGAGAGAGAGAGAGAGAGAGAGAGAGAGAGAGAGAGAGAGAGAGAGAGAGAGAGAGAGGGTAACCAGGTAAGCAGAGGCGGGATCACGAAGCTCATAAATTTCCTTCATTACTCATCGCTCGTTAGTTTCTCTCGTAACTAACTTGATGCAGCTATTAGAGGAGGAGGAGGAGGAGGAGGAGGAGGAGGAGGAGGAGGAGGAGGAGGAGGAGGAGGAGGAGGAGGAGGAGGAGGAGGAGGAGGAGGAGGAAGGGAGAGGAAGTTGATACAAAAAAAAAAATGCATAAACTCGTACTCTGATCTTGAGTGAAACCAGAGAGAGAGAGAGAGAGAGAGAGAGAGAGAGAGAGAGAGAGAGAGAGAGAGAGAGAGAGAGAGAGAGAGAGAGAGAGAGAGAGAGAGAGAGAGAGAGAGAGAGAGAGAGAGAGAGAGAGAGAGAGAGAGAGAGAGAGAGAGAGAGATATATACAACAACAGAAGCAAAGAAACATGAAAAGATAAAGAAAAGAGAAAAATCGCAAAAAAAAAAAAATTAGAGAGAGAGAGAGAGAGAGAGAGAGAGAGAGAGAGAGAGAGAGAGAGAGAGAGAGAGAGAGAGAGACTCAAGCTCCACCCTACTCATCGTAACATTAGACCGCTCCTTACTTCCTCCTTCCCATAAGCCGTTGAAACCTGCTAATGCTGACCAGTGTTCCCCAGTCAGCAGTGTGAGGCGGTGAGGAAGGGCGCCGCTAACCTGGTTTAGTCCGAGCCTGCCTCCTGCCACCTCTTCCTCTTCCTCCTTCTCCTCTTCCTCTTCCTGTTCTTCACTTCTTTCTTTCTTTCTTTTCCATTCTCGCCTGTTTTCTTTTTTTTTTTATCTATTTCTCTCCTCCTTCTCCTTCTCTTCCTCTTCTTCCTGTCTTTTTCTTCTTTCTCTCCTTCCCTTTATCTTTGTTTTTCTCTCTGTTTTCTTATTATTTCTTTTTCTTGCTGTCTTTTCTCTTCGTTTCTCTTTTTTTTTTCTATCTCCTCCTCTTCCTCTTCCTCCTTCTCTTCTTCCAATCTTTTTCTTCTTTCTCTCCTTTGCTCTATCTTCATTTTTCTTTCTTTTTTTTTCTACCTATTCCTCTTCTTCCCTTTCTCTTCTTTCTTTCCTTCCTTTTATCTTTTCTCCTTTTCCTCCTACTTTTCCTGTCTTTCTCTTCTTTCTTTATTTCTTTTACTGCTTTCTTCTCCTCCTTCTCTTCTTCCTGTTTTTCTATTCTTTCTTTCTTTCTTTCATTTGTTTCTGCTCTCTTCTTCTTCGTCCCGTATTTCTATTATTTCTTTCCCTCCTTCCTTCGTTCTATCTTCGTCTTACTTTTTCTTTTTTTTTCTATCTTTTCTTTTCTTTTCTTTGAATTGTTTGTTTTCTTGTTTTGTTTGTTTTCTGCTTTTCCTTGCTTGCTTTTTTTTATTATTTTTTTAGGGATGTTGTTGTTGTTGTTGTTGTTGTTGTTGTTGCTGCTGCTGGTGGTCGTTACTCTCTCTCTCTCTCTCTCTCTCTCTCTTGCTCTTCTTTGTTTTCTATTTCTCTGTCTATTTTTTTTTATTTTTCCATTCACTATCTTCCTCTATCTAATGCTTTTCCTTCTTCTTCTTCTTCTTCTTCTTCTTCTTCTTCTTCTTCTTGCTATTCTTTCTTCTTTATCTCCTTCCTTCTTTCAGTTTTAATTTCCTTCCTCTAACTAACGTATCCTTCTCCTCTTCTTCCCCTTCTTCTTCTATTTCCTCTTTCTCTTCTTTGTTCTCTTGTTTCACCTTCCTCCCTCCTTCATTCATTCATCGCATGTTTTCCTTCACACACACTTTCGCTTCACACTTCCT
Organism: Portunus trituberculatus; assembly: GCF_017591435.1. NCBI lineage: Eukaryota > Metazoa > Arthropoda > Malacostraca > Decapoda > Portunidae > Portunus > Portunus trituberculatus. The sequence goes on along the minus strand of NC_059272.1, from coordinate 21,233,070 downwards.
CCTTCCCCTTTCATACTCTCAATTACTTTTCTTCATCTCTCTCCTCCTCCTCCTCCTTCTTCTCCTCTTCCTCCTCTTCTCCTTTCAGTTCCTTAGCCTTTCATCTCCCCTTCCTTCTCCTTCTCTTCCTTTCCTTCCCTTTCTCCTCTTACCGTTCTTTTTCTTCTCTCTCTCTCTCTCTCTCTCTCTCTCTCTCTCGTCTCTTTTCTATTCTCATTCATTTATTTTCTTTTCTCCTTTTCTTTTATTCACTTCCTTTATTTTGCCTCCCTCGTTTCCCTTCTCTTCTCTCTCTACAGAAAAATATGTACGCCTCCTCTTCTCTCTCTCTCTCTCTCTCTCTCTCGCCAGGTGTCCCTCTAGGCAGTAAAGGAAAGGAACTGACAGGAATGGTTGGGCAGAGAGAGAGAGAGAGAGAGAGAGAGAGAGAGAGAGAGAGAGAGAGAGAGAGAGAGAGAGAGAGAGAGAGAGAGAGAGAGAGAGAGAGAGAGAGAGAGAGAGAGAGAGAGAGAGAGAGAGAGAGAGAGATGAAAGAAAGAAATGTTAATAAGATACGCGAGGATACAGGAGGAGGAGGAGGAGGAGGAGGAGGAGGAGGAGGAGGAGGAGGAGGAGGAGGAATAAGATAATGAACATGATAACGAAGGTAATAAAAGCAATAATGATAATGATGTAAACAGAAAGAAAGAAAGAAAGAAAGAAAGAAAAGAGAGAGAGAGAGAGAGAGAGAGAGAGAGAGAGAGAGAGAGAGAGAGAGAGAGAGAGAGAGAGAGAGAGAGAGAGAGAGAGAGAGAGAGAGAGAGAGAGAGAGAGAGAGAGAGACAAACAGATAGAGAAAGAGAGATATTAAGCATTTAGAATTCTTCTCTCTCCATCTCCCTTCCTCTCTTTCTCTCGCTTTCTCTCTCAGTCCACCAAAAGCTACTTCATACAAACCTTCTCCACCACTCTGCTCCCTCCACAAAATCCGCTTCAACACGCATATACAGAGAGCCCATCCATCTACATCCACACAACACCTCCTCCTCCTCCTCCTCCTCCTCCTCCTCCTCTTCCTCCTCCATCAATGTTCCAAGAGACAGGAATCACAAAGAAAAGTTCCCATTTGCACCTCAATGGAAAAAATAGGCAAAGAGAGAGAGAGAGAGAGAGAGAGAGAGAGAGAGAGAGAGAGAGAGAGAGAGAGAGAGAGAGAGAGAGAGAGAGAGAGAGAGAGAGAGAGAGAGAGAGAGAGAGAGAGAGAGAGAGAGAGAGAGAGAGAGAGAGAGAGAGAGAGAGAGTTGAATAAGAGACATGTATTAGTGAGAGAAATGAGAGAGTTGGGTGAGAGGAATGATTAGGTGTGAGAGAGGAAGAGGAGAGAACAGAGAGAAGAGTGTGAAAGGGAAGGAAAGAGGGGAAAAGGAAGTGAGAGCAGAGTTGAATAGGGGACACGTATAAGTGAGAGGAATGGGAGAGGTGGGGACTGAAGGTGAGAGGAATGAGAGCATGTGAGAGAGAGAGAGAGAGAGAGAGAGAGAGAGAGAGAGAGAGAGAGAGAGAGAGAGAGAGAGAGAGAGAGAGAGAGAGAGAGAGAGAGAGAGAGAGAGAGAGAGAGAGAGAGAGAGAGAGAGAGAGAGAGAGAGAGAGAGAGAGAGAGAGAGAGAGAGAGAGAGAGAGAGAGAGAGAGAGAGAGAGAGAGAGAGAGAGAGAGAGAGAGAGAGAGAGAGAGAGAGAGAGAGAGAGAGAGAGAGAGAGAGGTTAAAGGATACAGAAAATTGTGTTAAAAGTGAGAGTGGCATAGCTGTGAGAGTACATACAGTTCACTCTGACCTGGGAGAGGAGTGTGAGAAGGAAGTTGCGGGTCAGTAAGAGAGAGAATAATAGTTAGCTCTTTCAATACTGGGACGAATTTTTTTTTTTTTTTTTTACCTTGAGATTTGTGTATGATTAGACCGTTTCATTGACATTAGGAAGGGTCTTTGGAGGTCAGAAGATTAATCCCTTCAGTACCATGACGCGTTTCCATATTCACTCAGCTTACTGTTTGGTGATTTTATACAATTTCAGAAACTTTTGTGGGGGATTAAAATAGTGAAGACTCTG
>NC_059272.1:21210985-21218485 GCF_017591435.1 Portunus trituberculatus | reverse complement strand
TTACTGCTCCTTCCTTTTCTCTTTTCCTGTCTTTCGTCTTTGCATTTATTTTCACTAACTCTGCAACTTTGATTTCACCATTTCTCTTCCTTTTTTTCCCCTTCTCTCTTCCTCCCTCCCCATTCCTTCACTCCTATCCTTTACTCCTCCTTCCTTCCTTCCTTCGTGCTTTCAATCTATTCCTTTATTAAATCTTGTTCCTTCGCCATAACTCTCGCTTGAGTCATTGTCTCTTATTCACCATTAATCCCTGGAGCTTTTTCTCGTTATTCAATCCCCCTTCCTGAGTAATATATCCTCATTCTCTCTCTCTCTCTCTCTCTCTCTCTCTCTCTCTCTCTCTCTCTCTCTCTCTCTCTCTCAAGAAAATAGTAATAAAGAGAGGATTTACATGATTTTTTTTCTCTCTCTCTTTCTCTCTTTCTCTCTCTCACCTGATTGTAAGTCCCCTCCTTCCTCCCTCCTTCCTCTTCTCTCCTTCCTCTTCCTCTCCTCTCTCGCTCTCTATTTTTCATCTCTTTTTCTCTTTTATTTTTTTCCTTCCTCGTCCCTTTTACTACATCGTTTTCTCTCCTTCCCCTCTACGTGACACACAATTCTCCTCTCCTTTCTATATCCCTCTTCCTCATCATCTTCCTCTTCTCTCTCTCTCTCTCTCTCCTTTTCTCTTGTCTCCTCTGACCACAGGAAGGTGAGAATGAGTTTCCTCTCACTCCTCCTCCGCTCTCCCTTCTCTCACAAACCACTTCACATCTATGGGAGAGGGAAGAAGAAAAGGAGGAGGAGGAGGAGGAGGAGGAGGAGGAGGAGGAGGAGGAGGAGGAGGAGGAGGAGGAGGAGGAGGAGGAGGAGGAGGAGGAGGAGAATAGAGAAGGGTGTAGAATGAGACTGGATGAGAGTTTCTGGGTAAGAGTGGCAGGAGGAGGAGATGGTGATGAGAATATGGAGGAGGAGGAGGAGGAGGAGGAGGAGGAGGAGGAGGAGGAAGATAAAAGTGGGAGATTCTTGAGTCAGTTAATTATAAAGTGGTTTCTAGAATGTGCTGGTGAGTGAGTGAGTGAGTGAGTGAGTGAGTGAGTGAGAAAGTGAGAATGAGACACAAAAAAAGTTAGAAGTGGAAGAAAGAATGATTATGAAAAAAATAAGAGAAAAATATAGGAGGAAATCTCTGTGTGTGTGTGTGTGTGTGTGTGTGTGTGTGTGTGTGTGTGTGTGTGTGTGTGTGTGTGTGTGTGTGTGTGTGTGTGTGTGTGTGTTCGCTCCTGTTTTATCTATCTCTCTATCAATATACATGTTTATCTGTCTGTCGGTCTGTTTATCTATCTATCTATCTATCTATCTGTACATATCTTAGGTTATTTACATACCTATCTATTTATCAATATATCGATCTATCTATCTATCTATCTATGAATCAAGGATATTAAAGAAACTGAACTCAAATACATATGCATTCTTAAACGAAAATAAAAAAAAAGAATAAAAAATGCGCATAAAAGCGAACGAGTATCAAATAATAAAAAAAAATATATATGACAAGGACACAAACAAATCCTACAATAACAAAATCCTCTCCTCAAAAAAAAAAAAAAAATAAATAAATAAATAAATAAATAAATAAAATCAATAATCCAGATGCTAAAAAAATTAAGACAAAGTAAGGAGGGAAGGAAGGAAGGAAGGAAGGAAGATAGGAGGGAAGGAAGATAGGGAGGGGGGAGAGACGGAGAGGAAAAGGAGAGTAAGAGAATAAGTATACAGGGAAAGAAAACTTCTCCATCTCCTAAAACAACAAGACGAGAGAGAGAGAGAGAGAGAGAGAGAGAGAGAGAGAGAGAGAGAGAGAGAGAGAGAGAGAGAGAGAGAGAGAGAGAGAGAGAGAGAGAGAGAGAGAGAGAGAGAGAGAGAGAGAGAGAGAGAGAGATGGAAGAGGAGGGAGGGAATACAAAGTGATAAAGAAGGGGAAGAGAAACGAGAATAACAAGATGGAAAGCAGAAAAATTAAATAACGAGATGATAGGGAAGAGGGAAATAACGAAGCGGAAGTTAAAACAGGAGGAGGAGGAGGAGGAGGAGGAGGAGGAGGAGGAGACGTAACGAGGAGGCCAACCAATGAAGAATGGGATAACAAAGCTTCTTGTGATAAATCTGTCACGTCACCAATTTTACAATGTCTGAGTTGTTGTTGTTGTTGTTGTTGTTGTTGTTGTTGTTGTTGTTGTTGATAATTATGATGGTGATGATGTTATTGTTTCTTCCTCTTCATCTTGTGGTGTTGCTGATGTTGCTGTTGGTTGTGGTGGTGGTGGTGGTGGGTTTCCAATGACAATAGAAGACAAAAACAAAAACAACAATAATAATAATAATAATAAAAATAATAATCACAATAGCAATAACAATAATAATAATAATAATAATAATAATAATAATAATAATAATAAAGTAATAACGAGGATAATAACAATGATAAAAGAGAAGAAATAATCCATTGTGACTGATAAGGAACGCAAACTCTCTCTCTCTCCCTCCTCTCTCTCTCTCTCTCTCTCTCTCTCTCTCTCTCTCTCTAAAATATTCGTGCACTTCTCAATCCCCTTCGTTAACTTAAGACATCTCATTAAATCTTTCTTCTTTTAATGTTATCTTTTCAAGTTTTTTCCTCAACCTCCTTTAAACTCCGCCTTTCCTTAATTTCCTCTTTCCTTCACTCCTTTTTTGCACTTTGCCTGAAATTATTTCCGTCTCTTTGTGCGTGAAGTGTTTATGGCGTAATATTTCGGATGATCTCTCTCTCTCTCTCTCTCTCTCTCTCTCTCTCTCTGTGTGTGTGTGTGTGTGTGTGTGTGTGTGTGTGTGTGTACATGTCAGAGTTTTTTTTATTGATATACTTATATTTTTCATGAGTTCGTATGCCCCATCTCTCTCTCTCTCTCTCTCTCTCTCTCTCTCTCTCTTCATCAAAAGCATTTAGACAATTTCCTCTCATCCTTCATCCCCTCAGTCATATTTTCTCCTCTTTAAAAGTTACTGAAAGCCATCTCTAGCTATATACATTCCAATTCTCTCTCTCTCTCTCTCTCTCTCTCTCTCTCTCTCTCTCTCTCTCTCTCTCTCTCTCTCTCTCTCTCTCTCTGAATCTTAATAAAAATCTGAGAATGAAGAGTTTTGCCATTTGTGAATTCTCAAGAGCAGAGTAGTCGCTCTTGACCTCCTCCTCCTCCTCCTCCTCCTCCTCCTCCTCCTCCTCCTCCTATTCCTCTTCCTTCTCCTTGAGCCTCTTTCTCCTTCTGCTCTTTGTGTATTTCTTCCTCACAAACTTCCGACTTGCTTTATCTATTTCATCCCCTCCTGAGAGAGAGAGAGAGAGAGAGAGAGAGAGAGAGAGAGAGAGAGAGAGAGAGAGAGAGAGAGAGAGAGAGAGAGAGAGAGAGAGAGAGAGAGAAACGAAAATATGCAGGGGGACGAAAGAGGAAAGATGAATGGAGACAGAGAATTGTCGAGGAGTTAGGAAAGAGGAGGAGGAGTTAGGAAAGAGGAGGAGGAGGAGGAGGAGATAGAAGAGCAAACAGAAAAAGGAGAGAAGGAGGTAAGAGGAGAAAAATGAGATTGAAAGGAGGCAGGAATAATTGGGGAGAGAGAGAGAGAGAGAGAGAGAGAGAGAGAGAGAGAGAGAGAGAGAGAGAGAGAGAGAGAGAGAGAGATTGCAATTATTAAATACTATTAGGATGATCTGGCAACATCTTTCACAAGCACGGACTGCATTTATTGTATTTACCAGGAAGTGGAGGATGAGGAGGAGGAGGAGGAGGAGGAGGAGGAGGAGGAGGAGGAGGAGGAGGAAGAAGAAGAATAAGAATGACCAAAAAGTAAAAACTACTACTACTACTACTACTACTACTACTACTACTACTACTACGACTTCTACTACTACTACTGCTACTACTACTACTACTACTACTACTACTACTGTTACTACTACTGCTATGTTTCTTTAAGTGCAGAAATTTTTTTCATCGGTTCAGATATTTCATTGCTGATAGAAGAGAGACACACATACAGACAGACAGACAGACATTATTCAGGACCTCGCCACGCCAGCCAATCACTGTCCAGTATCCACCACGCCAGGCAATCACAGCCGTCCCTCCAAGCAGTCCTGGGGTGCTAACTCCATGGTAATGCCGCGCTGCTCTATGAGGGCCAATTCATGCTAAATAATAAATATTACCTTGCTGTGCCTGCTGCTGTACTAAACTCTGTAATTCCTTGAGAGGACATCGGGACTCAGGGCGATCACAGCCGTCAGTGGAGAGAAACAGACAGTCGCAGCAATCAGTGCAGAGAAAGAAGCAAACTCATCAAAGCCAGGAACAATGAACAAAGCCAAGCAAGAGAAGCGCAACAAGACGCCTAGGAAGGCTGGGAGCTGTGCCTTCAGCCACGCCTTCCTGCGGCTTTTTAAACGTAAGAAGTGTTGCCGCCGCGCCCTCAGCGAGAGACTCTCCCAGGCAGTGCTGAAAGAGACTGCGATGGAAGCCACTTCCCTGGAAGAGTCTTTGCCTAGTGTGGCTCCTGTGGAGGACTGTCTGTGTGGTGCGTGAGACTGCTGTGAAACAACCTGCCATGGAAGAACATGCTACGGTACAGTCTGTTATGGATGAACGTGTGGAAGAAACTAAGATGGATGAACATTTTGTAGAAAAAATTGTCATGGAAGAACAGTTTGTGGAAGAAATTGCTATTGAAGAACATTGTGTGGAAGTAATGATCACTGAAGAACATTGTGTGGACGACACTGTCATGAAAGATTTTGTGGAAGAATTTGTCAATGAACAATTTGTGGAAATAACTGTCATTGAAGAAGATTTTTGATGGACAGTGCCATGAAAAATGTTGTGAAAGAAATTGTTATGGGAGAATTTATGATGCAACAATTTATCACTTGAAGCTTTTGTAAAAGAACATCTGATGGAAGAACATGAAGTTGAGGAACATCTAGTGGAAGAACATGAGGTTGAAGAACATGTGGTGGAAGAACAAAAAGTAGAACTTCACCTACTAGAAGGAACTGTGCAGGAAGAGGCTGTGAAGGAACAGTCTACGCGGGAAAAGAGCAGGACGGCCCAGCCTGCAGTGAATGAGCCTGACGCCAGCGATCATGTCAAACAGACAATATTAAAATAAATAAATAAAAAATCAAAACAATAAATCAATCAATAAATAAATAAAAAAATAAATAAATAAAAAAAGATAAGAATTACTAACTAAATAAAAAAGAAATAAAAAAATCGTATCAAACAACCCAAATAAAAAAAAGAAAAAAGAAAAGTGAAACCAAAAAGATATAAACATTCAAAACAAAAGAAAATGATAAAAGGAAAAAAGAAACACAAAATGATACAAAACAAACCAAAACAAAAGAAAACAAAAACAAGAAAGAAAACATTTAGAAAAAAGAAAAGCAAAATCAAAATAAAACAAACAAAAATACAAAATATATGAAAAAAGAACAAAAACCGAAAAAAAAAATGCCCCCCCATAAAAACAAGAAAAGAAGCAGAATAATGAAAAACGTCCAAAAAGGAAAATGCAACATAAACAAAAGAAAACTAAACAAAATGGAATACAAATATGAAAAAAAAATACAAAAATTAAAGAGAAAAAAAATCAGAAGCGGAATAAACGATAAAAACCGCGGAACGTTTAAACGACGAAAATAAACGTTTCATCGTTTCGAACACGCAATTCAGAAGCGAAATGAACGGAATGGAAACCGCGAAACGTTTACGAACACACCACTCAGAGGCGAAGTGAACAGGATCGAAACCGCGAAACGTTCATACGAAAAAAAAAAAAAAAAAAAAAAAAAAAAAAAAAAAAGCGTTTTGTCATTCCGATCACGCGACAGGGAGGAATCGAAACTGCGAAACGTTTAGGAACAAGCGACTGTGAGGCGCGCCGAACAGAATCAAAGCGGTAAAACGTTAGAATGTTTTTGAAGTCTTTGTTGATAATGACATGGAGGCAAATAATGTCTGGCCTTGTGTTTACTTTTGTCATCCATTACTCATTGTTTGTCTTTACAAACAAATTCAAAACGTCAGTTACTCTTTTCTTTGCCTACGCAATGCCAGCCTGTCTGTCTGTCTGTTTGTCCAACACACTCCTGTTATATCTCGTGCACACACATACACACGCACACACACACACGAGAGAGAGAGAGAGAGAGAGAGAGAGAGAGAGAGAGAGAGAGAGAGAGAGAGAGAGAGAGAGAGAGAGAGAGAGAGAGAGAGAGAGAGAGAGAGAGAGAGAGAGACTATTATTTTCTTTTTATTTATTTATTTTTTTCTTTCATAGGCACAGCAATCAAACTCCGTTCCGCACCATGATAAACACTCCCTCCTGGCCTCACGTACAACGTTTACAAATGCTGGTCTTACAACACTTCCTACATACCTCGCAATACTGTTTATTTTTTGTTTTTCCTTTCATGCAGCACCAGCGGCAGGCCAAATAACTATTCCGAGCAGCTACACACCGCTCGATTAAATTACGCTGCCGTTCCAAATACGAATGGCTCCCCCAATCAGTACTCAGCACCACGAGCCAGCCAGCCAATCAGTACTTAGGGCCGCCAGTCATCCAGCCAACCAGAACACGAGCCCATGATCCAGTCAGCCAATCACGACTCGAATGTGGCGTCACTGTCCTTTCCCGACCAGATTAGTCTGTCACGGTCTCTGGGGAGGAAGGGTCGCGGTGGTGGGGAAAAATGCTTTTGTTTAGGGAAGAAGGGAAGGTTTGGGAAAAGCTGTGTTGTGTTTGTGGGAGGAAATGATTTGTTTAGAGGTAGAAAGACGTTGTTTAATGGGGAAAATGTCTTGTTTAGGGGAACAATATGTTTAAGGAAAAGGAGTTGTGAAAATGGCTCAGTGGGGAAAAAAACTTCCTTGGTGGGAAAAATGTTTCTGTGAGGGAAAAAAAAATCTTGGGAAGATAGACAGATTTTGGAGAAATCATGTTTGTGGAAAAAAATATTTTTATTTCATAGGGGAAATATCCTAATGAAGGGTATATCTTGTCTGTGGGGAAAAAATAAGGGGAGAGACGTGTTTGTGGAAGAAATCTGATTTTATTTATCTATTGATTTTCTTTTTATGGGAAAACTTACTTTGTTTAGCAGGAGAAAGTTTATCCTTTTCAAGGAGAGTGTTATACATCAAGGATGAAGTTCTACTCGGGGAAAAATAAAAAACATCATTATTGAAAAAAATAAATAATCATTATCGGGAAAAGATCATTGCTTGTGGAGAAAGTTTCGTTTAGGTAAAAAAAAGAAAAGAAAAAGAGAAACTCGCCTTACAGATTAAAAACAAAACAAAACATGCTCATTAAAGAAAACATATTTTGTGAAACATTTCATGCACAAGAAAAAATAAGCCTCAAAAAAATGTTTGCCTGAAATAAGTTCAGTCTGTGAGAAAAAAAGCCTTACTTGGG
>NC_059272.1:21198485-21205985 GCF_017591435.1 Portunus trituberculatus | reverse complement strand
AAAGAAAATAGTAACCAGTCCTCCATCTCGCTGCTATCAGAAGAAGAAAAAAAAAAAATGCCTTACCAGAAACAAGATACGTCCAAGTTGGTAGCTAATTCAGTTGAAAGTTCTAACACAGCACATAATTCTCTCATAGATTAGCCAATACACCTACTCAAAAGTACACTCCTAGGATGACTGAGAAAGAAGAAGAAGAAGAAGAAGAAGAAGAAGAAGAAGAAGAAGAAGAAGAAGAAGAAGAAGAAGAAGAAGAAGAAGAAGAAGAAGAAAGAAGAAGAAGAAGAAGAAGAAGAAGAAGAAGAAGAAGAAGAAGAAGAAGAAGAAGAAGAAGAAGAAGAAGAAGACGAAGAAATGTTATTATAAGCGTTTGTATACCATTATGAAACAATTCCCTAGCAGCAACATATACCTTATCTTTTCACATAAAACAACAACATACACCTTTCTCTTTACGTGTGTGCAAGGAAAACTGACCAAGGAAACACACAAATACACATCAACTCATAGTAAAAACCTTAACATTTCACAAAGAACACCACTATACACCTTTCTCTCACTCGTGTTTTCAATCTGCTTACTATTTATCGATTTTATACACCTTCAGAAACTTATGAGGGGATCAAAAATAGTGAAGACTGTGGCCATTCATTTCCTCACCTTCATAGACCCTTCCTAATGTAAACAAAATAGCTTAATCATACCCAGAAGTCATGGAAGAAATGCGTCCCAGTACTGAAGGGGTTAAAAACAAATACATACACACCAACTCGTAACAAAACCTTAGTAATTCACATTGAACACCACTGCACACCTTCCTCTTTACTCGTGTGTGAGAGAAAGACTAACCATGACAACACAAACATATACACACCAACTAGTAGTAAAACTCAGTTCACCAATTAACACCAAAGGCATCACATAGAGACCCACTTCTGACGAGCCCGTTAACACCTACACCTTACCACACCATCAGGAGGAGGAGGAGGAGGAGGAGGAGGAGGAGGAGGAGGAGGAGGAGGAGGAGGAGGAGGAAGAGGAAAAGGAGACGGAGACGGAGAAGGAAAAGGAGGAGGAGGAGGAGGAGGAGGAGGAGGAGGAGGAGGAGGAGGAGGAGGAGGAGGAGGAGGAGGAGGAGGAGGAGGAGGAGAAGAAGAAGAAGAAGAAGAAGAAGAAGAAGAAGAAGAAGAAGAAGAAGAAGAAGAAGAAGAAGAAGAAGAAGAAGAAGAAGAAGAAGAAGAAGAAGAAGAAGGAAGGAGGAGGAGGAGGAGGAGGAGGAGGAGGAGGAGGAGGAGGAGGAGGAGGAGGAGGAGGAGGAGGAGGAGGAGGAGGAGGAGGAGGAGGAGGAGGAGGAAGAAGAAGAAGAAGAAGAAGAAGAAGAAGAAGAAGAAGAAGAAGAAGAAGAAGAAGAAGAAGAAGAAGAAGAAGAAGAAGAAGAAGAAGAAGAAGAAGAAGAAGAAGAGGAGGAGGAGGAGGAGGAGGAGGAGGAGGAGGAGGAGGAGGAGGAGGAGGAGGAGGAGGAGGAGGAGGAGGAGGAGGAGGAGGAGGAGGAGGAGGAGGAGGAGGAGGAGGAGGAGGAGGAGGAGGAGGAGGAGGAGGAGGAGGAGGAGGAGGAGGAGGAGGAGGAGGAGAAGAAGAAGAAGAAGAAGAAGAAGAAGAAGAAGAAGAAGAAGAAGAAGAAGAAGAAGGAGGAGAAGGAGAAGGAGGAGGAGGAGGAGGAGGAGGAGGAGGAGGAGGAGGAGGAGGAGGAGGAGAAGGAGCAGCAGCATTCATTCCATCAAGGACACACAGACAGAACTTCCAAATGAACAGGAAGTGTAATATCAGCATTTTTGGTCCAGTTCTAATGCATAATAAGGAAGAAGGAATATTATGGTCACCTGGTCTAGTTCTCACGCGGCGCATTACATTAGGTTAGGTCTCACTGCTCCCTTGCCGCGGCGTAAGGAGGAAGAGGAAGAAGAGGAAGAGGAGGAGGAGGAGGAGGAAGAGGAGGAGGAGGAAGAGGTAAGGGTCTTTAATTGTCTCAGTGCTTTAGAGTCCTTGTTCCGTTCTGGGTGTGGAGTGCATGGCGGGGAGGCTCGTGTGGTTGGGGTCGGGCCCAGGGAGAGGATGGTTAAGGGTGGCGAGGAAGGGTTAAGAGGAGGAGGAGGGAGGGGGGACGAGGGCCAGGCAGGTGTTTGGATTCTCACGTTTGGTTTTATATATGAGGACTGGTTTCCGTGCCCTGGTTTTGGATATTAGAGGATAAACGAAGGATAGTTAGGAAATAGTAAGAAAAACGATGAAAAATGAGAAAAGATAGGGAAATATAAGGAAAAAAATAGGGAAACGAGGAGTACTAGAGAGAGAGAGAGAGAGAGAGCAAAATACAGTAAAAGTACAAATGATTACTGACTTTATGGTTCACTTCACCTGTCGCTCTACCTGTACCTTTGATTGCTCTTTCATTCACCAGTCTTATCCCGGCCACCAACCATCACCTACTGTACTCTTGTTGAATTAATTAAGCCGCATCTCCAGTGAATACGTATCAATTAACTCTGCACCACTCACTATTATATTATACTTCTGAATGGCGGTGGCGGTGGTGGTGGTGGCGGTGGTGGTGGTGGTGGTGGCGTTGGCGGTGGTGGTGGTGGTGGTGGTGGTGCCCATTAAGTCTGCAGCAATGACCACACCACGCCTCCACTAATTAATTAACGCACCAAAATTAATCAAACCATCATTTACACTTGTAACACCGACATACAAACATACACACACACATACATACATACATACATACTAATCGTGCAGTAATATCACACCCTTTACATTTGCAACACTTCAATCTTTCATCTTTTTACGCTTGCAACGCTTATTTTGTCCCACTACTGAGGAACCAAGCAGTGAAGTCAGCGAGTGGAGCGGCAGCAGTCAGCAGGAGGAGGCGTTGTCTGGGTGGACAGTGTAGGAAAGTGGAGAAATCATAAGCCTGAGTTCGAATCCCGTCTAAAGCTGGCTATTGTTGTACCTAATCCTCTTGTTACTCGCCCTGAAACATCTCTGATCCCTTTATAACTTGTTGAAATCTACCAAGTCCTCTTGTAAAGTACTGAAACCAATATGATTCCCTTATAATATGCTTCGTATCTTTTTTATCCCATTTTGACTTCCTAAAATCTATTTAATCTTCTTATAACCTACTAAAAACCTATCTAATCCTTTATGAGATCTAAAACCTCTTATGATCCTCTTATAACTTACTGAAAATGTACCTAATTCCGTTATAACTCATTCAAATCCTATCTAAATACCCTACAACACTAAAGAGGAAACCTAAGGGAACGCATCTATAAACACTAAAGGAACTTACCTAAAGGATGTTCAAGGATATCTATCTAAAAACACAATAAAGAAAGTGAAAATGAAACCTTTATCCCTTAAACATACCAAATTCAATTACAACTCAATCAAACCTTACTGATACCACTTACAACACACTCTAAACCTACTTGATCACATGCAACACACCAAGATATACGCAATCCCCTTAAAAACCCACACGAAAACTTCCTGACCCCCATTGAACCATCTTGCAACCCTCTTAAATCAACCTAAGCCCTTTTAACTGAGTGAGATCTATCTAATACCCTTTAAAACACACCCATAACGTTACCTGACCAGCTTATCACACACACAAGAGCCTTACACAATCCCCTTAACACACATATACACAAAAGATACCTGATTCCCTGTACGATTTCACTCACCTCGAAGTAATCAACCAATACACAATGACTAATAAGAGCATATCCAACCCTCACCCTCGCCTCGCCCTCGCACATAACCCTGCAGCGGCGATCACCCCGAGGCCTCTGCACACCTCCTCCTCCTCCTCCTCCTCCTGGACTTGGTAATTACTCCTCCCCTTATACACGTCGTTCTCAGTAATCGCCGCCTCATTTCACTCCATTATGCGTAGTCGACGATACACACCACATTAGCAATGATCAACACCACCACCACCACTTTCTCTCTCTCTCTCTCTCTCTCTCTCTCTCTCTCTCTCTCTCTCTCTCTCTCTCTCTCTCTCTCTCTCTCTCTGTTCGTCTCATTGGTTTATCACAGTTACCAGAGTGTCAGATTTGATAAGACAAACGTTAATCATAGTAAGGTCTGAGAGAGAGAGAGAGAGAGAGAGAGAGAGAGAGAGAGAGAGAGAGAGAGAGAGAGAGAGAGAGAGAGAGACGCAGGACGCGTCTCCAGGATGTGGAACTTGTTCACGGCCGCGGTGCCTCACGTCCAGGAGATGAACACACACAGTGTCAAACTGATGGCACATAAGTGGAGACAGACACTGCCAACTCCTCTGACACTCTTTGTGACGTGACACTCAGTGTAGTGCAGTGCGTGAATAGTGCTAGTGAAGTGAAACGAATAGTGCTCCATTTACATGCTGACCATCTTGTATATTATCTATTTTAAGTCTTGTAAATATTGTAGAGAAATAGATTGTAGTACCCTTAGAATAGGTAGCACACGACAGTGCGCCTTGGGTACATGTTCCTTTGTATTAAGTTTTGTTTAAATAAAAAAAAAAAAAAAAAAAGAGAGAGAGAGAGAGAGAGAGAGAGAGAGAGAGAGAGAGAGAGAGAGAGAGAGAGAGAGAGAGAGAGAGAGAGAGAGAGAGAGAGAGAGAGAGAGAGAGAGAGAGAGAGAAAGAGAGAGAGAATTAAATTTATCTATCTATTCTTCCTAGCTTTGTTCTCTCATCCGGACGGTTTTCAAAGGCCACAGGGATGATTGGTTCGGTTCTCATGGGTATCTATTTTGTTTAGAATAATGGCGAATTTTCAAAGCACCTGTGGACACCCGAATAACTTTCACTAGATGGTATTAAAATGTCGGAGATAAGACAAGAGCGCTTCATTGTTAACCTATCACAGTTTTCAAAGGCCACAGAAATGATTGGCCGGGTTCCCATGGGTGTTTCCTCCTACTGTTGGTGTATTACCGTTGATAAACTACAATTAATCTTTTCCATTGCTATTTGGTCTCATCTCCTTTACCAGAAACACTGAGACATTTGTTTATTTGTCAGACAACCACTTATGAATGTTACGCTGCTGAGAAGTGGAGAGGTGTTATTTTAATTATTTTTCTTTCTAGCAGGTGTCTGTAGAAACTAATACTTACTACTTACTATTTGATCCCTTATAACACTGCTGATGTCTCTCTGATCCCTTGTGACTTATTTAAATTTTCTATTCTCCTTATAACGTACTCAAAACCTATCTAATCCCTTATAATAAACCTAAAACCTACAGCATCCCCCTTCAACTTACTGAAAATCCACCTTATTGTTGCGTATTGTATTAAAAGAAGCTACCTACTGCCTGTTACAAGTAGTCATGATAAAGGCACGCATTCTGAAACTCCTCTGTGTTATAATTAAACTACTGTCAACAAACGTAGATGGAAATTACCTACTGGGGTTTTATATAATTCTTTTCTTTTTCTTCCCTTTTCGTTATTCTAGTGATAGTTTTGCCAGGATTCCACACAGTCAATAATGGAAACACTCCTGAGAACTGACTGATTATCTTTTTGACCTTTGACGTGCGATCGTGATGATGAAACAAAGCGCTTCACAACACAGCTTTATTATCAGACATTCCTGAATTTTTGCTGTGATAAAATGCTCACCATAACGTGCACTGTTTTTTTCATCGCGAGCTAAGAATAAGAAATATGGGAAAGGGTACGAAAAGTTAGATAAAAAACGAGGAAAGAAAACCTATTGATAATGGCGCTATAAAAAAGAAAAGAAAAAAAGAACTAGTGTGAAGCATTGAAGAGGAAGAATTAAAAGTGGAAGTGGCCGACAACTCACCTCAACTCCATTGTGTCACTGATGCTGCCTCCTGGAACACAGAGAGATCATATTATTTAAGACACACGCACATAGAAACTACCCCTCCCTCGCCCTCTAAGAAATGTAATACTTCAAAAAAGACACGTTTATAAGCAAAATTTTCTAACTTTTCTGCAATTTCTTCGTTTTCTTTTTCTTCTTCCTCCTCCTTCTCCTTCTTTTGTTGTTATTGTTGTTCTTATTATTACTTTTTCTTCTATTTGCTTTTCATTTTTCCTTAATGTTTTCATCTTATTCTTCTTACTGCTTTCCATTTTCCTATTAGTCTTTCTCCTCCTCCTACTTCTTCTCCTATTCATCATCATCATCATCAATTCCTTCTCTATCTTTAACAAATCAAACACAAAACGAATAGAAAAAAAAAATCCTAAACCTCGACTTCTCAAACAGCACGACATCAATTACTAAACCTACCTTATAAACATTTGACGTCCATTAGCCTTGCAACAAAATTTTTCCACTCCTTTCCTTGATAAATCTCCAACCAGAGTATTAAGTTTGTACTGGAGCGACGGGGCCTCCTCAGTACCTTCTCCTTTCTCAGTATCCATAAGTAAGTAGATAAGTACCCACCAAGTAAAGGAGTAAATGAGTAAGGAGAGTTCTTGGTGCCCGCCTTCATTAGATAAGAGTGAGGACAGAGGCAGGAGGACACGAGGAGGTTGAGGGGGAAGGTACGAAAGGTGATAATGAGGGTGAGATGAGGGGAAAGGGAAAATGGGGAAAAATGAGAGGCAGGGAAGAAGGGTACATCTAGGGAAAAGAAAGGAAGGTGTTATTAGTGTTAAAATTAAGGGAAAAACGGAGAGAAACGAGAAAAAGACGAAGGAGAATTGTGGGAAATGTGATAAAAGTGGAGAGTGAAGGCAAAAGAAACAGAGGAACTGGAAAAAGGGGGGAGAGATAAAGAAAAGAAATTAAGAAAGGGAAATGGAGAAAGAGAAAGAGGGGAAATGCATGACAGAATAAAAAAATACATATATACATAAAATTATACAAAAAGAATAGGGAATGAATATATGAAAGGGAAAAAAATAAGAAAAAGAAAGAATGAATATATACATGAGAGAGAGAGAGAGAGAGAGAGAGAGAGAGAGAGAGAGAGAGAGAGAGAGAGAGAGAGAGAGAGAGAGAGAGAGAGAGAGAGAGAGAGAGAGAGAGAGAGAGAGAGAGAGAGAGAGAGAGAGAGAGAGAGAGAGAGAGATAGAATAATAAAAACTTCAGAAAAGAAAAAAAAAAGAAAAATAAGGAGAAGACGAAAAATGGAAACGAAAAACAGACAATGGAAAATGAAGATATTGAGGAAAGAAATAAAAAAAAAAAAATTTTAAAAGAGATCATGAGAGGCAAATACGAAAAGAAAATATACATGAGGAGAGGCGAGGAAGACAAGAAGAATGAAGACGAGGAGGAGGAGGAAGAGGAGGAGGAGGAGGAGCGGATATGAAGGAGAGAGAAAGATGCTAATGAGAAAACACGAGAGAGAGAGAGAGAGAGAGAGAGAGAGAGAGAGAGAGAGAGAGAGAGAGAGAGAGAGAGAGAGAGAGAGAGAGAGAGAGAGAGAGAGAGAGAGAGAGAGA
>NC_059272.1:21185985-21193485 GCF_017591435.1 Portunus trituberculatus | reverse complement strand
CAAAAAAACGAACGAGAGAGAGAAAGAGAGAGAGAGAGAGAGAGAGAGAGAGAGAGAGAGAGAGAGAGAGAGAGAGAGAGAGAGAGAGAGAGAGAGAGAGAGAGAAACACTAATCCCAACACAATACATAATTTAATATATATTTTTCAGAAACACCACGATAATTCCAATGCGATTAAAGGCTGATAAAATGAAACTAATCCTCTTGACCAGAAAAGTACGCAGAGCTAATGCAAAATGACACTCGCTTCTCGTAAAGGCTTTTTGTACAATTTTTAACAAAGGCTCCAGTAATCCGTGTATGCTCGAGTTGCTGCAGTGACATACAACCATCACAACACAACACAACACACTAAGCACACTAAGCTCACAATGCGTCTTTTCATTCACTCTTCATATGATTTTAACTAGCTGTGCACTGATCTCCACCATGACACCACATAGTAAAGGGATTTCCATGCATTGTGTTAGCAAAAATCGTGTGAGAGAGAGAGAGAGAGAGAGAGAGAGAGAGAGAGAGAGAGAGAGAGAGAGAGAGAGAGAGAGAGAGAGAGAGAGAGAGAGATAACAATTTACGTATATGCTAAGTGAACAATATCAATCCTTAAAGTTTATCCTTGTTCCTTTATTCTAAAAGCTAAAAGGGAACAGTACTAATCCTTACAGTCTAACCTTAATTCTTTATACTAACAGGTAAAACAAACGGAAAGCAGGATAAAAAGAAAAATAATCTGATATTTACGTTTGTATGGTACGAACAAGTGACGGGCTGGAACGTGCTTGAAATGTAGAGTAAATTTTATAGAAACGAATATATTTCTTCTTCAGTACTAGGACTTTTTTTTCTACCATGAGTTTTGGGTATGATTAGACGATTTTATTGACATTAAGAAGTGTGTATGGAGGTCAGAAGATTAACGGCCAGAGTCTTCACTAGTTTGACCCCCACGTAAGTATCTGAAGCTGTAGGAAATCACCAAATAGTAACCAGAATGAATATGAAATCGCGTCATAGTACTGAAGGGGTTAAACTGAATTCGTCTAAAAGAAGAAGAAAATGCGTCACTTGTGTATCACGTAATCCCTAACCCCATTCAAAGACACTGTGGCGCCTACACACTCATACTTCACACATGAACAAGCATTTATCTCGTCATTTATCCATTTCTGTCCCTTTCTGTTGGCTTACTTTCTCGGACCTGCACGGGGACTGGGAACTAAGGGGGCCTCTTTTTTTTTTTTAACTCTTTTGTTGCCCTTGTCTAGTTTTTCCCTCTTACATAACGTGGCTGACTTGACCTCACTTTACCTTACTTCCCTTCACCAACCTACACATCGGAGAGTCAATTCTATTTATGTTATTCACCCCGATTCATATTCCAGGCATGAATGAAAAGGGATAAATTTCCACTCACTGGCTGGCTGACCTAACCTGACATGATCTGACCTTACTTCACGAGTCTACACATCAAGGATTAGTTCTGTTCAAAGTTCATTGTTTTCTATTCATAATCATACTCGATAAGAAATAAATAAAAAAGATACATATTCCTTTCTCAGCGTGACCTGACCTGACCTGACCTGACCTGACCTCACTCTACCAGCCAGCACATTGGGGACTCGTTCCACTCCAAGTTTTCCATTCGCTCATCGTCGCCTTTCTAGTCTGCGGGGCGTTGGGAAAACCAGGGCCGGAGTGTTTTCCCTGACAACATTCACCGCCGCACTTTCTACATCTTATCCTCCACTTTACAACTTCTACTCCACTTTTTTTTTTTTTATGATTTACTTGACTCTTTCATGTCTAGAGTTCCTTCTCATAACTATTCAATTTTTCATACTGACTTTTTTTTTTCACTTCAGTCTCTAAATTGTTACGTAACCCAGAAAAGATTATATTAATTTTTCATTTGTGTCTTTTTCTTCCTTCTGTGTCCTTGCTAATAATTTCCTTTGATGATCTGACACTCATGTTTTTGTACGAGTCTCTTGATCATGTAGCGTGGAAAAGGTGACTGACCTATTTTCATTTTACTTTGAGTCTTTCGTTAATAGTTTCATTTGGGGCTCTCAGTTACTGCTGCCTCTAAACACTGAATTCTATGCAGTAAGTTTGCAAAATTAATGATTCTGTGATCTATCTTAGGCTAGTCAATATTATCTACTTAATTCAGATTCCACCTCGCTTTTTTCCTCTCTGTAGACCTCCAATATAACACACACACACACACACACACACACACACACACACACACACACACACACACACACACACACACACACACACACAGCAACTCTTACATAACTATAGGCAAAGTTAATCTATTTTATATACTTCACTTTCCCGTATTTTTCTCACAATTCCCAATATAAAACACACACACACACACACACACACACACACACACACAAACGGCTAGCCACTCAAGATCTCACGCCTTTAAACTAGCAAAGCTTTCCTCACACGGGGCCATAACGTCCAGGTTCCTTTCATACGTAATTCCCTTTACTTCACACCTCCTTTCACTCAGATTACGCTCCCCCCATTCCCGCCCGACGCCTGGCTATGTATGGTCCGCTACTATCCACTCCTGCTCACTCTTCCTACCTATTTCTTTGACTGTAAATTAACTCTCTCTCTCTCTCTCTCTCTCTCTCTCTCTCTCTCTCTCTCTCTCTCTCAATGCTAATGACTTATTTATCTTATTATCTCTTTTTTTTCTCTCTCTATTCCTCCTCCTCCTCCTCCTCCTCCTTCTCCTCCTCTATTTTTTTTTGTTGTTGTTGTTGTTGTTGTTGTTTTTATAGTAGTTGTTGTCATTATTATTATCATTATTATTATCAGAGCCATCACTCTTACTCATAATTTTTCCCATGGTGTTTATCAATGAAGATGAAAAAAAGGTAGAAAAATAACAAAAGAAAAAACATGCATGAGGAAAACACGACGAACAAGGAAAGAGGAAAACTGAAGCTCTCCTTAAATGTAAAGAAGGAAGAAGAAGAAGAAGAAGAAGAAGAAAAAAAAAAAAAAAAAAAAAAAGACAAGGAGGCGAGCGAACCGTGGAGAGACTATAAACCAGATTGCTTCACCACCACCACCACCACCACCACCACCACCACCTTCACCTTCACCATCACCATTAGGAAAACTTCTACAACACTACCTCCACCATCACAACTCATCTCCCATCTACCACCCCCTTACCCTCCACACCACCATCACCACCACCACCACCACCACCCCCAGGAATATCTCTCACTACCACAACCACTAAAACTCCATCACCACCAAAAAAATAACACCAACAGCAACATCCCTCATCACCACCACCACCACCACCATACTCTAATTTCCTTTCCATACCACCATCACCACCACCACCACCACCCTCCTCCTGCGTCGCCGTCGTGAAAACGCAATCACTGACCAAGGCCTCTAAGGGCATACTAACACTGTCTCTTGTATGTACCTGGTTGGCTGAGGAGGAGGAGAGAAGTAGGTACAAGGCGTCACCTCCTCCTCCTCCTCCTCCTCCTCCTCCTCCTCCTCCTCCTCCTCTTCTTCTTCCACCCCCTAAAACTCTTCTTCCTCCTCCTCTTCTTCAAGCTTTGGGTCAGAGTGTGCGAGATGAAGTGTGTTAATGCTTGAGTTGGAAGGAGGAGGAGGAGGAGGAGGAGGAGGAGGAGGAGGAGGAGGAGGAGGAGGAGGAGGAGGAGGAGGAGGAGGAGGAGGAGGAGGAGGAGGAATACAAAAAGTGTAGTGTAGAAAAAGAATGAAAGAATGTAGAGAGAGGAGAGAGAGAGAGAGAGAGAGAGAGAGAGAGAGAGAGAGAGAGAGAGAGAGAGAGAGAGAGAGAGAGAGAGAGAGATATCTTAAATCAGAAACGGTCCCAAAAGATGCATTCTAAAACCACACTGAAGGATAACATTACCACTCAACAGCCAGCCTCTCCCCACACCACCCACAACCCACCACTCACACAACCCACCAAACACACACACACGCACGGAAGATTTAGCTGGGGCGGGTAAACACAGATCACCTGAGCGTTGCCGGGCAGGTGGTGGCGGCGGCGAGGTTTCAGAATAATGTGGTTCTTCTTGACGTCGCGAGCTCTTTATGGCCCTAATGTGGCGCAGGGCTTGCCAGAACAGGGACCCGCTCAGCTTACCCTCTGATGAACGGCCTCACCAACGTTTGCTTTGTTCCTCCTCCTGTGCCTCCTGCTTCTTTCTGTTCCTTCTCCTCCTCCTGTGCCTCCTTTCTTTCTGTTCCTGTTCCTTCTCCTCCTCCTGTGCCTCCTGCTTCTTTCTGTACCTCCTCTGCTTCCTCCTCCTCCTCCTCCTTCTGTGCCTCCTGCTTTTTCCTGTACCTCCCCTGCTTCCTCCTCCTCGTCCTCGTTCTATTCTTCTTCCGCTTCTCCTTCTAGTTCTAGTACTCCTCTTTTTCCTCCTCCTCCTCCTCCTGATACTACTACTACTACTACTACTACTACTATTCTTTTTCTGCATCTCTTTCTAGTTCATTTCTCCTCCTCCTCCTCCTCCTTCTCTTCCTTCTTCTGGTTCTACTGCTTTTCTTCCTGGTGTTCTTCGATTTCTTCTTTCTTTCAGTCCTCCTCCTCCTCCTCCTCCTCCTGGTACTAATGCTTCTTTTCTCCTTCTGCTCCTCCTTCTTCTAGTTCTAATCTTCCTTCTCCTCTTGGTACTACTGCTTCTATGCTTCTGCTCCTCCTTCTTCTACTTTTAGTTCTTCTCCTCCTCCTCCTCCTTCTTCTTCAGGTACTTCTTTCCTCTTTGTGTTCTTCCTCGGTTTCTTCTTGCTCATGGTCCTTTTCTTCTTCCTTCTCATTCTACTCTTCTAGTGATTTTGCTTTCCTTCTCTCTCTCTCTCTCTCTCTCTCTCTCTCTCTCTCTCTCTCTCTCTCTCTCTCTTGGTTTAATTTGATTTTCCGCCTCTTCTTTCTTCTTCTCTTGTTATTCAAATCTTTCCTTTCTTCTCTCCTTTTTTTTTCTTCTTTACGTTCTTCTTCTTCCCTTCCTCACCCTTGTTTTTCTTCTTCTTCTTCTTCTTCTTCTTCTTCTTCTTCTTCTTCTCCTCCTCCTCTCCTCACTTGCAATTGTAGTTATTAAATTTCTTCTCTCCTCTTCCTCTTCTCTCACTTCTATTTTCTCTATTAATCTTTACCCTACTTTCTCTCTCTCTCTCTCTCTCTCTCTCTCTCTCTTCCCGTGTCACGTTTCTCTTGTGGCTGCACATTTTAATTTCTTCCTGTTCTTTTTCTTCTTATATTTCTTCATCCTCTTCCTCTTCCTCTTCTTGTTGTCTCGTGTTGAGGTTTTCCAGACATTCCATTTTTCCTATCCTTTTCCCCTTCCTCCTTTTGCTTTTTTTTTTTCCTCCATCTTGTTTTACTCCTCCTCCTCCTCTTCCTCTTCCTTCTTCTTCCGTTTCCTCCCCCCCCTTCTTTTCCTCTTCCCCTTTCTCAGCTCCCATCTGCTTTAGTCCTCCCTTCGCATTCCTCCTCCTTCACTACTTTTTCTTGTCCACTTCTTTATCTCTCTTTCTCTCCCCCAAGCACTTCCTCTCTTCCTCCTCTTCTTCTTTCTGTTCTGTATTTTGCACTTGGTTCTCTCTCTCTCTCTCTCTCTCTCTCTCTCTCTCTCTCTCTCTCTCTCTCTCTCTCTCGTTCTTCTCCTTATACCGCTCATTACTGTCTTTTGATTCTCCTTCTCTTCCTCGTCTTCGTTCTCCCCTTCTCTCTTCTTCTTCTTCTTCTTCTTCTTCCTCCTCCAGATTTTCTTCCTTACAATTTTGCTTCTCTTCCTTCTTTCTCCTCTCTCCTCCTTATTGTCTTTTGCTTTTCGTTCTTTCATCTCTCTCTCTCTCTCTCTCTCTCTCTCTCTCTCTCTCTCTCTTCCATTTCGTGACCTCGACCTCGTGCATTTTCTCCTCTTCTTCTCTTTGCTCTGTCTTGTCTTTCTCCTCCTCTTCTTCCTCCTTGTCTTCATCATTCGTCAGTGCCTTCTTACTCTTCTGTCTTTTTTGTTCCTCCTCCTCCTTCTCCTCCTCTTCCTCTTCTTTTTCTTCTTTTTTTCCTCATATCAATAATTGGTCCTCCCTTTTAACTCCATTTTTCATCTGTATTTTTATCTTCCTCCTTTTTGAAATTTCTCCTTCCTTGTCCTTTGCCATCGTCCCTGTCATCCTCCTCCTCCTCCTCCTCCTCCTCCTCTTCTTCCTTGCCGTGCTGTAATTTCTTCTCCTCCACTTGGTTTAATTTCACTTCCAGCCTACCTCCTCCTCCTCCTCCTCCTCCTCCTCCTCCTCCTCTTCCTCTTCCTTAAGCCAGGATAATCCAAAAGACAGTTGAGACTAAATACAACAGTTACCTAATCCATAAGTGAACTTCTAATCCTTAATCCTTGTATACATGTTAGAGGGTATTTGTAATCTTAACCCTTATCCCCCCCCCCTTCTCTCTCTCTCTCTCTCTCTCTCTCTCTCTCTCTCTCTCTCTCTCTCTCTCTCTCTCTCTCTCTCTCTCTCTCTCTGGATCCCATGAGGTTCGTTCCGGGCTCAGGTTAATTAAGATTTTTACCTGTGAGTCAAGAGGTATTAGTGGATCTATGTTCACGCTTGCCTTTCTTACGGGTGCTTGGCCTCCAGGTGTGTGTGTGTGTGTGTGTGTGTGTGTGTGTGTGTGTGTGTGTGTGTGTGTGTGTGTGTGTGTGTGTGTGTGTGTGTGTGTGTGTGTGTGTGTGTGTGTGTGTGTGCAGTGTAGGAGGGAGGGAGAGAGAGGAGCGAAAGGAGGAGAGAGGGAAAGGAGAGAGAAAGAGAGAGAGAGAGAGAGAGAGAGAGAGAGAGAGAGAGAGAGAGAGAGAGAGAGAGAGAGAGAGAGAGAGAGAGAGAGAGAGAGAGAGAGAGAGAGAGAGAGAGAGAGAGAGACTACCACCACCACAACCACCACCACCAATAACTATGAAAACAATAACAATCAATAATTTTGCCACCACATTCTCACCACCACCACTACCACCACACACACACACACACACACACACACACACACACACACACACACACACAACAACACATCACATCACCTTCCCTCACCCAATAAACAATAAACAACAAGAACAACAACCATACATACATTTCATCACCTTTAACACCAATAGCCCTTAAAAAAACCCCAACCACACAACGAAAGAAAGTCTGCTAATGCTCCTTCCTCCTTTGTGTTCCTTTACATGCCAGCTTAGCCTCTCTCAGGGACGGAGGACAAATGGCAGGGGGTTCAGGTAGCAAAGTTTACCTGCTCTCGGCCTCCCCAGGTAGTCATTTGCTGGTCGGTTCTTCGGGGAGAGGAAAGTATCTGGGCCTGAACTATAAGCTTCTCTACGGTTTCGAAGCAAGAGTCACGTATTCGTTTGTCGACAAGTTAGCCAGTGCGCCGGGGAGTTGTGGGCTGTGGAAGGGAGGGAGTAATAGTG
>NC_059272.1:21178485-21180985 GCF_017591435.1 Portunus trituberculatus | reverse complement strand
TGATTACTGATGCTGCAGAGAGAGAGAGAGAGAGAGAGAGAGAGAGAGAGAGAGAGAGAGAGAGAGAGCGGAACAACACACAAGATACATAACAAACATTACACCCAAACTCATCGTCCTTCTCTCTCTCTCTCTCTCTCTCTCTCTCTCTCTCTCTCTCTCTCATATGACCTGCACACGAGTGGCCGCAATTAAAACGACGTTGGAATACCAGAGGACACAAGTCTCTCTCTCTCTCTCTCTCTCTCTCTCTCTCTCTCTCTCTCTCTCTCTCTCTCTCTCTCTCTCTCTCTCTCTCTCTCTCTCTCTCTCTCTCTCTCTCTCTCTCTCTCTCTCTCTCTCTCTCTCTCTCTCAAAATGTGCTTAACGGTTCAGGAAGGAACGTTATCAAATTTCTTTTATTTCACCCATAACTTCAGAGACCCAAAATGAGGCATCCAGAAGAAGAGGAGGAGGAGGAGGAGGAGGAGGAGGAGGAGGAGGAGGAGGAGGAGGAGGAGGGAAGGAGGGAGGGAGGGATGGTTAGATTGCAGGACGGATAATGGAAGGAACGGTAGAGGAATGAAGCAAGGAAGATGGGAGGGAGTGATAAAGTGTGATAGAAAGAGAAGAAGACGGAAAGAGGACAGATGGAGGAGAGATTACAAGATTGCTCTGTGCTCTCTCTCTCTCTCTCTCTCTCTCTCTCTCTCTGAAGGTAAGAAAGAGAAGAAGAGAAGGGCAAGGAAGGAGGGAGATAAGTGAAGAAAGCCCTTCTCCACGTTTTCTATTTGTGTTTGATTCTCTCTCTCTCTCTCTCTCTCTCTCTGAAGGCAAAGACATTGACCAGTTACTCTATTTCTTTTCCTCCTCCTCCTCCTCTTCCTCCTCCTCCTCCTCCTCCTCCTCCTTCTCTTCTCCTTCTTCTTCTTCTATTCTTTTACCTCTTCCTCCTCCTCCTCCTTCTCCTCCTCCTCCTCCTCCTCTTCTTTCTATTGCTGTTAATTTACATACGTACTGTGAATTCTATGATAGGAAGATTATTATTGTTATTTCCCTTCCTCTTTCTATGCAGTCCTCCTCCTCCTCCTCCTCCTCCTCCTCCTCCTCCTCCTCCTCCTGCTCCTCCTGCAGGCTTCCACGTACCCTAGACATGACGCCATCCACCACCACAACAAAACAATACAATAATAACAATATGAAAAAAAACTTCTCTTATCATTTTCTTTTCATGGAAGTTTGTACGGAGTGAATGGTCTTGAGAGAGAGAGAGAGAGAGAGAGAGAGAGAGAGAGAGAGAGAGAGAGAGAGAGAGAGAGAGAGAGAGAGAGAGAAAAATAATATGAAAGGGAGAGAACAAGAGAGAAATAGAAAAGAGAAAAAAAAAGGAGGAAAAAAATATAGAGAACAAGTTATATATATAGAGGGAGGGAGGCAAGGAAGGGGAGGAGAAAGGAGGGATGGAGAGAAAAAGAGAGAGAAGGAGAGAGTGGGGGAGAGGGAGAGGTAGAGAGGGGGAAAGAGAGGGAGAGAATCACCGTCTGACCTTCACCGGCAACCATATATACCATGGGAAAGAGAAGGAAAAAAGGAGGGAAACGTATACTGAATAAACATTAAATATACACACATACATGTTTCTGAATACGCGCAGCGGACATAGTAACGAGAGTGTTTATGGAGAGAGAGAGAGAGAGAGAGAGAGAGAGAGAGAGAGAGAGAGAGTCTATTTCATAGGGAGATGGTCTTTCATCGTTCTCTTTCTCTCTCTTCTCTCTCTCTCTCTCTCTCTCTCTCTCTCTCTCTAGGTCTTAACACTTAAATAATCCGACACTCAACCTTACTCTCTCTCTCTCTCTCTCTCTCTCTCTCTTTCTCCTTTTTTTCGCACTTGAAAATCCTACCACGATGAACGCGCTTATCGAGAGAGAGAGAGAGAGAGAGAGAGAGAGAGAGAGAGAGAGAGAGAGAGAGAGAGAGAGAGAGAGAGAGAGAGAGAGAGAGTATACAAGTATTCTCCATGTTTTTTTTCTTGTTCTCTAACACTGAGGTGGGAAAGTTCTTAAGGCTGAAACGTGCGTGAGAAAAATTATATCTACACACACACACACACACACACACACACACACACACACACACACACACACACACACACACACACACACACACACACACACACACACACACACACACACACACACACACACACACACACACACACACACACACACACACTACACAAAAAAAAGAACAACACCAAGAATACCAAATAACACAACCACCACCACCACTATCACCTCCACCACCACCACCACCACCACCACTATCACCTCCACCACCACCACCACCACCACCACTATCACCTCCACCACCACCACCACCACCTGACACCCTCGGCAGCAGCTTCTCATGCCGTCCTGTGCATTCTGAGCCGTCTTTTGTTTCAGTCAGCACGCAGGGAGAGGGAGAGGGAGAGGGAGAGGGAGAGGGAGAGGGAGAGGAAGAGTGCTCGTATTTTATA
>NC_059272.1:21165985-21173485 GCF_017591435.1 Portunus trituberculatus | reverse complement strand
CCTCCTCCTCTCTCTCATTCCTTCCATTCTTTAAATTCTCCTCCCCCATTCTTCGTCTTTCTCCTCCTCCTCCTCCTTCTTCTCCTTCTTTCTTCTTCTTTCTTCTTCTCTTTCTCTTCCTATCCTTTCTCCCTCCTCCTCTGTTGCCTCTTATTTCTTCTTTCTTCCATTTCCTCTCTCGCACACCTGTCGTTATTTCTTCTTCTCCCCTTCTTCCTCCTCGTCATATTTCTCTCTCTCTCTCTCTCTCTCTCTCTCTCTCTCTCTCTCTCTCTCTCTCTCTCTCTCTAATTGCTTTCTCTTTTCTTTAATCACTTCTCTTCCTATTTTAATGTTTACATATATTTCAATTTACTCTCTCTCTCTCTCTCTCTCTCTCTCTCTCTCTCTCTCTCTCTCTCTCTCTCTCTCTCCTATATTTTCTTTTCTTCATATTCTCTTTAATGTTTCCTCTTTCCCTCCTTTCGTTCCCCTTTTCCATTAATTCCTCCTGCTTCTCCTTTTCCTTCCCCACCACCACCACCACCACCACCACCACCACCACCACCACCTCCTCCTCCTCCTCCTTCCCTTCCCCTCTTCTCCTTTTATCAACAGTTTCTCCTCTTCCTTTTCCTAATGACTGTGAAAAATATGATGATGATGATGATGATGAAGGAGGAGGAGGAGGAGGAGGAGGAGGAGGAGGAGGAGGAGGAGGAGGAGGAGGAGGAGGAGGAGGAGGAGGAGGAGGAGGAGGAGGAGGAGGAGGAGGAGGAGGAGGAGGAGGAGGAGGAGAAAAGATAATGAAATGATAATGAAAAAAAAACACCCAAACCACAACAAAAGCAACAACAATAACAATAAAAATAACAAAAAAAAAATGGAGACAAAAAAAAAAGAAAAGGAAAGCCAAACAATGGTAATAATGAACCACACACACACACACACACACACACACACACACACACACACACACACACACACACACACACACACACACAGCCTGTCACCCCACCACGACTGAGACCCCAAAGAATATACGACAAAATATTTCTGGAGGGGATTTTTCTTCTTCTTTCGAGTTCCTGAAGGGGGGAGGAGGAGGAGGAGGAGGAGGAGGAGGAGGAGGAGGAGGAGGAGGAGGAGGAATGAAGGGAAGGAAGACAGCTTACATTTTTTGGAA
The DNA here is from genome assembly GCF_017591435.1 of Portunus trituberculatus. NCBI lineage: Eukaryota > Metazoa > Arthropoda > Malacostraca > Decapoda > Portunidae > Portunus > Portunus trituberculatus. The sequence goes on along the minus strand of NC_059272.1, from coordinate 21,172,320 downwards.
AGTTTTTGGGAGGAGAACGGAAAGGAAGGGGAAGGAAGGGAGGAGAGAGAGGAGAGAGAGAGAGAGAGAGAGAGAGAGAGAGAGAGAGAGAGAGAGAGAGAGAGAGAGAGAGTGGTAAAATATAGATACTGTGAGGAAAAGGCAACGAGTGAATTGTAGACACACAACACACACACACACACACACACACACACACACACACACACACACACACACACTGGGGGTAAACAAAGGCAGTCTATCGCGGATTTGGGAAAGGATAAACAAACACAATACGAGAAATGCCGCAAATCAAGGCAAACGCAAGTAATACGCCAATAAATGCTCAGGCAACACTGAACTCACCTCACTCAAATAAATGAATGTAAAAATCTTGGATGAAAAAAAAGACACCCAATGATTTAAAGTGTCTGAATTCAATATAAGCCAAGTCACAGGCAGCAGTTATCCAGATAGTCAGTCAGTTAATTAAGTTAGTTTGATACCTGGTTGTATGTTCACTAAGTTACATCGTCAGTCAGTCAGTCAGTCAGTCAGTCAGTCAGTAATTAATTTGATCAGTCAGTCAGTTAGTCAGTTAGTGAGTGAGTGAGTGAGTGAGTGAGTGAGTGAGTGAGTGAGTTAGTCAGTTAGTTAGTTAGTCAGTCAGTCAGTCAGTCAGTCAGTCAGTCAGTCAGTCAGTCAGTCAGTCAGTCAGTTAGTTAGTTGGTTATCTGATTGCACATTCACTTAGTCACAGTTAATCAGTCAGTAAGTAAGTAAAAAGAAAGAAAAAGATAAAAAGATAAAAAGAAAGAAACAAAGCAAATAAGTAAGAAAGCAAGCAAGTTAGCCCACCAAAAATATCAGTTAGTCAGTCAGTTAGTGACAGGCAAACCATTCATTGCTTCATTCATCCACACAGTCAGTCAGTCATTCAGTCAGTCACTCGGTCAATTCTTTCCGCTGGTATGATTCAATGCATCACTTTCAAATCAATTCACGCCTTTCACCATTCACACACACACACACACACACACACACACACACACACACACACACACAAAAGACTCCTTCACGCCACCCAGTTCCCGCCATGCAACAAGACTCAATACCACACAATTGATGAAAGAAACTGAAGACACGTACGTACAAACACAAAGAGAGATAACCAATAAGAGAGAGACAGAGACAGACACGGAAGCCCTCACAAGCCTTCCAAAGAGTTTCCCTGTATATCTCCTTCACTCTCCCCTCCGTCAGCCCTTCTTCAGGAGTGTGTGTGTGTGTGTGTGTGTGTGTGTGTGTTTCCACCTGTCACACATGTCGCACCTTCCTGCTTCTACCTTCCCTCCTTCAGAGTGGAGAGCATTCAGGTAATCCCTCCACTCCCTCCCTCCCTCCCTCCTTCCTCTCCTCTCTCCTCTTCTCCTCCCTTCTCTCCATCCATCCGATTTTCTCTCTCTCTCTCTCTTTCTCTCTTCTCTATATATCCCTCTTCTAGCTTCTCTCTTATTTTTTCTCTTTCCTTTTAACTTTTATTCCCTCTTCTCTCACTTCTTCCTCCTCGTCCTCGTCCTTGTCCTCTTCCTCTTCCTCTTCCCGTTCATTGCTTTTTTAGGTTGAAATACTCGTCGCTCTTACTTGTTTTGTTTATTCACCCTCCCACTCTCTCTCTCTCTCTCTCTCTCTCTCTCTCAGTGCCGGTATTCAAGGAGTATGCACATCACATTAATGGGTTCCAGTTCCTCCTCCTCGGCGCTGCTTATCGTTCCAGTTTTTACTTTAGTTAGCCCAGAAAGTGGCGCAGTTTTCTCTGATTTCCCGCGTCCTAATGAGGAGTTTTGTGCGGCGAAATGAACTCTCTTATTTACTGCTTTGGCTCGCCCGGGCTGGGGAGGGACGGAGGAGGAAATGGCTTGTGTTTCCTATCTTTCTTTCCCTTTTTATTTCGTATTTCTTCTGTTTTCTATTTAATTTTGTCGCGTTTTGCTGTGTTGTGTTTCTTGTTGGATTAAGTGTGTGTGTGTGTGTGTGTGTGTGTGTGTGTGTGTGTGTGTGTGTGTGTGTGTAATTCACTGTTTGATCTGCTGCAGTCTCTGACGAGACAGCCAGACGTTACCCTACGGAACGAGCTCAGAGCTCATTATTTTCGATCTTCGGATAGGTCTGAGACCAGGCACACACCACACACCGGGACAACAAGGTCACAACTCCTCGATTTACATCCCGTACCTACTCACTGGTAGGTGAACAGGGAGCTACACGTGAAAGGAGACACACCCAAATATCTCCACCCGGCCGGGGAATCGAACCCCGGTCCTCTGGCTTATGAAGCCAGCGCTCTAACCACTGAGCTACTGTGTGTGTGTGTGTGTGTGTGTGTGTGTGTGTGTGTGTGTGTGTGTGTGTGTGTGTGGTTCTTTCTTTCTCTCTCTCTCTCTGGAATATCTTTAGAGATATATATATATATATATATATATATATATATATATATATATATATAGAGAGAGAGAGAGAGAGAGAGAGAGAGAGAGAGAGAAAGAGAGGGAGAGAGAGATACTCGGGTCATATAAAAGTTTAGATTGTCACGGTGATTTGTGACAGCTAGTCTCTCTCTCTCTCTCTCTCTCTCTCTCTCTCTCTCTCTCTCTGGATAAAGTTATACATTTACGCCTCATAAACACACACGACAAATGCTAACGACATGAGCAACAACAACAACAACAACAACAACAACAACAACAACAACAACAACAACAACAACACAAGAAACACAGGAGAAAAAAAATCAAGAGAGAAGAAAGAAAAGGGGGAAAAATAACAGCACAAAGAATAACGAGAAAGAACAAGAACGATTAAAGAATTAAGGGACAAAACACCACCACCACCACCACCACCACAACAACAACAACAACAACAACAACAACAACGACCGTAACAACAGCAACATTCTACCCTTGTGAAAAAAAAAAAAAAAAAAGAGAGAGAGAGAGAGAGAGAGAGAGAGAGAGAGAGAGAGAGAGAGAGAGAGAGAGTTATTGTATATCGCGTTACGTTCCTCTGTATTTAGTTTTGTTTTCATTTTTATCTATTTTACATTTTATTTATCAGAGTTTGCATGTAATACGAGGAGGAGGAGGAGGAGGAGGAGGAGGAGGAGGAGGAGGAGGAGGAAAAGGAGATTTCAGTATAAACGACAAGAGAAGTCACAAAAATAAGAAAAAAAAATATATAACTGATAATAATGATGATAATGATAATAATAATGATGATGATGATGATGATGATGAAAAGAGTATATCGTTAAAGTAGAACCAAAAACAATACAAATAAAAAAAGATGATGAAGAATAGACAGGAGACGAAAAAGCGAATGAGGGAAGACAGGAAATAGGGGGAGTGGATAAATAAAGAGAGGGAATGAGAGGAAAAGAAAAGGGGGGAAGAGAGAGAGAGAAAAAAATAATAAAGATGGAAAAGGTACAAGAAGGGGAGATGCAGGATGGAAAATAGAGAAAAGGGAAAACAAGAATAGACAATGACGCGTGAGAGAGAGAGAGAGAGAGAGAGAGAGAGAGAGAGAGAGAGAGAGAGAGAGAGAGAGAGAGAGAGAGAGAGAGAGAGAGAGAGAGAGAGAGAGAGAGAGAGAGAGAGAGAGAGAGAGAGAGAGAGAGAGAGAGAGAGAGAGAGAGAGAGAGAGAGAGAGAGAGAGAGAGAGAGAGAGATGAATGATTCTTACTATTAAACAGCCAATCACAGCCACCCATTGTTCCAGAGAGAGAGAGAGAGAGAGAGAGGGTGGGTGGTATACTGTGAGGTGCTCAGTGTTGCCATTCTCCCGCTAATGTTCGGTCAGTGTTACCAACGAGGCGCTAATTCTGCTAATCTTCAAGTTTCCTCTCTCCTCTGTTTATCTTCCACATTGTTCTCTCTTCCACTCCATTGCCGCCTTTTCTCTTCCCACTCAATTAATTTCACGAGATCATTTTTTCCCCTCATCAATCCACCCACCTCCTCCTCCTCCTCCTCCTCCTCCTCCTCCTCCTCCTCCTCTTCCAGTCACCCATCTCCCATTTTCAACGTACCATTAGTCATCTCAACTGTTGCCAAATTGCTGTGATGAGACACGCACGCACTCTAAACTCACTCCAGCACGCACACGCACACACACACACACACACACACACACACACACACACACACAGATAGTGACGTGTTGTATATATTGTAAAGTGATGGTAGTAGTGTTAGTAGTAGTAGTAGTAGTAGTAGTAGTAGTAGTAGTAGTAGTAGTAGTAGTAGTAGTAGTAGTAGTAGCTATAATTAGAACGATCGATCACTGTTTACTCCTACTCTTTCTTTTATTTTCACCCCTCTCTCTCTCTCTCTCTCTCTCTCTCTCTCTCTCCCAGTCGCTAATTCACTTACTCATCCCCTCCCCCCCATAAACTAATTCCTCACAACTTTAAACAACTGACTGAATGCTCAACTTGAAACCTATCACAGCGTAACCTCCTCCTCCTCCTCCACTACCTCCACCTCTTCCAATACACGTCACTAACATCCTCTCTCTCTCTCTCTCTCTCTCTCTCTCTCTCTCTCTCTCTCTCTCTCTCTCTCTCGTATTCCTCAAAATGATAATGAAAACGTAACTCCTGAGAGGTTTTCCCAAAGTGACGACAAGCGGAGTGACGCGGAGAGATGTGTGTGTGTGTGTGTGTGTGTGTGTGTGTGTGTGTAACAATTATCTACCCTGTGTGCTCGAAGTTCGCTCACACACACACACACACACACACACACACACACACACACACGAGCCTACACAAACATGGTTACACGGATACGTACACACACAATACAGACCTATTACGTCTCTCTCTCTCTCTCTCTCTCTCTCTCTCTCTGCAGCCTCCATTAAGGACAGATATTGCTCCTAAAGCCTCTACGATAAAACATGGATAGATTGGACAGTGTAGAGGCAAAGCACATGAATATATCCTTCTATTACAATTTATTTTATTTATTTTATGTTTGTTGAGTTTTCGTAATACTGCGCATGTTTTTCCCGCTCTCTATTTCACGTTTTCCTTTCCCTCTCTTCCGTTTTCATTATATCGCCCATCCTGTTCCGCTTTTCTTTCCTTTAATTGTTTTTGTTATTGTTTTATTTTCTCGATGAGTGTAGACAGTGTAGATCGCAATTGTATCTATAGCGTTTACTTCTATTGTTATATTATTAGGGAGTCTGTCTGTCTGTCTGTCTGTCTGTCTGTCTGGTTACCTGTCTCATTAAATTAATCATCTTCCCGTTTGTCATTTGTTTAGATTTCTGTTTCAATTCTCTCGATCGTTGCTATAAATTTTTCGCTGTTTTTTTTTCTTTATCTGCTTTTCTTTAACTAGATCTGTCTGCCTGTCTGTTTCTCTCGTTAATGTGTTTGTGTGTGTTTGTTGGTCCGTCTGTCTGTCTCTCTGTCTATATATGTTTGTTTTCCTCTTGTTTGGTTAGTGCTCCTTCCATTTACTCCCTTCTGTGTACCTCTGTCTCTCTGATCTGTGCGTGTAACCATCTGTCTCTGGCTTTCTCTATCTGTCTATCTGTCTGTTCCTTTCACTCACACCCTCTCTTCCTCCTCTTCCATCTTAAGAAGCAGCCATTTTTCGTCTCCTCCCTCCCTCTCTCTCACTCTCTCTTCCCCTTCCAATCCACAGTTTACTTTTTCTCTCTCTCCCTTCCCTGCTGCCCTCCTCCTGCCTTCTTTTCCACCCCACCCCCCTTTCCTCGCCCCAAGAGGTGACTACAGCGCCCCAATACAAATTCAATTACTTAATTTTTTAGAGATGCGAAGGAGAAGACGGTTTGTATGTATTCATGATTGCTCTCTCTCTCTCTCTCTCTCTCTCTCTCTCTCTCTCTCTCTCTCTCTCTCTCTCTCTCGTGCCTCCCCACACCGGTGAAAAATTTGCATATAAATAATACACATAACTCGTATATAGCATTATACCAAAACTGTCCCACAATTTTTAGTTCAGCATTCGCAACTTGTGGACGCGCGCGACACGAAACCGCCGAACGATTACGGAAAAAAACAAAAAAGAAAAGGAGGATAAAGATTTTTGCGGTTTATATTTATTTATGTTTTTACTCTGCCGGGAGGGGGAAGAGAGAGGAGGGGGGGATTGGGGGCAGGAAAGGGAGGAGGAAGGGGGAGGAGGATGGAGGTACACTTAAATATCATGGGAAGTATAATAGATATGAGGGATATTATTATTTTTTTTTTTACAAAGGTGGAGGGGGAGGATGGATCGGGTGGGTTGGGTGTGGTGTGCGTTGGGGAGATGGGTGGGGAGAGG
>NC_059272.1:21158485-21163485 GCF_017591435.1 Portunus trituberculatus | reverse complement strand
CTCTCCTTAGTTTTATGTCTCTTCTCTTCTTCGTCATTTTCTTTTCTTCTTCCTCTTCCTCTTCCTTCAGAGTTTACGTGGGTTTTTCTCTAGTTTTCTGTCTCCTCTTTTCTTTGTTCTGGTTTTGTTCCTCGTTCTTATTCTTCTCTTCTTATTGTTTTTATTTAATTTGAAATCTCCTGTCTTCCTCGCCCCCCTCTATCTCTTCCTTATTCCTTCTCTTCCAAGTCCTTTTCTTCCATTTTTTTCCTTTCAATCTCAATTTTTTCTCTTGCAATCATTCTCGATTTTTTCCTAAATTTCTTCTTTCTCTTCCTCGTTCTTCTTGTCTTCACTTCCCTTCTTCCTTGTCCTCCTTTTCCCTGACCTGTTCCACTAGATTTTCTCCTTTCAATCTCAAGTCCTTCCTCTTCCTTGTGTGTCATTCTCTCTCTCTCTCTCTTAGTTTTCATATTTCTCTTCTCGTCTTCACTTCCCTTCGTTCTTGTCCATTTCCTTGTCCTGTTTCACTAGATTTTCTCCTTTCAATCTCAAGTCCTTCCTCTTCCTTGTGTGTCCTTCCTCTCTCTCCTTCACTCTCTTCGTATATCTCTTCTTGCTCCTCCTCTCCCTGGTCCTCCGCCGTGTCCCCTCAGTTTACGTGCTGTGATCTCCCGTCAGTCCATCTCTTGTCAGGTCGTGCAAGGAGGCTGTCAGCAGATGAGACGACTCAGGAGAGAGAGCGAGCCAAATGCGACGCGTAGGGGGAGGCCAGGTTAACTCACTTTTCTTCCTGATTTTATTTTTTACGTATCAAATATTAAGTTTTGTTTATATTAGGATTTCGTTAGTTTTATGTCTTTTTTTCTTCTTCGTTTTTTTCTCTCTCTCTTCTTCTTCTCAAGTTTATGTGTAATTTTTTTTTCTTTAATTTTCCGTCTCCTCTTTTCGTTGCCCTGTTTCTGTTTCTCGTCCTTTCTCTTCCTGTCATTGTTTACCTTTTCCTAGATGCAAAGAAGGTAAGGATTCACACACACACACACACACACACACACACACACACACACACACACACACACACACACACACACACACACACACACACACACGAAAAACACTATACAAGAGGAAAAAACACAAACTGTCTTACAAAATCGCAACACTATCGTACCTACACAAGACACAAAAAAACAAAATAAAGGGGAAAGATAACTAACTTCCATTTAACCCCTTCAGTACCATGACGCGTTTCCATATTCATTCTGCTGACTATTTGGTGATTTTTTTAATACAGCTTCAGAAACTTATGTTGGGGGGTGGATTAAAACAGTGAAGACTCAAGCCATTAATCTTCCGACCTCCATAGACCCTTCCTAATGCAAACACAACTGTCTAATCATAACCAAAAATCGTGGTAAAAATGTGTCTCAGTATTGAAAACGACAAAAAAACAATCAACAACCAATTCATTACAGGTACTACAAATTAAACACCACCAACACGAGAATAAATAAAAAAAAGTAAATAAAAAATAAATCATACGCAATCTATTAAAAACATCATCGCAAGAACAAAATGAAATGAACAAAAGGTACACACAATAGTTCGCACACTCTATGAACTATGTGGAAGCCAGGCCAAATTTTTAGAAAGTATTAGTAATCTTTTGGCATTAAAAATAATAAAAAATAAAGAAACTACGTAATATGCTACAACTTTTCTCGTTCATAAGGAATTTCCGAGAGGAGGAGGAGGAGGAGGAGGAGGAGGAGGAGGAGGAGGAGGAGGAGGACGGAGATGAGTATGAGAAAGTTGGAGAGAAGAAAAGAAAGGAAGAAAGAGGATAGGAAGGATGTTGGAAGACTGGGAGAAGAAAGGGATGAAGGATAGGAGGAAGAAAGTTGGAGAGAAGAAAGGCGGGGAGGAAAGAGGTGGATAGGAAAGACTGGAAGATGAAAAAGGAGGAAGGTTAAAAGAACAGCAGGAAGAAAGAGACAAGTAGGACGAAGAGGGAAGAGAAGGAGTGAGAAGAAGGAAATGAGGGAGATTACGATAAATAGGAAGAAGAAATGGATAGAATGGAAATAAATATGAGGGTTAGAAAGAAGTGAGGAGAAAGAAATACAGAAAAAAATAGAAAGGAAGTAAACTGAAGGAGATAAGGAGGAGAAAGAAAAGGATAAACGACACGAAGAAAAAGGAAATAAGAAGAATGGAGGAGGGAAGATAAATAGAGAAATGGAGAGAGAGAGAGGTGGAGAAGAGGGAGATAAAAAATATATATAGGTAGAAGAGGCAAAAGAGAGGTAAATAAAGGGAAAATATGAGGAAATGGAAGGGAGTAGAGAAAAGGAAAAGAGTTGAAGTCACAAAAAATACTGAACCTTCCCTTTCTTTTCTTCCCATCGCCCCCCACCCCCCCTAAAAAAAAAAAAAAACTCCCCCAACCTAACAATCTGTCTCCTGCTCCCCTTCCCTTTCTTTTCTCCCCATCGTCCTCTGCCCCCCTAAAAACAACAACTCCCCCATCTCACAATCTTCCCACCACATCTTGCCCCTCCCCCCCCAAAAAAAAAGAAAAAAAAAACAAACAAAACTCAACTCCCCAACCTCACAAGCTGTCCCCTGCCCCCCATTCCCTCTCTTTTCTTCCCACACACACACACAAAAAAAAAAAAAAAAATCTAACTCCTCCCAACCTCACATGCTTTCTCCATCCCCCTCCATCCCCTGCCACACCCCCGACCCCAGACATTCCTCCTTCCTACCCCAACCTCCCCCAAACACACACTGATAACATTATAAAGCCTGAAGGAAAAGTACGTGGTTGTATATCCCTCACCTGACCTTATCTCGACTTTATTAATACACTATGAGACTTGCGAGGGAAACTTTTTAAAAACTTCCTTTGCTAAAATAAAATACTAAGCGATGTGGGGGACCAGGGGAAGAATGTTGGTTATTTTGACTTTATTAATATAGCAAGGAAGGAGTTGGGCCGGCTGTGGCTCAAAAGTAAACTTGTTATTTCGTGCAATAATGTGAGGCGATGTGAGTTTGCTCAGGTGAAGAAAGTTTGTGAGTACGTAGGAGTAATAGTAGTGGTGGTGGTGGTGGTGGTCATAATAGTAGTAGTAGTAGTAGTAGTAGTAGTAGTAGTAGTAGTAGTAGTAGTAGTAGACAGTCAAGACAATCCCTCTTATTGAAGGTTTAGTTTTGGATACAGATAAGTTACTCCCTACCATCTCTCTCTCTCTCTCTCTCTCTCTCTCTCTCTCTCTCTCTCTCTCTCTGTCCTTATTAGATTGCTTTAATTTTATTTACTTTCTTTCATTTTTTATTCTTCACTTCCTAATACCAACCTCTCTTACTCCTACTCCTCCTCCTCCTTCCCCTCCTCCTTCATCTCCTTGTTCTCTCCTTCACGTTTCCTTCCTCACTTTTTACTAAACTCTCGTCGCTCTTCACTTTTCCGCTCCTCCAATTTCTCCTCTTTCTCGCCCTCTCTCAAATATTTCCCTCTACCGCACCTATCACAATTTATCCTCTTCCCTCTTTCTCCTCCTCCTCTTCTTCATTCTTGTTCTGTTTCCCTTTTCCTGTTACGATTCTTCCTCTCTTCACTCCTTTTGTTCCCTCTCCTCTTCATCCTCCTTCAATTTCCTCCCTTCTTCACCTCCTCTTGTTTCTAATTCCTTTACTCTTCTCTCTTCTATTACCTGTTACAATTTCTCCTTCTCTTTCTTTTCTTATTTCCTTCTCTACCTGCTCGTTTTCATTCCTGTTATGTGTTTCTCCTTTGCTATTAAGCTTCTTTCACTCTTCTCTCTCTCTTCCATAACATGCTCTTCTTCTTCTTCTTTCTTATGTCTCTTTTTCAATTATGATTCTTTCACTTTTTTTTCTCTCTCTCTCTCATTCCGTTCTTCTTTTCTTGTTTTTGTGTCTCTTTTTTATTACGATTCTTTCACTCTTCTCTCTTCCATTTCATTTTTTTTTCATTTCTTCTTTCTTGTGCCTCTTTTTGCATTATAATTTTTTTTTTTACTCTTCTCTCTCTTCCGTCACATCCTCATTTTCTTTCTTTCTGTGTCTCTTTTTGCATGAAAATTCTTTGATTCTTTTCTTTTCCATTACATCATTCTTTTCTTCTTTCTTGTCTCTCTTTTCCATCACTTCTCCTTCTTCATCTTCTTCTTCTTTTTCTTCCTCCTTCTCCTCCTCCTCTGTCGCGGCCGCTGCCCCCTATCATCACAATCAGCGGTCACGTGTAGTTCAGCAGGCAATACTGAGCCGATTCGTGTTATCAGATGGAGTAAGTGTTCGTGGAATTATACCAAGACCAACAAGTTCCGCTCGGTGATCAAATGGCTGTGCAAATATAACCCACCTTCCCACCACCCCGTCCCCCACCTCTCTCTCTCTCTCTCTCTCTCTGTTTGTATTTGTGTAGGAATGTAAGAAAACCATGGACCGCTTCTCGTCCGATCAGTGAGGTTAAGCAAAGATGGGTCTGCTTAGGTACTGGATGAGTGACCGTCTGTGTAATGTTTTGTCTGTGTTTCTGTTAATTTCTCTCTCTCTCTCTCTCTCTCTCTCTCTGGTTGTCTATTTGTTCCCTATTCTCTCTTTTAGCCTTTTTTGTTTCTCCTCATTAGCTTCTCTTCTCTTCTCCTTTCTTTAGTTTTCTGCCTCCATGCACAGTTATTTTCTTTTTTATTTCTCTCTCTCCCATTTTCACTCCTGCCACCAATCTCTCCTCTTTTCTCCTCCTCTTCTTTCCTTCCTGTTGCTATCGTTGGCTTTACCTCTTCCTCTCCTCTCCCTGCCCTCTCCTTCATCTTCCCCAATGTTTCTCTTTCAATTCCATGTTTTCTCTTTCCACATTTCCACCACCTCCTCCTCCTCCTCCTCCTCCTCTCCCTTGTGTTTCCTTCCGTATCCCCTCTTCCTCTTTCTCTCTCTCTCCCTTTTTCCTCTCCTCAACACCCTTTCCCTGCTTGCTCACTGCCCCTAGCAAC
>NC_059272.1:21133485-21153485 GCF_017591435.1 Portunus trituberculatus | reverse complement strand
TCTTTCATTATTTATTCACCACTGCGAGACACCCCTGCCTTGTTTCCAGTCACTTCCAAACACCGAACTGGCCAGAAATTGCAAAACCAGTTCTTTTTTGTTATCTTCTTTTTTGTAAATGCTCTTGAAGATTCCGTATACTGCTTTTTAGTACAGTGAATTATAGCATGTCGCAGTGAAAGAGTTGAATATAAGGCAATCTTTTTCTACACCTGACCTTCCTTGGTACTCCCGGTCGCCTTACAAAAATAAAACAAGCAGCCTTTTCATACAACTGACCTTCCTTGCCACTCCCGGTCGCCTCACACAAACACAACAAGCAGCCTTTTTCTACAACTGACCTTCCTTGGCACTCCTGGTCGCCTTACACAAACACAACAGGCGATCCTTCATTGAAATACAACAACATACAGCTGAGGTACTCCCCGCTGACAGGACGAACAGAAGAAACATTTCGTTCAAGTTTACTTCTGAAACGATCCCCCTTCTTTGAGCCGCTAGTGGTGGTGGTGGTGGTGGTGGTGGTGGTGGTGGTGGTGGTGGAGCGCGAGGCAGAAGTAACAATAGCGGCAACTTCTCATTTCTCTTCTATAAAACTCTCATGCAATTTCTTTTTCACACTGCATGGTTTCCTCTCCTTTTTTCCCTAGTCCTACCTCTGGCTGGAGGGAGCGGTGGGTGGGTGGGTTGGTGGGGGGGGTGAGGATGTCTTCACCTTTACTACCTTTTTATCTCTTTGTGTTAGTGTATTACCAGCCCCTCCACCATCCTTCCCTACACAAAACAGAGGACCTACATATCTGCTGCTGCTTGTTATTTTTTTTTTTTGGGGTGTGTTTGTTTTTCCTTCTACTTTCTCTAGATCTAATGTAACTCTCTCTCTCTCTCTCTCTCTCTCTCTCTCTCTCTCTCTCTCTCTCACCTTGGCATCACCTTTCATTCTGCAACACTCCTTCTCTCATTCTCTCACTTTCTCCCCTCTCCTTCTCTCCCTCTTGGTTCATTACTCTCACTTAACCTTCCCTCACCTCTCTCTCTGTCTGTTTCCTCCTTTATCTCCTCTCTCCATTCCTCTCCTTTCCTTCCCTTTTCCTTCTGTCACATTTCTTCACTTGAATGGCGTAGGTCGGCACTATATTCTCTCTCTCTCTCTCTCTCTCTCTCTCTCTCTCTCTCTCTCTCTCTCTCTCATTTTCCTTTATTCTGACGTTTATTATGTCTTACTTCTTCTTTTTTATTGCTCTTTTTCCCTTGTTCTACTTGAGACAAATTAGAGGAGAGAGGAAGAAAGGAAGGAAGAGAGAGAAGGAGGAAAGGAGAGAGAAGGAGGGTTGGAAGAAGAAAGGAAGAGAGGGTTGGAAGGAAGGAGGGACAGAGGAGGGAGGAGAGAGAGGAAGAAAGGACAGAAAGAAAAAAAAAGAAGGAAGGAGGGAAGGAAGGAAGGAAGAAAAAGAGGAATGAAGAAAAGAATAAGAATAATATTAGAGGAATGAAAGGAGTAACGGGAAGACCTGTGCTGAAAAAGACATGAATGAGAGAGAGAAGAGAAGAGAAGAGAAGAGAAGAGAAGAGAGAGAGAGAGAGAGAGAGAGAGAGAAATTTGACATGACATGGAAAGTGGGTCATATCTCTCTCTCTCTCTCTCTCTCTCTCTCTCTCTCTCTCTCTCTCTAATGAGGGGGAACATGCCTCTAATTGCCTGCCGTTTGATAGTGGTGGAAGCAATGCAAACCAACATAATCACGTGGAAAGTTCTGATCAAAGATTAACAAAAATGGTGTCCGCTTCACTTCCCTCTTTTTCACCTGTTGTTTGATTGACTTTGAAATTTACCTGCCTATTTTCTTTTTTTTTTATTTCTTTTAATCTATTTTCGTATGTGATTCCCCTTTTTGGTTTCTTAGTTTTATTTTTCGTTCATATTTTTTTTATTTTTATTTATCTGCCTATTCATTCATTCGTTTATCCCTTCAGTACTCGTCATTATTTTTGTTTCCCTTTTTATCTCCTCTCCTTTTACTTATTCCTAAATTCATCACGTCTTTTCAGCTTCTCCTCATTTGTTCATCTATTCAAGTTGTCCTTTCATCTTTTCATTCTTCCTCTTTACTTTCTTTGCAGGTACGGTGTGGTGTTATGTCTCGCGTCTATTTATCTATCAGTCTACCTTTTTCATGTAAGTATATTTTCATCGTTAATACTTTTGTCCCTAACCTCAACTTCTCATTACAGTTTTTTTTTTCTATCCAATCTCCGCTAATTTCTATCCGACTATCCGTTGAATTCGTGTCATTATGCAAGTATTTTTTTTCCTAGCAATTAACGTGTTTATTCAAGTATCTAATTCGTTTATCTATCTTTATAAGTCGTGTGGTATAATGTAGTTCGTCTCTCGTTTTCTTTCGGTTCATATGCGCATTCCCATTTTCTTGTATCGATCAATGTATTCAGGCACTAACTCATTCATTTGTCTATCTTCGTTTTTTTTTTTCTTTAGGGTCTTCTATACACATTTGCGTTACTCCTTCCACCCCACGATAAGCGACAATTCACACCACTAATACTCAATTCCTTACAGTCTCGAAGCTTTTATCTCTACCGTTTCTAAGATCTAGTGAGAGTTACTATAATTTCCAAAGTCCCATATTATCTACCATGATTTCGAAGCCTTATCTAAAGTGTTTTTAATAAGATCTTGGGGAAGTTACCAAGATTTTACAGTTTCATATTATTCTTCATGATTTCGAAGTCTAGATTTTTTTTTAATAAGATCGACGCATAGTTACCAAAATCTCACAATTCCACACTATTCCTCGTGATTTTGAAGCCTTGACTATTTTTCTTGAATAAAATTTAGTAGAAGTTACCAAGATTTCACAGTTCCACATTATTTTATATGATTTGGAACCTTGAATCTTTTTTAATAAGATTTAGGGGAAGTTACCAAGATTTTACAGTTTCACATTATTCTTCATGATTTCGAAGTCTTGAATCTTTTTCTTTAATAATTAAAGATTTAAAGAAAGTTACCAAGATCTCACAATTCCATACTATTCCTCGTGATTTTGAAGCCTTGAATCTTTTTTTTTTAATAAGATTTAGTGGAAGTTACCAAAATTTTACAGTTCCATATAACTCCTCATGATTTCGAAGCTTTGAATCTTTTTATAATAAGATCTAGGGAAAGTTACCAAAGACCTCACAATTCCACACACACACACTATTCCTCAAGGTTTTCGAAGTCTTTCCTCAATTACTTTTTTTTTACCACACGCCCTCGTCAAAGTTACTGGGAATCTGAGTGTGTTTTAATGATTCCACTGATAGTTCAGCAAGGATTATCTGTCATTAGGGGGGAACACTCATAATAACCCGACTAATCACCTCTGTGGCCTGTGACAATAGTGGTGGTGAGAGAAGAGAGTGTGTGGAGAATGCGAACTTTAAAACGCCATCAATTCTTTACTACCACACACATGAACGAAGCAGAAAAAGAAGAAAAGAGGAGGAGGAGGAGGAGGAGGAGGAGGAGGAGGAGGAGGAGGAGGAGGAGGAGGAGGAGGAGGAGGAGGAGAGATGACGAAAAAGAAATGAAAGGAAAAGAAAAGAAAAAAAGAAAGAAAGAAAGAATGAAACAAGAAGAAAAGAAAAAAGAAAAGAAAGAAGAAAAGACAACAATAAAAGAAGAAAGAGAAGAAAAAGTCGACAAAAAAGGAAACAAGAACAAGAAAAATAAAAAAGAGAAAAAGGAGAATGAGAAAGAAAAGAAAAAGAGAATAAAACAAAGATAGACAAATAAATTCTCTAACCAATATAGTGTGTTTAATAGCTGGCCACCTAACGAAACATAAAGAAAGAACACGGAAAAGAAAATAGGAAAAAAAAAAAAAAAACACGTGTCAGAATGGTTGAAGGAAAAGACGGAGTAAGTAAAAGTGGAAAGGTTTTAAGGGCGCACAGATTAGCGGGCAGCGGGTGTCGGCTTTAGGGAGACTGACATAAAACCGTGTAATACGAAGCTAATGTCCTTTTTACGATAGTCTTTTTATGGCTCCCAAACAGACAGACTTCTTCCCCCCTCTGTGTTTTGATTCTCAGCTATTCTTTCGTCCCCCCTTTTCTTCCATCTATCTTTCTTTCCTTCCTTCATTCCTCCATTCTTTCTTTCTTCCCTAACCAATTTTTTTTTTTTTTTTTTGTGTGTGTATGTATGGGTAACCTTTCCCTAACTAAAAGACTCTTATCTTCTATTTTTTTTCTTGTTTTCCCTCTTTTCGTGTGCTGCTTTCTCTGTTTTCCTCTTCTTTATCCTGTTTTCCTCTTTTCTCTTTCTATATCGATCTTTTATCTTCAGTTTTCCTTCTTTTTCTCTTTCTATATCACTCTTTACCATGTTTCCCACTCCTTTTCTCTTTTTATATCCCTGTTTATCATGTTTTCCCTCCTTTTCTCTTTCTATATCGTTGTTTATCTTCAGTTTTCTCTCTTTTCCTCCTTCTGCACCGTTCTTTATCTTGTTCTCCCTTCTTTCCTCTTTCCATACCGTTCAGCTTCGTTCTTTTACTCTTTCCTTTAATGTATCTTCTGTTTTTCCCTCTCTTCCTCTTTCTATAGAGTTCGGTTTTCCTTTATTCCTCTCTCCACAGCTTTCTCATCTTTATATCTTCCCCCTTCCCTTGCTTTCCTATCTGCAGCTTTTTTCTCTCTTCTCCCACTGTCTCGTCCTATCTCTCGTCCATACACTTCAGTTTTTTTCTTCTCTTTACCCCTTTTCTCCGTGTCTCACTCACACATATCTCCGAAACGAGAGAGAAAAATAATAACAACAATCTAGGGAGGCCTGGAATAGACGGGCCCACAAACAGAGATAAGTGGAGATGTTTTTTTGAAGGGGAAGACTGTCTCGCGCCGTTCTTCTTTTGTTTGTCAGCCTCGTTACGTAACTTAACACGCCACACGCCATACGCTACACGCTTCAGGCTGTTTGTTTGTTCAACCTCACTGGGGGGGGGGGCACGTCACATTGTTTCCTACCAGTTTCCTAAATTCCTCAACTTTTTCGCCCCCATTCCATCCCCCAGTGAAAGAAGAAAAAAAAAAAATAGAAACGAGAAAAAAAAAGGAAAATCTTCTAAAGGTGTCACAGAAACTACAAATCGACGCCTATTGAGGTTCTACACGTGAGAGAGAGAGAGAGAGAGAGAGAGAGAGAGAGAGAGAGAGAGAGAGAGAGAGAGAGAGAGAGAGAGAGAGAGAGAGAGAGAATGCTGGGACAGGCTAGGGATTGGTAGGAGGGAAGGAATGGGAGAGGGATGCTAGGGAAGGCTAAGAAAGGACAGAACAGAAGAGGCAGAAGGATGGGAGAGGGATGGGAAAATGGGAGAGGCTAGAGAAGAACACGAGAGGCAGAGAGATGGAAGAGGGGCGCTGGGAGAGGATATGGAAGAACATGAGAGAAGGGTGCTGGGAGAGGCTCGGGAAGGACAGAGGAGGTAGAGGGATGGGAGAATAGTAGTGGGAGAGGCTAGAGATGGACAAGACAGTTAAAGGTATGGGAGAGAGGTGTTGGGAGAGGCTTGACAGAACAGGAGAGGCAGAAAAATGGAGAGTAAAGAAGGGAAAGGTTTGAAAAGGACAGGAAATGCAGGGGGATGGAAGAGGAGAGCTGGGAGAGGATAGAAAAGAACAGGAGAGGTAAGGGATTGGGAGAGGGGCGCAGGGAGAGGCTTGGGAGAGGAGGAGAGGCATGATTGCGTGTCTGTTCCCCGTGAGGAAGGAAAGGAAGGTAGGCAAGGATCTTAGGTGGAGGATAACGGGCGGTATTCGATAAGGGAGAGGAAGGAAAGAGCAGACGTGTTTCAGAGGAGGCAAGGAACAAGGACATAGGGAAATAAGGGCACGAAGGAGGCAGGAGAGAGAGAGAGAGAGAGAGAGAGAGAGAGAGAGAGAGAGAGAGAGAGAGAGAGAGAGAGAGAGAGAGAGAGAGAGAGAGAGAAGTAAAGATGTGATGTGTATTTGATTTTAAGGACAGGAAGGTGGAAAAAGAGTGAGATCAGCTGTTTTAGTAGAATATCATCATCACTAGTATCAATCGTGAAAACCAGTCACTTCATTGGCAGCCTGCAGGGGTAGTGAAGATGGGGAATCTTTTGTCATTACCTACAAAAGACTAGATTATAGACACTCATATTGCCGCACAATTTTTTTCTTTATGTAAGGAAGGTATCAGCCGAATTTAACCTTATCTAACTTCAATTTGACCCAACGTATCTATCTTACTAGCCCAACATTAACACTTCCCAAAGAAATTAAAAGAATTTATAAAAATCAACGACAGCATTAGTATTAATTTACAACCCAGAATACATGTAGTGTTCAAAACACTCAGTAAGAAGAGCTCTAGCAAGTGACAGACAAGGCGAAAATATAAGTGAATATACACAGTATAGTGATTCTGGAAAAAAACGTAATTGAGTTAAGATAGATCGGTCACTTCACATGAATTTAAGATAAGAAAAAGAGAAACGTAAAGCAGCCTTGCTAGGACATCCACGATATGCCGTTGGTGGGATTGTGACGGCATCCTTGGAATGCCGTTGGTGGGAGTGTGACGGCATCCTTGGAATGCCGTTGGTGGGATTGTGACGGCATCCTTGGAATGCCGTTGGGAGTGTGACGGCATCCTTGGAATGCCGTTGGAGTGTGACGGCATCCTTGGAATGCCGTTGGTGGGAGTGTGACGGCATCCTTGGAATGCCGTTGGTGAGTGTGACGGCATCCTTGGAATGCCGTTGGTGAGTGTGACGGCATCCTTGGAATGCCGTTGGTGGGAGTGTGACGGCATCCTTGGAATGCCGTTGGTGGGAGTGTGACGGCATCCTTGGAATGCCGTTGGTGGGAGTGTGACGGCATCCTTGGAATGCCGTTGGTGGGAGTGTGACGGCATCCTTAGAATGTGGCTGTCTGATTTTTCAAAGCTTTCTAATAACTCAGTACTAATAACCATGGATTTTGATCTAAAACTATTTTTTTCTTATTTCTACTCAGAACTTAGATTTTTTTCTTTTTTATGCTTGAACCAATGATTTTTTTCTCACCTAATTACTCATCCTGAGAATTTTGCGTACGTCTGTATAGTCTGGATAAGGTCTTAATAGCTTTAAATATAATTCTAGTATGACTTTGAGACTTTTACATCAAATACCTTTAAAGGTAACTCTTGATAAGCGATTCATCTTATATCTGGTCATACGTAGGGAAAGAAACAGAAGCTGGCAAAGAGGAAAGAAAGAATGAAAATATTAACTCATGCATTAGAAAGGCAGATGAAATTCCCTGGGATGTGAGGGTTCAGTGGATCATGTTGACATTCTTTGATTCATCTTTACTCGTAATTGAATGTGTTGTAACCTTTTGACTTATGAATGAGCAGAAATATTATATTAGGTTAGAGTGGCATTCCAAAAGATAAAATTGGCAGCAGAGGGTAAATAGTTCAGAAGGTTATACCTTTTGGTGTCTGCTGCTTTAATTTGACTCTGTTCACTAAGTTACCTTGAATGAAGTGAGAGAAGGTTGAGATGGATGCTCCTATTCGTCTTGTTTTTCATTCACTACAAACCCAGGAAGGCTAACTTTCCATCGCTTTTCGGCTGTGTAAACCAATTACTGGACAAAACCATGGACCAGTCATTCCGGAACGTGAATACCTAGTGTCACTTTCGCTGACCTAGACTTCGCATCTCGTGGTTGCTGTCGTGACGCTGCACGGAGAGGCCCAGAATAAGTTATAGGGCTTCATTGTGAAGCGAGAGGAAGTTTAACCTTTTCATTAGGATATGCAATTCACAGCACTAAAAACGGTAGAATTCTAGGCAAACACTCTCAAGAAAGAAAAAAATAATAGGAAATGTTTCTGGCCTGTGTAATGATTAGAAATAATTGAAAATCAATAGGAAATATCTGAGTGGTTTGTGAAAGGTTATGACATGTAGGAGTAAAAATGTTAATGGAATAAATAAATGAAAGAAAGATTTTCCTAACATTATGACTATACTCATGAATGTTTTGTTCTCTCATCACTTTTTTTTCAAAAGTTATAAAGATGATAAGCCGGGTTTTCAAGAGTGCTTCTCCTGTTAATAATGTTAGAGATCTTATCAAGCTGCCTGTAAAACAATAAGAGCTTTTGAAAGTAGTCGGGATGCGGCGTGGAAGCGTTTCAGAATACGGTCATAGGTGTGATGGCTTATGATTTCGCTGCGATCACTCTACAGATTCTTAAGATTACAGAAGATTGTATCAGCTGTACATCTGTCATAGCTGTCGGAGTGTTTCCAGGAATAAACGACTCACGACCGAAGAAGACTGATGTAGATAAAATAAAATAATGGTTTTGTAGAGAGGAACGCCGAAGCCCGACCTGCCCATCTAGGCTCGGCGGACAAGACTGAACTCATTGGACTCGTGGGCGGATCAAGTCGCTACAGATTAATGTGTCCTAATCCAGAACATTCCTAGTCTACACCTCAGCATGGCCTCGCATCTATGAACTTCTAGTAGTTGAAGTTACTAGCGATATATCAACAAGGTTTCTGCACTAATAACAGGAGAAACACTCACTCGTAAATAAGTAAATGAAATAAATGAAATGAAAAAACAAACAATATATGGACACAATAACACAACGAAACGACAATAATAGCAACAACAACAACAACACCATCAACAACAATAACGACAACTTTGAGAATAGTTTGTGTTGTGTGAGCAGAGCGTTTTAGAAGACAGGCCGGAGCATAAAATAGCTAAAAGAAATAAAAATAGCAACAACAACAGCAACAGAGCAGAGCGTTTTAGAAGACTAGCCAGTGTAAAACAATCACAACAACAAAAACAGCAATAATGAATAATGATACACGTTTGAGAAAAGCAGTGTTGTGAAAGCAGGGCGTTTCAGAAGACCAGCCAGAGCAGAGAGAGAGGGAGAGAGAGAGAGAGATGTTAAAGAACGCGATGGTGATTCAGACAGGAAGGGAGGCGAGGGATCAAAGACAGAGCAGCTCGTCAAGGGGCAGCCAGGGTCAGACAGTTTCAACTACGCCCCCTTTGTGCCGCAGTGATCGTTAAGGTCTGATTGGTGAGAGAGAGAGAGAGAGAGAGAGAGAGAGAGAGAGAGAGAGAGAGAGAGAGAGAGAGAGAGAGAGAGAGAGAGAGAGAGAGAGAGAGAGAGAGAGAGAGTGTTCTTAAGGGTTTGATTCACGAAAGTATTAGGAAATTTCGTCTTTCGTTTATTCATTATTGATATGGTCGTGTTTTGCAAAGTTTCACAGCACAGACTGGCAGAGAAGGAAAGACAACAACAACGCTGGTAGTAATGCACGGACACGCCAAAGTAAAGCAGTAAGTGACATAAATTACATAAATGAAAAAAATAAACAATGTATGGATGAAGTGACGAAATGAAATGATAATAATAATAATAAGAATAAGAATAATAATAATACGAAGAAGAAACAGAAGACGAAGAAAAGAAAAACATAAAGATAGATAAATAGATAAATGTATAAATAAATATATGTAAAATGGAATAAAAAAAGAAATCAACTTCCTGTTCTCAAGGTTACAAACAATGTACGAGCCTGTAGCACAAAGATAAACGTCTAAAAAGCAGCAGATGGTTACGGGAACAACGTATGACACTGAAAGGGTTAAGGGAAATGAGAATGACTATAAATCGTCTCTACATACATAATTTCTTTTCATTTTTTTTCCATTTTTACTTTTCCTTTATATTTCTTCCCCTCCCATTACCCCTCACTCCTCCTCCTCCTCCTCCTCCTCCCTCCCTTCACTCACAGCTAATGGCAATGGCTGGAGACACATTAAAAACTTATGAGAAATGGAAACTGCTTACCATAACAGGCTCCACGTCACAAGTTTCCTCATCTTCCCTTTCCACTTATCATCTCTTTCTACTTCACTCCCTTCATTGCCTACTCCATGAAGACTCTCCTTTTTTTCCTCCAATTATTTTTTACTAGGAGTACCATAAATAATGGAGAAAATAGGGTCACTTACACATTAAAAAGGGCTAAAAGGGTTATTGGATTGGACAGATAAGAATGGAGAGAGAGAGAGAGAGAGAGAGAGAGAGAGAGAGAGAGAGAGAGAGAGAGAGAGAGAGAGAGAGAGAGAGAGAGAGAGAGAGAGAGAGAGAGAGAGAGAGAGAGAGAGAGAGAGAGAGAGAGAGAGAGAGAGAGAGAACAAGGAATAAGATAACCAGCACGGGGTTACCGGAGCCCTTAACACTCAGCATCTGTCACCGTCGTCCATACCTTTCTTTACCTTAACCTTCTCTTCAAAACGTAATGCCAGTCCTTATCGACGTTCTTCTGAATTATTCCTTACTCACGTTCTTCTATCTCCATTTCCTCCGATTTCCTCACATTAGTTCTTGCCATCTGATATATTTTTATACTCAAACACTTTTTTTTTTCTTTCTATTACATTCAAAATTGCTTTCCTAACTTTTATTTTAGAGTGTAATGTCCTTTTATTTCTCTCTTTACAGTTCCCTCACATTCCTCCAAAACTATTTATATCAATACAAAATTCAGGTACAATATTTTTACACCCTGACTAAACTCAAACTATTTTTTTTCCTTTTTTTATTTTCTATTTTGACGTACCAAAGTTTAATAATATATCAGAATGACCTGTAACTATTTTGACATACTAAGGCCTGAAATATTTTATAGGTGAAATAACTCATCAAGAAATACCAATCACCATTACCGTGTCTGCCTAATGAGTCCACATCACCAGGCGTATAATGAAGGCTTCCATAACTTGCTTAATGACGCCATTGACAGGCACACAAGCTGGTCGCGGGGCTCAGGGGTGGGTGGCTGGGTGGAGAGTACGAGGGGGGGGGGTGTTGAAATATTTCATATCTAATTTCTTGACGAGGTAACATGCTCATCAATCCTGCCCCCCTCCCCCTCACTCTACCCTCCAAAAAAAAAAAAAAAAAAAAAAGTAGAATATATGAATGAAACGAAATAGATTATAAATAGATAAATAAATGAAGCAGAAAGAGAAAGTAACATTATTTTTATCACAATGTAATTTTTTTTTTTCGTATCTGTTCTGCTGTTTCTCAATTTTTCATCATTTTTATTTTCTCGGCTACGTAAAATACCATTATAATCAACTTTTTTTCTTATTTTTTGAGCCAATAATTAAACTTATACTTTCATTCACTGCACGTTTTTTTTTTCTTAATATATCTCTGGTAAATTTTCAGCATTCATTATAATAAAATTCACTCGTTATTTATCTACTTATTTATTTCTGACTAAGTAGAGGCTTGGTGTCATTAATTGTTCAACTGGACATGAATTACTCTCTCTCTCTCTCTCTCTCTCTCTCTCTCTCTCTCTCTCTCTCTACAAATATTCAAGACCATAGGATTAGAATCTTCTCAATAAAAATAAAGAGTAATCGCTATTTTCGTAACAAGCTACGTGGTCAGTCAACTGTTTACTCGCCCACTGTTTACTTGCATTGTCTCATTTCCAACCTGAAAAGACCAGCGAGGGATCCTTCCATTACAGCAGGAAACCCTTTATGTATGTAGGACCAAATTACGCCACTCAAAAAACAATATCTGATCGAACCCAATTAATCAAGTCACTCAAAAACTGATCCAAATATTTGTACTTGCTTTAATTATTCACCGTGCAGACCAGACTCACTCACTGTTGCTCGTGTGTGTGTGTGTGTGTGTGTGTTTGCGCCTTCCCTTACAGTCTATTTCGTTGTTTATTTATCTATTTACTTATCTATATTTATCAATTTCTATGATACTGCAATTTCAAGACATTTATCCCAGACTTTTGGATAATTCTACTTATCTTTAAGGGAATTGGCAATCAAGTGGGCCTTTTCTTTTAAGTTTTTGTTGCTCTTGGCCAGCTTCCCTTCTTGCATTAAAAAAATAAAGTAGAGAAAAAAAATACTTCTGCCTTTCCTCAGACCATGACATTCCCCTTTGTATCCCCTCAACCCACGGCAGAACCACACCAACACTCAAGGCAATGGAATACTGCTCAATTAATCTCGAAGCTCAAATAAAATCTCACACTGGTAGAAGGACGCCAAGTAGGGACGGAACACTGGGCTGCCAGCATGGGGCCCCAACACGCTGCCAGCCAAGCAACAGGTACACCCACTCCTGGTGCGGGATTGTGGAGCAGCCCGTGTTTGGTTCGCTACAGCTGCTCACTTGAGGAAACAATAGGAAGTGAGTTGAGGAGATTGATTCCTTGTGACAGCACGTTATTTGTTACTTCATTTGGTGATCGCCGCAGGCTAGATTGATTTGCGGAATGCCAATACCTAAACAGTTATACATCAAAGTATTTCTGGAACGCTTCAGGTCTCCAGCGGTGCATGTCGCTGGTCATAATGTGAACGATTTGTTTATCTGTTTCAACAATTTTTCTGAGACTGATGCTTTGATATCTTTACTGTTCTACTGAATATATCGAAAAGAGGAGGAAAAACAGGCGTGGCTTTTCTAGACCAGGTCAGCCCTCGGCTACAACAGTAACAGTAACGATGAGCTCATGACGCCACTCAGGGAAGAGCCGAGACACGAGCAGCGTGAAGTGTGGCAGGCCATCACTCCTGGTGGCGTCGCGGCGGCAGGGTCTTTCCACACTCAACTCACTACATCCACCACGTCTGCTTGCTGTCACTTCCTAGTTGTTGCTTTCCATTAAGTGTTGTGTTGTTTAACTTTCTTTTCTTTCTATATAATTTCATTTGACTTTAATGTATTTTGGAGTGTAATAATTCGTACTCTCCACAATTGTGTATCATTAATATAATTTCTTGTTATGACGGGTCAGCAGGCCAAGGCGTGGCTTCACAACTTTTGTTATAATTTTATGTTACGTTACTCAGGCAATTAAAACTATTTTATCATCCTTCGTAAATAGTGAAAAGCAACAATCACAGAACCCAAGCCTGTCACGGCAATAAAAGATTCTGATGGATGAATGACTTAATGAATATAATGCCGACGTTTATTCTAAAACATTCAACTTTATCGTTACGAGACACATTAATGAATTAGTTTTGCATAATTAATGAATAGCACTTCAAATAACATACAAATGCTAGATAAAAAAATAATACGTAAATAACAGAATAAATGAAATGAGAAGCAAGAGTGATACATTCATTAATGGATCCATTGAACACATTCTCATGGCATAATCACCATATTATTGTACTGAAGACTTTTAATTTGCAATGCAGGTAAATATCACAACACACATCACTGCAAAGTGAAGCAAGGAAAGAGAGAGTCACGTCCCTGAGCCAACGCCTCCAAGACGACCACAACCACCACTCCACCGGTGGGAAGACGTCACGTAACGCTAATATATTCCCAACACACACCCTTACCGTCACCTCGCCCCTTATCCCTCCTCCGATACATCACACCCCCCTCTTGTCCCTTCCCTTGCGTCTCAAACACCACCCCTATCATCTTCCCTTCACCTTCATTTCCCACACCACCTCACATCTCCCATCCCTGCCTCTTCGCATCACACCCCTGCCTGCTTCCTTCCTTCCCTCCCTTCCTTCCTCTCCCATCACACACACCACCTCACACCGCAATTTTCTTTCCTTCCCCTTTTTCATAAGAACAAGAAAATATGGAGGGCAGCAAAGATGTCGCCGCACCAACACGTGGCAGTTCCTGTATGAAATATATCTCTATCTATTTCCACCCAATCATTCTCATCCATAAATTTGTGAGTTTAAAGCTTCCTATCTTAATCTCCATATCACATCATCTCAGTTCTATCATCTTCCCGTCCTTCCTTCCTTCCTTCCTCTTCGACCTCTTCACCCTTCCCTCTCTTCCCTTTCCATCTCACACATCCAACAACTTTTTCCCTTTATCTTTCCCTTCCCTTACTCCTCTTTCCTTTTCTTGCGCCATTTCACTCCTATTATCTTCCCTTTCTTCCTCTTCCACCTCTTCATCCATTCTTTTCTTCCCTTTCCTGCTTTCATCCCACAATCCTTTCCCTTATCTTCCCCTTCCCTTCCTTCATTTTCCTCCTCATGCACCATTTCACTCCTATCATCTTCCCTTCCTTCCTCTTTCACCTCTTTTGCTCTTCCCTCTTCCCTTTCCACAATTGCTTCCCTTCTCTTACCCTTTCCTCCCTTTTCTTCCTTCCTCATGCGCCATCTCACTATCATCTTCCCCTTTCTTTCTCTTTCATGTCACACACCACTTCACCAATTCACTTCAACTACCTTCCCTTCCCACACACACCACCACTTCCTCTCCTCACAAGCCGCTCATTCCTCGTACACTTTATCCTATTATTCAGGTGAGTCCTTCCAAACAGACTCCTTCACACATCCACGTCCCTCATTCCCTCCCCTCGCATCCTTTCCTTTGTCCCTTATCTCCTGCCTCTGTCCCTCCTCCTCCTCCTTTTCCTCTTCCTCCTCTCGAGTTCCTCCCCCAAAGCCTTCTCACTTTGCTTCCACTAATAGACACCACAGAGCTCCCTTTCCCCCCTCCCCCAACACCTCCTTCAATACTTTTCCTCCCTCCCTCTCTCTCTCTCTCTCCTTGCTCTTTCTCAAACGGACCCAAAAGCAAAGATCTCTTACCAATCTCTGACCCCTTTCCTTTCTCTGCCTTCCCCAGAACACCCAAGCTATTTTCTATTCTCTCTCTCTCTCTCTCTCTCTCTCTCTCTCTCTCTCTCTCTCTCTCTCACGAAACTACGTAATATAAATTCATTTCCCTTCCATCCTTTTCTATCCTCCACCCTTTTAAATCTCTCTTCTCCCAAAAGACACTCCCCCCCCCATATGGTTTCTCTTCCCTTCTCCCCTTCCTTCCCATCTCTAGCTCCCCATATCTCTCCCACAAAGACTACGTGTGGTTTATCCTTCCCTTTTCCTCCGCCCTTCTCTTCTCTCTCTCTCTTGATAGCCTATAGTTTTTCTTCCTTTCTTCCTTACTTCTTTCTTCATGAAGTAGTGCAGCATCTACTGTGTGTCTATGCTTTTCTCTACAACTTTATCTATCTACTAATTTATCTATCTATACCCATTTATCTATATCTATCTATCTATCTATCTATTTACGCCATAAGTAAGTGTGTGATATTGCGAGTGGGTGAGTGAGTGAGTGAGTAAGTGAGTGAGTGAGTGAGTGAGTGAGGAAGGAGGAGTGAGTGAGTAAGTGAGTGAGTGAGTGAGTGAGGAGAGTGAGTGAGTGAGTGAGTGAGTGAGTGAGTGAGAGTGAGTGGAATGTGTTGTTTTGAAAGAGGCTAATGATATTTCCCTTTATTTCTCCATCGTGAATATCAGCAAAATATTCCGTGGATGAACAGATGAATAAATTAATAAATGATGTGAAAAAAAAATATATTGTTTGTTGTTGAGACTTTAAAGTGTTTTGCTTGTTTATTAATTATCATCATTTTCACAATTATTATTATTATTATTATTATTTTTATTATTGTTACCATCATCATTATAATTATTACTTGCTGTTTCTCTTGCTTTCTTTTATTCTTCTCTCTCTCTCTCTCTCTCTCTCTCTCTCTCTCTCTCTCTCTCTCTCTCTCTCTGTCATTTATGGAACGCTTCTTAAGTTCTCTTCACACTAAGACTTCTGTTAGTAATTGTGTTTATTTAGCTAATTTGCCACTTGTTGACTTCTTAAACCAAACTCTATTCTCCCTGTGATGTGCCTCGACCACAGCCTTATTTATGTTATGTGTTCAATTCGCTCTGTAAATACTAAGTGAATCAAGTCAATCAGTCAATTAATCAATCAATCAATCAGTCTATCACGGAGCTTTTTCTTCCGAGTCTACGGGAAGAAGCTGATGAGGAGAGGCACGTCACCTTACTTACACCTTTCATTTCTCCTGCTCTTCTTCTTTAGTTTTCCTCTTCCTCTTCCTTCACCTCCTGTGACTTACTATTTCTTTTCTCATCCTCTTATTTCCTTCCTCTCTACTGCATGTTTACTCCTCTTCCAAATTTTTCTTTCTCTTCTTCTTCTCCTCCTCGTCTTGCACCTCATCTTCTTATTCTTCTTCCTCCTCCTCCTCCTCTTCTTCTTATTCTTCCTCCTGCTGTTACTGGTGATTATAGTCACACCAATAGTTTCACTCACCAGTTTCTCCTTTATTACCGAAAAGATCAATTCTCATTCATTCTTCCCTCCTATTCTCCCCACATGGTTCCCTCAGTTTTCCCTCCTTCCCTACCTGTACTTCCCTCCACTCCCCATGTTTTGTCTACGTTTCCTCACCCCATTCATCTTCTCTCCTTCTCCCAGCCCTCTGTTCTCTCCCCAAGGACACCCCAGATCCCTTCCTTCTCCTCTTCTTTCTTTCTTCCCCCTTGACCTCCCTTGTATTCTCCCGCAGCCAGATCCCCATCCTAACTCCCCTGCTTCTCCCCAGCCCCGCCCCTTCCCAGCCTCCCCTCTCCCACAGCCTCTGCTGCTCCATAAAAGGCTGTGTTCTGTATTCCCCGGAGAAAGAGATTGTGTCCAACGTGCAATATTTACTCAAAATATCTCATGACCTTCGCCCAATCACAGCCGCCATCTCCTCCTCCTCCTCCTCCTCCTCCTCTTCTTCTTCTTCTTCTTTCTCCTCCTCCTCCTTTACCATGACTCCTGCTCTTCTTTTTCTTTTTGATATTCTTCATCCTCCTTGACTTCTCTCCTTTTATCCTTCTATTGCCTCTTCTCCTCCTCCTCCTCCTTTTATTTTTTCCTACAGGTGCTTTTCCTCTCTAGTTTTCCTCTTCCCTCCTCCTTCTCCTCCTGTGACTTACTTTTTCTTTTCTCATCCTCTTACTTCCTTCCTCTCTACTGCAAGTTTATCTACTCTTCCTAATTTTCCTTTCTCTTTTCCTTCTCCTCTTCCTCCTGCACTTCCTCTTCTTCTTACTCTTCCTCCTGCTGTTACTGGTGATTATATTCTTTCTCTTCTTCCTCTTCCTTTCCTGTTCTCCCTATGCCTCCCTCTATTTTCCTTCCCCATTTACTCCCATCCACTTCTCTTCTTCCTTCTTTCCTTCGTTTGTGTTCTTTTTTCATTTCCTCCTCCTCATTATTTTCCTCCTTCCTCCTTACCTCTCTCTCTCTTTCTTATAGCTTTGCCATTCCATTCCACCTCCTCCTCCTCCTCCTCCTCTACTGTTGAGGCGTTCAATCAATCAGCTTTCTAGAAATAATATCTCCATGCCTGTCATCCAATCACGTACTGCCACGTCACCACTATGTCACAGTCACGTCAAGAGGAAAAAAAAAAAAAAAAAAAAATTGATATTGAGGGAAAAGGCTTAAACATGAAGGAAAGGAAAGAGAGGAAACGAGGAGGAGGAGGAGGAAAGAAGAAACAGGAGGAGATGATTGGAATAATATGCATGAAAAATGAGTGGAAACTGAAGGGTAAAAATAGAAAAGAGAAGCAAAAGGAGGAGGAGGAGGAGGAGGAGGAGGAGGAGGAGGAGGAGGAGGAGGAGGAGGAGGAAGGACAACTAAAGGAGAGAAAGAGGAGGAACAAGATGAACCAGAAAAAATAGGAAGGACAAGAAAATGAAAGTGAAATGACCACCAACCAACCAACCACACACACACACACACACACACACACACACACACACACACACACACACACTTGATCCTGTGGTCCATCAAAGATTTTCCAACACATCTGAATATTCATAAGCCGCTCCTTCCGTCGCGTAATTAATGTTTATGACGCCGCCTTCACGCAGTAATGACCGCCACCTTATCACCCTGCCAGGAAGTGAAGCTCCCACGCCAACCCTTCCCCGCTCCCCCACCACCAAACACAACCACCACCACCACCACCACCACCACCACTAAGACCACATCACACTACGCCAAACTTTCCCCCACTACTACACCACACCACGCTGCCAATCCTTCCCTTTCACAATCACAACCACCACCACCATCACCACCACCAGAAGCACACCACGCCACGCTGCCAATCCTTCCCTTTCAAAATCACAACCACCACCACAAACACCACAACCACACTACGCCACGCCGTCAAACCCTCCCCAAAAACCAACACAACCACCATCACAACCACACCACACCACGCCACACCATCAACCGTTCCACCAACAACCAACAGAACCACACCAGAACACCACACCACGGTTCGCCACGCCACAACACCCAAAGATAAGATAATAATGGCGACAGGGTAATAACAGTGGATGATGAAAGGGATATGATAAAAATAATAATAAATGATGACACTGTTGATGATAATGAGAGGATAATGAAAAAAAAAAAAAATAGATGGTTGATAATAATGATAGTGATGTGAGAACAGTAGGTGGCAGTGGATGGTGATAATGATAATGATGGGGAGATAATAATAATGCGGATGATGAAGTTGCGAATAACGGATGATGGTATTGATGGAAGAGTTATAAGTGAAAAAATAAGAAGAAAATAATGACAATAATAATAATAAGTAAATGAAGAGTAAATAAAGAGAAAAAAATAACTCCCAGGCAGATAAAGGAAAGTAAATGGATTAAATTGATAGATATATAAAAAAAAGGACAAAGAAAAACAAAATAAATAGAAGAACACATAGATAAGAAGAGTGAGTGATGAGAAGCAAGGAACAAAAAACAGACAATGAGGCAAAGGACAAACAGAGAAGTCAATAAAGTATGAGATAGACACATGCAAAGATAAATGATGAAAAGTAAACAAAAGAGAGAAAGAAAAGAAAGGTATCATTAATAACAGAGTAGTCAGTTAATATCATACAAACTGACAACTGAAAATAAGAACGACAAAGAAGAGAAAAACAATTACAGATCATTAATAAAAGAAAGTGAAATAATATGACACAAAACTGACACGTGAAATAATAATAATAATAACAAAAAAACACATTAACCATACGAAAAAAGCTGGAGATACAAACACTACACACACGGACCAATTAACTAACAGGATAAGACGCAAACAAAAGACAGTCAAGGTCACGATCTCATTTCATCTCATCTCGTCTCCACAGTAAACAAAAGACAGGAAGGAAGAACACGACCAATATGTTTAAAAGTACGTTATATTCAGCGGGGGATTTCTCTTTTCATTACATGCATATTTACTTTTCTTTATCTTTACTTAATATTCTGGGTAATCTTTTTCTTTAATATAATCTTGGCGGAATTACTGTAAAGCGAAAAGGAATAATAAATAGATAAAAACATACCTTCCTCCGGTAAACTCTGGAACTCCCAACCTGCTGCTCTATTTCCAACCTCCTATGACTTGACTTCATTTACGAGGAAGGTTTTAAGACATTTATCCCATTTATTTTCGGCTGACTCTCTCGGACCTGCAAGGGGACTGGCAACGAAGTGAGCCCTTTTTTTTTTTTTCGTTTCACGTTGCTCTTGGCCAGCTTTCCCCTCTTACATTAAAAAAAAAAAAAAACATAGATAGACAGAAAGAGATGCAGACTGGTAGATATATAAATAAAATAGTGAATAAATAAAGATAAACATTAATAGATCAATAGATAGGGGCATAAAATGAGATGAAGATGAGAATAATGAACTTAGCAGAAAGAAAACAAAACCTGAACAAAGTAAGACATGACAAACGCAAAAACAGAGCCATTTCTTGAAGGATAAACAAAAAGAATACAACAACAAACAAAGGATTAATTAAAAACAAACCCGTAATGTCTTCCTCCTCATTTCCTTTCCTCTTTTCTCCTTCCTCCTTTAACTATCTCTTCTTTTTTTTCCACTGATTTCATTTCCCTTCCCCTTTTTTTTCTTCCTCCTCTTTATTCTCTTCCTCTTCTTCTTCTTTCATCTTTCTCCTCCTCTACTTCTTCGTTTTCTTCTTCTTCTTC
>NC_059272.1:21120985-21130985 GCF_017591435.1 Portunus trituberculatus | reverse complement strand
AAAGAAGGTTTTTAATTCTTCGCTGGTGATTCAGAAGGAGTGGAGAAAAATGAAAGGAAAAGAAAAAAAAACAACAACAATATATGATGTGAAAAAGAATGATAATGGAAAAAATTAATTGAATAAAAGAACATGTGATGGACTTGATGAATGAATGGATGAGAGAATTTCTGAGTGAATTACGATGCTAGTTATAAAAGAAAACGTAAAAAGAAAAAGAAAACGTAAAAATATAAAGAGAAAAAAAAAAACCGCATTGCAAATATGATGAATAAGTGAATGACTGAATGAACGCACTGAGTAATGAAAGAATGAATGAAGGAACGTGCGAGTAAATGAACTAGTGGATGAATGTAGAAGTGACAGACAAACAGGTTAGGTTAGGTTAGGTTAGGGCAGGTTAGCGTAGGTTAGGGAAGGTTAGGTTAGGTTAGGTTAGCGTAGATTAGGTTAGGTTAGGTTAGGTTAGGTTAGGTTAGGTCAGGTCAGGTCAGGTTAGGAGTGAATAATAGGGAAACCACTCATATCAGATCACGCAAGACTGAAATCATACACACTTTCAAACTTTTATTTTCTATACATATATATATACAATTACTGAAATATATAGAGTGCAAAATAAATATATACACATAAATCACAACTCTGATTAAATTGGTCTCAGTCAAAAGTGAATGAGTGAATGAAAGCACTGATTAATGAAAGAATGAATGAAGGAACATGCAAGTAAGTGAACTAGTGGATGAATGTAGAAATGAGTGACAAAAAAAGATTAGTACGTCAATGAATGAAAGGTATGGATCAATGAAGAAATGAGTGAATAAGTGAATGACAGCATGAATTAATGAAACGCTGCATTGCTTCTGGTAGTAATGAAACAAGGCAAATGGAGGCCTCACAATTCCAACGTCAAATTAATAAAAAAATTTAAATAAACAAAGTGAAAAAGACACCCAGCCAGCCATTATGAAAATCAAATGAGAGAACGCATGAATGAGTGTGTGTGTGTGTGTGTGTGTGTGTGAGTGAGTGAGTGAGTGAGTGAGTGAGTGAGTGAGTGATATGGACTTGGTTAGTTAGTCCATTTACCGACACAGAATACACAATGCCAACATTCAGACGCGTTTTAAATTTGCGACAAAGGATTCATTAATTTATTATGAAACACACACTCACACACACACACACACACACACACACACACACACACACACACACACACACACACACACACACACACACACACACACACACACACACACACACACGCAGTGATTTTGACAACAATTGAATTATTTGGATTACTATGCATTATTTCAGGACGATATGGAATGATTGTGTGAGGGAAGCTAATAAATTAAAATTACACGTGTCCTGTCCTTTATTTCAACTTTTTATTTCATTTACAAGTTAATTCAGACTTGCAAATTTCTAACGAAGCTAAACGACATACTGGTCATTTAGCACTTCTCAAAAATAGCTGATCATAAAAAAAAAAAAAAAAAAAAAATCAAATCTCACACTGAAAATGTAATACGCACATAAATACACGAACGAATGAATGAAAAAAATATGAAAAATAGAAAGAAATAGATAATAAATGTAGAGAAAAACAAGCAGAAATGATAAACGAGCACGAATAGATAGAAAACACGATAGTGGGAAGATAGATCAATAAATGCAGGTAGATAGAGACAAACTAATACAGATAGACAGATAAATAAATATATATGTACGAAAGACAAATGGATAGATAAATACACATATAAATAGATGAATAAATATAAATAAATATGCTGTTGTCCATCACTTGTTATAAAATGCACACATGAATAATTAACAAACGCCAAAGTGCATTAACGTAACCATTAATTGAACGGAAGTTACTCGTAAATCTCTGAATGAAACTTAGTGAATATTTCGCAAAAACATTGACATTTCCATTGTGTGTGTAATTTGGCAGAACAATTAGCATACTTATGAACATACATGCATACAAACCCACGCGCACACCCACGCGCGCGCACACACACACACACACACACACACACACACACACACACACACACACACACACACACACACACACACACACATTATTCTAACTTTCTATTTTCTCTATTTTCTTTTTATAGTAATTCAGCAAATAAAAAAATCGTTAACTTTAGATTGACATATAACTGATCGTATAATCATCCCACTACTACTACTACTACTACTACTACTACTACTACTACTACTACTAATGCTACTACTACTGCTACTACTACTACTACTACTACTACTACTGCTAATAATACTTCCACGATGCCTGACAAATAAAACTGTCTCACGTTCTTAATACAGAGGACATCACAGTTAATTAATGTCACTTGGCGAGAGGACTTCAGTAACTTGAGTGTATTAGATTCTTTCGTTACTTTTCTAGAATTACTTTTCCCCCTCGTGTGCGACCCTCGCCCCTAATGCCCCTGAGGATAAGCGTTTCTTTGACAGTGATCGCAGGAATCCTCTTTTATATCTGACTTTTTCTTGGATGACACTCAAGGCAATATTTTTTCTTATTTCTTTCCCTTTTTATGCATATGGCCAAACAAAGAAAAAAAAAATCGTTAAGTTTTGCATCCAGTTTAAATATACATTACCTACTTTAGTCTTCATCATAACAATAATAATCGCAAAAAAAAATCCATCAGTTGTCATCATAATAATAATAATAATAAAAAATAAATAAATAAAAAAATAAAATCCCTGTTTTCATGTCACACTCTCTGTAACTGATGGTGCTTACATAATTCATTATAAAACATCAGCAAAGTTATTTATGTAATTCCTCCTTGCAAAGAAGGTTTCCATGTTTTATCATCAATACTGACGTCGATTATAAAGAATTGGGCCTTGACTCTGTTGGTTTTCACGCTGCACTCCTTGTGACAGTGGACGAGGCTTACCCAGCTCATCCCGGCACACATTCCAGACTGCATCCATCAACACAGCATCGTCCATCATCGCTAATGCAAATAAATGACGTGACTATCTATAATCAGAAGTCATTTCCTTTTAATTCCTCGTATTCTGACCAAGGTATCAATATTTACGAGGATGCAATGAGTGGATGTAAATGCTCCTCGCCTCACCTCACTCCAGGCGCTTATTGCAACACAGGTAAAATACACCTGTAGAGCTTTTAATATCATGCAACATTACCTGCTCACTACCTGGAGAGCCCTCGCATCAGTTTTTCTTTTTTCTTTCACCCCTGAGCAATCTGTTATAAGCCGTGCCGGTGCTAATGGATGAAAAGAAGAAAGATTATGCAAGAGTCTGTGTATAAACTGTAGAGTAATGGCGGTAAAATCTAGAACGCTTTTTTTTTTTTTTTTGCCTTTCTGAGACTTCAACGCTTTCACCACTTCTACTGCTAGGAACGCCCTTCATACTACTGTTGAAATTGTATGGAGGAGGACAAAGGAGGAAAAAAAAACGATAAAAAAGTTGATTAAATTCTTTTTATGTTTACACTACAGAAATGTGACAGAAAAGACAAAAAAGTACATTAAAAGTTATAGTTATTAAAGGAAGTATTTGTCTAGTAGTGATAGGGTTAATTAAAATGGGAGTATCAAACCGTGTCCAAAGCTACATTAACTAATCTATCACCTGGTCATAATAATGTTAATTGTTTACTTGGCTGAGTCCATATCGTTATGAACAACCTGTTGCATCTTGTTGGTCCCATAATCACCAACAGCTTTCCAGACACTTTGATTCATACACAACCCTTTGAATCTTCAACTTTTTGGATGCTCAGGTTTACACTGCAGCCTCTTGAGTAGTTATCTGGCATAGAAAAGCCGAAAATAACCAACCACTGTTATCTTTTCTTGCGTGTTCATGCGAGGCATCACTTCACAATGCATTTAATGTCGATACACATCATCCACAGCAGTCACAGTGTTAATGAAATAATGCTCTTCCCTGACATGTAAGCCACACAACATCTATCATATACATAATCTTTTACTTCCACAAGACAATATCAATCAAACAGAGTAATATCATAACTCACAAGCGGCATCAAGGTGGCAAATAATAACACAAACACAATGGCATTTGTTTAGATTCAGGAATGCATTTGCACGGCTTGATTCAGTTCAGTGCAGTAAATTGATGCTAATGAAAAGTGGGCCACTAGTACATTAGGAGCGTCAGAAGCGGCTCATCAGCCACACTTCGATGTCACCTCTTTATTTGTTACTCCCGGGGCTGCAGGCGCAGATTAAAGAGGATATGTCATGTCAGGGGGTGTGTATATTGATATTTCCTGTTTCCAGTTTGTGGGCATTCATGTCAATTTCACGTCAGTCAGATCAGCTCGCCTTGGACGCATGTTATCCCACTCATAATCCTCTTCTGCTTTTAATTTACACATCGTTCCAGAGACAGTCCGGACACTGGATGGTTTGGAATGCTTCACTGTTGCTTGTGATATTTCGTGAATTCTCTGTTCATCATTCACTGTCAGTTTTCTTTGGCTTTAAATAGTGCTCGTGTTTTTTCGATATTCATGATCCAAATTAATTTCTCTTAGCTTTAAACATTTCATTCTTACTTGCGGTCACTGGCAGACGAAAGATTAACTTCTTACCTGGCATGTTATTTATGAACTACCACCAGTTGGTTTAAACAATTATTGAATGGGTTCAGTTATACATGAACTGTTAATTATCTATCTTCCTAGTAATGTACTCTTTTCTTGTGTTCGTTTTTTTTCGTTAGAATAATCACTAGCATGTATTCTTGCTTTTGTACAAATGTTTGAAGCACACCAGCATTTATAATTTCAACTAGACTAATACTACAGGTTTTAATTTTCCATCTCTTTAAAGCCAGTGTGTCTCTAATTTCAAATACGTCACTATCACGTGTGCTATTCCACCATTCATCAGCCCAAGAGCCGCTGTGCTAATGGGAGAGCTGATGATGGAGAGTGGAGTTTATTTTTCCACTAATTACTATTTCCTCTACCTTTTATATTTTTTCATCAGCATCAGTAGTTTTGATTCCTCTCTAGCATTAATACTACCGGGTTTAACATTTCATCACGTAAAAACCAAAGCATGTCTAACTTCATATACATTTACTTTATGACTAATGTTTTTTTAATCTTCATTCTTTTCAAAATCAATGTCTAAATTCAAACACTTTCGCCATCACCTGTTTTATTTCGCCATTCATCAGCTGAAGAGCCGCTGTGCTAATGGGGGTGGGGGGTTGTGAGGGCAGGTGTTGGAGGGGAGTGGAGGGATGGGGGTGTACTTTCAGTGTGGCACAAAGGGAAGCACATCAGCATAGCAGGGCACGGCAGGGCAGGGCAGTGTTCTCTATGATTAGTGATGTGTTGAGTGCTACATCATGAAACGACCGTATTCATGGCTCTGCATGGTAAGTGTGTGTGTGTGTGTGTGTGTGTGTGTGTGTGTGTGTGTGTGTGTGTGTGTGTGTGTGTGTGTGTGTGTGTGTGTGTGTGTGTGTGTGTGTGTGTGTGTGTGTGTGTACTATATATTTTGCTGTTCTCCGGTTCTTGAGTCATTATTAATCATCGACAAAGAACAGAAAGCAAAAGACATTATCCCAAGTTTTTGCTTCGTTATATTGGGATTCTACGTAACATCATTGCAAATTATGTCATGTAACTCTCTCTCTCTCTCTCTCTCTCTCTCTCTCACGGACCAGTCTATCGTAGCGGGAGCAGGAGGTAATTATTGTACATATTTTTTATTGCAATATTCAAACCATGTAATATCCAATAGGGGACTTC
Source organism: Portunus trituberculatus (assembly GCF_017591435.1). NCBI lineage: Eukaryota > Metazoa > Arthropoda > Malacostraca > Decapoda > Portunidae > Portunus > Portunus trituberculatus. The sequence continues at coordinate 21,125,164 of NC_059272.1, read as the reverse complement.
AATTATAAAAGGCTTACGCTTGGTCTAGCCTCAGCAGCGGCAACATTCCAGTCACGCTGCCATATGAACCTGCATCTCTAACCTAAAAGTCCATCGCTGCTTCTTCTTTCGTTATGTTCCTCTGCATTTCCTCATCACTAACTCCCTTTTACTAATATCTCAACCCCAATCTTCACTTTAGCCTTCCCTTTCCCCCGCTACTCCGTTCCTCTTGTCCTCTCACACACTCCCCTTCGTCGAAATCATAATCCGCAAGTGGTGCTCGTCTCGTCCTCGCCCAGCAGCCAAGCCGATCAGGAGGAGAATGTTCTTATGTTGTTGCCTTGCTTCCATCGACTCCACCAGACTTTACAATACTCTTACCCTCTCCAGTTCTCGTGACAGTAACTTCCCCCTTCATGCTCTTCGACTTCATGGCCCTCCTCCTCTTGCGGTCCTTTGCACGGGGGAGGGAGGGGGTGTTTCATTGCATTGGAAGGTTCCCGGATGGTTCTCTCAGTTAGTGGTGTTCTGAGGGCTTCTGTTAATTGAGGAGTTGTCATTTCCCTCATCTGAATCCGCACAAGAGGGTCGGTTCTGTTTTAGGGAGTCATTCTGTGGCGCGAGAGGAGGATGTCTCTTGGTTGGTTCAATGGTTGCTTGAGTGAATAAACGGCAGGACTGTTAGGTAATTGGTTGTTATTGTTGGTTGTTCGTGGTTTGAGTGTTTGGCTGCTCAGTTCAGTAGTGGTGGTGGTGGTGGTGGTGGTGGTGGTGGTGGTGGTGGTGGTGATTGGAAGGTATTTGGTTTTAACCCCTTCAGTACCATGACGCGTTTCCATATTCATTCTCTTCAGTATTTGATGATTTTATACTTCAGAAATTTATATGTGGGGTTAAAATAGTGGAGACTCAGGTAATTAATCTCCTGACCTCCATAGACTCTTCCTGATGTCAATAAAATACTCTAATCACACCAAATATTCATGATAAAAATGCGTTCCAGTGCTGAAGGGGTTAAGTCTGGGGTTTTTTTTGTTTCTTTTTGTGTTCTTCGTTTATCGTTTTAGGGATTCACGTCTTGCTTCGCGTTGTTCTGTTTTATTGTGTTTGGTTCGTTTTGGTTTCGCTTTTTTTTCTTCGGTCAGTTTGTCTGTGCGTCATTCCGTCTCCTTCTTGTGGTAATAAGTGCATCGTTATCTTTCTTACTGTGGACTCAATGCACTGTTTTTATTTTTCATCGCTAAATATCACGAGTAACATAATCCTTGAAGACTCTCTCTCTCTCTCTCTCTCTCTCTCTCTCTCTCTCTCTCTCTCTCTCTCTCTCTCATAAATATACAGAAGCAATTTCGTTCGTTTTAGACCAACAGATGACTGATAACTACATGATTTCTGCCATTACTGCTACTACTTTACTGCTACTACTACTACTACTACTACTACTACTACTACTACTACTGCTGCTACTACTGCTACTACTACTACCATAACAACAACAACTACTACTATTATTACTACTAATACTACTACTAATGCTGCTGCTACTATGCTACTATTACTACCATAACAACAACAACAACAACTACTACTACTACTACTACTACCATAACTGCTACGAGAACTTCCATGACCACTCTCTTTCCACCTACCCACACACACACACACACACACACACACACACACACACACACACACGGGGCGGAGAGTGGCCAGCAGATATCACGAGGGACAAAACTGACAGCTTCCCCACCACCACCACCACCACCACCACCGCCACCACTACCGTAGCTCGGCAGGCACCAGTAAACACATCCACCGCCGTGATTGCAGGTGAAATAAATGAATGGTGAAATAAATGTAAAAGCGCATGACAGAGTAAATTAATGAATGTAGCGACGCGAGGCCATAACGACAGGACGCGACTCTCCCCTAACCCCCCATTCCCCCACCAGAAACCCATCACCCAATTAGCGAATATATGGGTAAACTGGCAGGGGGCAATGTACAAAAAGTGGGTGAATGAAAAGGTAAAAACTGATAAATTGACGGATGGATGTGTGATTAAAGAGTAAAGTGAGCATGATGAAAGAGAGAGAGAGAGAGAGAGAGAGAGAGAGAGAGAGAGAGAGAGAGAGAGAGAGAGAGAGAGAGAGAGAGAGAGAGAGAGAGAGAGAGAGAGAGAGAGAGAGAGAGAGAGTGTTGTAAAATGCTCCAGGGAAAGATTATGTCCATTGTTAGTTGATGTAAAAAGGTAAAACAGAAGCCAAATGAGGAGGAGGAGGAGGAGGAGGAGGAGGAGGAGGAGGAGGAGGAGGAGGAGGAGGAGGAGGAGGAGGAGGAGGAGGAGGAGGAGGAGGAGGAGGAGGAGGAGGAGGAGGAGGAGGAAGGGAACGATATATTCAACAACAATAAAGAAATAAACCAGGAATAAAAGAAAAAAAAAAAAAAAAAATTACGATAAAATTTGATTACCCAGAAATGAGAGAAAGAGAAAGAGAAAAAGAATGAGAGAGCGAGAGCGAGAGCGAGAGAGAGAGAGAGAGAGAGAGAGAGAGAGAGAGAGAGAGAGAGAGAGAGAGAGAATCATTAAAACTGAACACACTGGAACACAATAACACGTGAACGATCAAACGGACAAAATGGACAACAGTTACATGAAGGAAATGATGAGAGCAAAATGACGTCACTGAAGGTTAAACGGACGGTGAAAATAATGAGTTAAATTAAATGGATAGCAACACGAGAGAGAGAGAGAGAGAGAGAGAGAGAGAGAGAGAGAGAGAGAGAGAGAGAGAGAGAGAGAGAGAGAGAGAGAGAGAGAGAGATAACTGGATATGTAATTTAATGTAAGAAAAGAAGAGAAAACTAAATGACTGACAGAAAAAAAATAATTACATGACAAAATAATTAAAATAAATAAATAAATAAGCTAATAAATAAATAAATAAATAAAGCAAATATATATAAAAAAAAAACTCATCCAAATTAAACCAATGCATGGAAATCAAAGCAAAAAAATAAATAAATTGAGAAAATAAAGAGAATTCACTGGGGAAAAAAAGAAATTACACACACACACACACACACACACACACACACACACACACACACACACACACACACACACACACATGCCTATCAATTCAGACATATCTCAATGGGACGAGGGAAAAAAAATATTGTAGGGAGGAAAAATATGGAACGGGGAGGAAAAATATGGAAGAGGGAAGAAACTATGGGAGAGGGAGGAAAAAATATGGAAGAGGAAGGAAAAATATGGAAGAGGGAGGGAAAATATGGAAGAGAGGAAAAATATGCAGGGAAGAAAAAATATGGAAGAGGAAGGAAACTATGGGAGAGGGAGGGAAAATATGGAAGAGGGAGGGAAAATATGGAAGAGGAAGGAAAAATATGGAAGAGGAAGGGAAAATATGGAAGAGGGAGGAAAAATACGGAAGAGGGAGGAAACTATGGGAGAGGGAAGGAAAATATGGAAGAGGGAGGAAAAATACGAAAGGAGAAAAAAATATGGAAAAAATAAAAATAAGAAAAAAAACACAGGAATGATATTACAAAAGGCATAAAAGAAGGAAAAAAAGTCACGGGAGGGAAAATATAAGGACGTCAAATAGGAAAAGTGGAAAAAAAACTTAAGTAAAATATGAAAAAAACATTAAAAAGAAAATAAAAAGAGATGGGAAGGAAAATATATACATAGCAATTAGGAAAAAGAGGAAAAACGAAAAGAAAAAAAAAACTGAAATAAAAATATAAACGAGAAACAAGAAAAATAAACATAATATCAATACAATCTCTCTCTCTCTCTCTCTCTCTCTCTCTCTCTCTCTCTCTCTCTCTCACCTCAGAACTTTCTTTCCTCCTCGTCTCTATATTGTCCGTCGCATCATCTTACCTGGAACAACAAAAATATCATCATCATCATCATCATCATCATCATCATCATCACTACCAAGGCCACACCCCATTCCCATCTTCAATAAATGAATGAATGAATAAATGAATAAACACAAACACATTCATAAGTACACAAACAAATAGATAAATGAATCAACACACACACACACACACACACACACACACACACACACACACACACACACACACACACACACTAACAATAACAACTAAACACAAACAACAGCAAAGGAAACTTCACACGCACGCAAAAAATAGTAA
>NC_059272.1:21113485-21115985 GCF_017591435.1 Portunus trituberculatus | reverse complement strand
TCCCATACACATACATATAAAATTACCGGCCACAGGTACACGTATAGCCACAGATTATTACCCCTATCACTATCACCTGCAGCCTGGAATGATTACCTGTCTGTCGATAATGAATCACGAGCAGGGGTGTGACAGGAGGGGACAGGGCAGCAAACAAGCAAGGTGAGGTGAGGTGGAGGCATGTAAACTCAGGTAAAGGACAGGTGTAATTAATTAAGCCATGTGATTTATTCCTCCCCGTTGAGAAGACGAATGAGAGGAGAGTAATGTATAGCGGGAAGAGGAAGGAAGAGGAGGAAAGGTAGGGAGGGAAATGGGGAGGGAAAGGTCAGGAAAGGGCGGTGTGGAGATGTTAAGGTGTGCGTTCCACTTAAGTTGGAGAGAAGGAAAGGGAAGGTGAAGGTTGCTCCAGGTAGGTTGGTGGTGAGGGAGAGGAGTGACGCGGTGTTACGGGACTGATTGTGCTGGGGAGTGAGACACGAAGGGAGAGGGAGAGGGAGTGTGGGGGCGGTGGAGGACAGGGAGGTTGAAGAGGACGAAGGAGGAAATGCAAACAAGAGGTGAAATTCATCAGTGCTGTAGAAGAGGAGGAGGAGGAGGAGGAGGAGGAGGAGGAGGAGGAGGAGGAGGAGGAGGAGGAGGAGGAGGAGGAGGAGGAGGAGGAGGAGGAGGAGGAGGAGGAGAAGTAGGAAGAGGAGAAGGAGGAGGAGGAAGGAGGGAAGGAAGGAAAAAAGAAAGAAAGAAAGAAAAAAAGAAAGAAAAAGAAAAGAGAAAAAAGAAGGCAGACAAAGAATAAAATAACAAAACAACAAAACAACAACAAAATAACAAGAAGCTGCCACGACCACATTCCACTTTCTCTCCTCTTAACACACCACCACCACCACCACCACCACCACTATCACCTCTTCCTCTTACCCCTCCTTCACTATCTTTCCTTTCACCACAGCCTCCCATCATCTCACACCCCTCCTGTGTCATCTCCACGCCCCTTCTCTTTCCAGCTTCCTCTACAGTAATTTCCTTCCCTCTGTACTCGCTGACATTTCTACTACCACGAGCCCGCCTTCTCATTTCAACCTCCTCTACTCGTACACTTCATATTCCCCTCGGCTTCCCAAACGGTTTCCTTTCACCTCCACACTTCCTACTTCTTCATACTCTTCTATTTAAACCTTCATTTTCAAGGTTAAGATCTGAAAATGCATCCGTTCACCTTCTTCTTCTTCTTCACCCTTTTCTATTCAAAACTTATTTATTTTTTTCAAGGCTAACTCCTTCAGTATTGGAATGCATTTCTACCTTGAGTTTTGGGTATTATTAGGTGATTTTATTGACATTAGGAAGGCTCTATGGAAGTCAGAAGATTAATGGCCACAGTCTTCGCTATCTTAATCCGTATATGAGTTTCTGAAGCTGTATAAAATCACCAAATAGTAACCAGAATGAATAAGAAACGTGTCTTGGTACTGAAGGGGTTAAGATCTGAAAATACATCCCTTCACCTCTAAGTGGTCTATCATCTTCTTGACCTTCTTTTCAAAACTTTCAATTTTTTCAAGGTTAAAAGTTGTCCAATGTGAACTTTTCGTATGATCTTTTGAATATTGTACTTGTTATTGTCTTTGTTACGTTTCTTCTCCTAGTGCAATCTCTTTTTCATAATCTGTCGTGTAAAAACTTGTAATTCTCTTGTCATTCTAAGTTTGATCAGTTAACCCCTTCAGTACCATGACGCGTTTTCCTATCAATTCTTCTTACTATTTGGTGATTTTATATAGCTTCAGAAACTCATGTGGGGATTTAAAAAGGCCATTCATCTTCCGACCATCATAGACCCTTCCTAATGTCAATAAAATGGTCTAATCGTACACAAATCTCAAAGTAAAAATGTTGCCAAGTATTGAGAGGATTATTGTGACTCATAGTAATTCTGGTTTCTCTCTTTCAGTTAAGCTTTGTGTCACTTCATTCATAGGGTATTTATTGTGATAATTAGTGTAATCCTTTTGTGATTCTGTGTATTAACTATCGATTATTATTTTCACCTCTTATTTTCGTATCCTTCATAGTGTAATCTTTTGTAATTTGTAGTGTAGTTGTTAGTAATCCTCTCTTTCACTATCATCTAAACTACTTATTTTCTTCACCTTCATTATCACTTCCCTAACATCTTCCTCTTTTTATTTCTCTCTCTCTCTCTCTCTCTCTCTCTCTCTCTCTCTCTCTCTCTCTTTTGTGATCTTGTTGGTTTATCCTCACAGCTTCTCTATCTATAATCTCTCCGGTATCTTCTCTTCTTATCTCATTTAATTCTCTCTTCACATTTCCATTCTTATCTCTCCCCCAACGTCTATGAATCTGCCATTTGCCAAGCTCTCCTCTCTTCACACTGTCTCCTTCATTATCATATCTCCAGCGCCTCCCTTCATTATCTCTCTTAGCTGTCTCCCCTCGTTCTCATCTCCCCCCAAAATTATTATCTTCTAATGTCTCTTTT
>NC_059272.1:21103485-21110985 GCF_017591435.1 Portunus trituberculatus | reverse complement strand
ACATGGTATAAATAAAACTCCTCTTTTTTCTTTTAATCTCCTACACACTCCGTCTTCGCCTTCCTCCGTCACACCCACAGCTAGCTTGCCTTCCTTCACTGCTGCCCGGACACTTCCTTTCCATCTTCCTTTCTTTCCTCAGCCTGGTGCGAGTACAGCCTCTATTTCCAGTGTCCTCATCCCTACATACCAGACACCTCGCTTTCCAAAACAATAAGAGAAAAATAAACAGGATTAAACAAAATAAGCACGTCGGGTTATTAACTTAGGGAGAATCACATCTATATTTCTCTCGGTAACGGCGCAAGGGAACCATACTCATGAATAATTGAATAGATAAATATTTAATTAATTAATGAGTCGCGGAGGATCACAGGAAAACTACAATTACTACGAGTTCAGACAGCGTGTGAGGGAACCGCGAGGGGAGACTTAGCAGTGAATAGGGAAAGGTACAAGCTGAGATGGAAAAAAAGATGGAGTCAGTGTCTTTCATGAGATACAGTCAATGTCCGTACATGAGAGAGGGGGAAAAAAAGGAGAGAAAAAAGGGGGAAAATGGGGAAGGAAGGATACAGTCAGTGCCCTTCCATGAGAGAGGGGAAAAAAGGGTAGAAGCAATGTCCTTCCATGAGAGAGAGGGGAAAAAGGGTAGGGGCAATGTCCTTCCATGAGAGAGAGAGAGAGGGGAAAAAAGGGTAGAGGCAATGTCCTTCCATGAGAGAGAGAGAGGGAAAAAGATAGAGACAATGTCCTTCCATGAGAGAAAGGGGAAAAAAGGGTAGAGTCCATGTCCTTCCATGAAAGAGGGGAAAAATCAAACAAAAAATATCAGTCTTGTGTATTCATGGAGGTATTTTTTTTCCAGTGGCAGAATATTTTTTTGTATTTTTTTCCTTTTATTGCCATCAGATGTCACCCAGGAAGGCATTGTGAGTTTTTCTGTATTCTGCGTATGATATTAGTGAAAGCTTAACAATCTATCAAAAGGTATTCAGATTTTCAAGAGTTTTTGTTAGTTTTGTTAGAGATCAACTAGTTCAAGTGAAAAGTACCAATATTTTTTCCAGGAGATTTTACGATTCGAATGATATTTCAACAGGATCAAGTAAAAGATTATATAGGGTGTTCAATACTCAATATTCACGATTTAAGCAATAGTTTAACAAACTCCACTGGAAAGTATTGAATTTTTTTTAAGTAGTTTTATTCATTCTAGTGACAGTTTAACAGATTATAGATCGAAGGAAGTGAGAAGTAATGAGATTCTGAAGAGATTCCATGATTCTGAAAGATTCAATGAGAGAAACACCGATGTGAAACTTACTAATCACCTCTGTACTCTTTGAAAAAAGTAGCCTTAATGAGTTAGCACGAGCGCCCCAAGTGTTTAAAAAATACCTGCCTTAATGTCTCCAGTGTGCACCAGGTAGCGAGGACCAGCGGAGCGGCAGGTAATCAAGGTGAGGAGGAGGAGGAGGAGGTGTGACCCCTGAAGTGTGTGGCAATACGATTATTTCATTATTTCCACCACCGTCTCCTCTTAATCCCTCGCTTAACACTCCCTCTCAATATTACAACACCGAACCCGAACAAGCATCACATTATAACACTTCCCGACCCAACTGACGCGTAATGTTCTTGAAATGTTCTTGATTATTTCGCTTCACTGGCACAACGGTGAGGGGGCAGCGAGACAAGGAAGGAGGGACACTTGCTGGAACATATAACGTCTAACCTCAACTGACATTACATTACATTAATTAACCTAACCTAACCTAACTTGCCCTACCATACCATACCCTAATCTATCCCAACCCAACCCAACCCAGCCCAACCTAATCTAAACTAACGTAATCCAACCCAACCTACCTTGCCCTATCCTATCCTATCCTACCCTTACCCAACGATCATCAAAAATATCGTAGACTACAATTACTACTACACCTAAAAATATCCTCGACTACTGCTAACAATAACTACCACACCCAAACGAACAAAAAGGTAACCAGATAGAGGAAACACCTGCAACTTTACACCAAACCTTCACTGACGCCACCCAGCTCCCCACACTCACAGATTCAGCTTCAATGTGGCAAGTATTATAGAAGTATGATACAAGAATGCACCGCTCTTTGTTCTGGATTTGGGGTGACAGGCAGCGAGGCGGAGGACGTTTGCATGTAGCTAAAACACTGAATAATTTGTGTTGATTTTCTGCTTGATCTCACGGCTTTGGGAACATGGCTGGCCGGTGATGGTGATGGTGGTGGTAGTGGAGGAAGGATGGAGGAGGATGGAGGAAGAAAGGATGGAGGAAAACGATAGGAGAGGAGAATTATTGAAGGAGTGCTGGGGGGGAAAGGGAGGAATATGGATTAAAGGTGAGGGGAGGGAGGAAATGGAGATGAGAGAAAAGGAAAGAGAGGAAGGAGGAAATGGAGAGGAGAGTGAGAGGAGAGGTGAATGTATTGAAGGAATGGGATTATATGCATTAAAGGCGAGCAAAGAACTTGAAGGAAATGGAGGAGAGGAGGAAAGAGTGAGAGGAGGAAATGGGAAGGAGTGAGAGGAAATGGAAAGGAGGAATGAAATGGAGAAGAGAAAGGGAATGGAGAGTGGAGGAAAGGTGGGGGTAGCGTTGGAGGAGGGGTAGTAGTAGTAGTAGTAGTAGTAGTAGTAGTAGTAGTAGTAGGAGGAGGAGGAGGAGGAGGAGGAGGAGGAGGAGGAGGAGGAGGAGGAGGAGGAGGAGGAGGAGGAGGAGGAGGAGGAGGAGGAGGAGGAGGAGGAGGTGGTAGCGGTGGTGGTGTTTTTATTGCTGTTGTTGTTGTTGTTGTTGTTGTTGTTGTTGTAAAAATAGTAGTATAAGAAAATAAGAACAAAAAAATAACAAAATCACGAATAAAAAAAAAAAAGAAATAAAAAGGGAAGGAAAAAATACGCAGAGAGGGAAACAAATCAAGAAGAAACAGATATTGAAAAAAAAATAATACAGAACAATACAAGAAATATGAAAAAAATGGAAAGAAAGAAAAACAAGGAGAGAAAAAAAAAAAGCCTTACAGTATTTCGTCAGTCCACACACACACACACACACACACACACACACACACACACACACACACACACACACACACACACACACACACACACACACACACACACACACAGAAACAGCTCATGCCATTTATGTTTCATCTTCTCGCTCCGTTAGTAGAGGAGGAGGAGGAGGAGGAGGAGGAGGAGGAGGAGGAGGAGGAGGAGGAGGAGGAGGAGGAGGAGGAGGAGGAGAAGGAGGGAAAGGAGGAGGAAAAGTATTGAGGCACCACCTTTCGTCCCTTAACTTCTTTCCCTCCCAATCGACCTCTCCCTCTCCCTCTTTCTCCCTCCCTCTCCCTCTCTCTCTCTCTCTCTCTCTCTCTCTCTCTCCCTCTCCCTTCATTGTCATAACCTGAATCATAAACAAAAGGATATTACGCTTTTCTGTGGCGGTGCTTGGGAGTGTGGAGTGAGTGCTCATTTATCTCTCTCTCTCTCTCTCTCTCTCTCTCTCTGGTACAATAATGAGAGAGCGTGTTAACTTTATTATTTTATTTATTCAATTTTTTTTTTTTCCGTGGGACAGAATTGTATGTATATTAATTTCCGCCTCTCTACAGTTCTGCTTTATTAAAATGGTACATGTTCTCTCTCTCTCTCTCTCTCTCTCTCTCTCTCTCTCTCTCTCTCTCTCTCTCTCTCTCTCTCTCTCTTGGTTTTCCTTTTATTTTTCCTCATTTTCTACCTCCTCTCGCTTGATCTCCAATCTTCTTATTTTTCTCTGTCTTCTTCTCCTCCTCTACGTCTTCTTCTTCCTCTTCTCCTCCTCCACAATCGATTATCCAACTGTACGTTATCCTTTGCTTCCCTTTCGTTTATATTTTTTCACCTCATTTCTCACTTCTCTTTTCTTCCTCCTCGTTGCCTTCCTCTTCTTCTCCTCCTCTTCTTCCTTCTCCTCCTCCTCCTCCTCCTTATTTTTCTTATCATCCTCTTTGACTTTTCTTTTGATCTCCCAGTCACCTCTCTGCTTTCCTCTTTAGCCTCTCTCTCTCTCTCTCTCTCTCTCTCTCTCTCTCTCTCTCTCTCTCTTTTTTTTTTTTTTTATTTAAACAAAACTTATACAAAGGAACATGTACCCAAAGGCGCACTGTCGTGTGCTACCTATTCTAAGGGTACTACAATCTATTTCTCTACAATATTTACAAGACTTAAAAATAGATAATATACAAGATGGTCAGCATGTAAATGGAGCACTATTCGTTTCACTTCACTAGCACTATTCACGCACTGCACTACACTGAGTGTCACGTCACAAAGAGTGTCAGAGGAGTTGGCAGTGTCTGTCTCCACTTATGTGCCATCAGTTTGACACTGTGTGTGTTCATCTCCTGGACGTGAGGCACCGCGGCCGTGAACAAGTTCCACATCCTGGAGACGCGTCCTGCGAAGGTGCGTTGATGCTGACACCCGTGGGATCGCGGCACCTCTACGGCGTCACCACCATTGAGCACCGTTCTCGTGCTCCGTGCGGTGACTCTTAGAGGATGACGCAGCCCTGCCAGATGTGGCACTCTTTGCACCTGTGCCTTATGGAACACTACGATCGCCGCCACGTCTCTGCGGTGTTCCAGTGAATCAAGGGGACGCTCAGGCTCTGGGTGAGGTGGTAGTGCAGCATCTACTAGCCGTATGGCGCGGCGTTGGATGCTGTCCAGTCTCCTTCTGTGTGTGGCGGCACAGGACATCCAGGAGAGAGCTGCGTATTCAAGGTGGGGCCGCACCTGTGCCTTGTACAGCAGCAGTCTCCCCTTCCTGTCGAGGAAACTGGCGATCCTTCTGAGAGCGGAGATCCTGTGAGAGGCTTTCTTGGCAATGGTTTTGACATGCCTGTCAAACCTCAGCCCTCGATCCACCTCCACTCCAAGTATCTTGACGTCATCTTGGAGTGGGAGAGCAGCAGCGCCAAAGACAACTTTCCTGCCATTGCTGCCATGGCGGCTGGGGACCGAGAGACAACCATTGCTTGTGTCTTCTCCGGCGCGAATGTCACTTGCCAGCGAGCACCCCACTCCTTTATCACTCGTAGCTGCTGATTGATGGCCTCAGCAGCCCGCCCACTGTCCTGGCGTGGATAGGTATAGGAGAGGGTGCAGTCATCAGCATAGGCCATGACTCCTGGCAGTAGCTGGAGAAGATCATCCACGTAGATATTCCACAGGAGTGGGCCAAGAATTGAACCCTGTGGCACTGATGCCTCCACAGGCAGGGACTCAGATGTTTGCCCGTTGACAACCACCTTGAGGCTTCTGTCCTGCAGGTAATTTCCCAAGAGTCGTAGCAAGCCACCCTGGATGCCTTTAGCACGAAGCTTTTCTAGTAATCCGTTGTGCCATACTTTATCAAAAGCTCCTGCTATGTCCAAAGCAACCACTATAGTGTCCTTGCCGTCGTCGAGGGCGTCCTGCCAATGCCTGGTGAGAAGCATCATTAGGTCGGAGGTTGACCTTCCAGGTCTGAACCCAAACTGTTGGTCTGAGAGGAGGGCATTGTCCTTGAGATGGCTACACACCACCTCTGCCACGACCCTCTCAAACACTTTACCCACCACTGACAACAGGGATATGGGTCTGTAGTTTTTTGGGTCCGTCCTGGAGCTTTTTTTGTGTACGGGAACTACTCGAGCCTCCTTCCACACTGAAGGCCAGACGTTTTCCCGTACACAAGTTGTGTCTTTCTCTCTCACGGAGTATGAGTCTACACGCAGTCTCGCTTTTATTAAATCATACATGTTAATTTCTGTCTCTCTCTGTCTTTCTCTTTGTCTGTCTGTCTGTCTGTCTGTCTGTCTGTCTGTCTGTCTGTCTGTCTGTCTGTCTGTCTGTCTGTCTCTCTCTCTCTCTCTCTCTCTCTCTCTCTCTCTCTCTCTCTCTTGGTGTTCCTGTGGCTTCCTCTTTATCCAGAGACGCAATACTCTCTCTCTCTCTCTCTCTCTCTCTCTCTCTCTCTCTCTCTCTCTCTCTCTCTCTCTCTCTCTCTCTCTCTCATAATCAGTGGTACATATTTTTCACACTCACTTAACCTTCTATCACATCTCTCTCTCTCTCTCTCTCTCTCTCTCTCTCTCTCTCTCTCTCTCTCTCTCTCTCTCTCTCTCTCTCTCTCTCTCTCTCCTTAATGATAACAACTCAATAGCTTTAACAATCTTCTTCCTCCTCCTCCTCCTCCTCCTCCTTCTCCTCCTCCTCCTCTTCCTCCTCCTTCATCTCTGTCTATATCACTGTTAGGAAATAGTCTCAACAAAACAGCTTAGTAAGGAGGTCAGGGTCTGTTGCTGTTTGTCTTTCTTTTGTATTCCTCTCTCTCTCTCTCTCTAATTCTTCTTCCTCACACCACCACCACCACCACCACCACCACCACCACCACCACAACCACTACTAACGAAATTAATACCAGGAATATATAAGATCAAAATTAATTTCCCGAGTGCTGAGAGAATTTCCTGGTCTTGTTGTTCATGGACGAATAAATAATGTAAAAAAAACAACAAAAAAAACATGAATATTTGAAGGATTTAAATGGGTATACTGTAAAACCATCATCATCATCATCATCATCATCATCATCATCATCATCATCATCACCACCATTCTGCCTTTCACTCCCATGTCTCTCTCTCTCTCTCTCTCTCTCTCTCTCCATCAATTATTTCTTCCCCCTTTTTATTATCCACATTTTTCTTCTTCCTTTATTATCTACATTTTTCTTCTTCCTTTCTTTATTTCTTCTTTCTTCCTTCCTCCTTCTTTTCCCCCTCCAATTTGCCTCAAGTAGAACAAGGAAGAAGAGCAATAAGAAAGGAGAAGAAGGACATAATAAGCGTCAGGAGAGAGAGAGAGAGAGAGAGAGAGAGAGAGAGAGAGAGAGAGAGAGAGAGAGAGAGAGAGAGAGAGAGAGAGAGAGAGAGAGAGAGAGAGAGAGAGAGAGAGAGAGAGAGAGAGAGAGAGAGAGAGAGAGATGAAGAAACAAAAGAAAGAAAAGAAAGAAAACGAAAGAAAGAAAGAAAGAAAGAGAGAAAATAACGAAAGAGAAAGAAAGAAAATTACGATACACACACACACACACACACACACACACACACACACACACACACACACACACACACACACAGAGAGAGAGAGAGAGAGAGAGAGAGAGAGAGAGAGAGAGAGAGAGAGAGAGAGAGAGAGAGAGAGAGAGAGAGAGAGAGAGAGAGAGAGAGAGAGAGAGAGAGAGAGAGAGAGAGAGAGAGAGAGAGAGAGAGAGAGAGAGAAAACAAGAAAATGAAACGAAGACGAAACGAAACGAAAGAGAGAAAAGAAAGAAAGGAGAGAAATAGAGAAAATTACAAAAAAAAAAAAAAAAAACGAAGATAATTGAAGTCAAGAAAAAAATGGATTAATAAAAAAGGAAAGACGAAGA
>NC_059272.1:21085985-21093485 GCF_017591435.1 Portunus trituberculatus | reverse complement strand
CTCTCTCTCTCACTCACTCACTGTGTACCCTACCACCTCTCAGTTCTCACTAATTCCCAAGTCTCCTATTGGTCCTTGTACTTTATAGATGTGACGTCACGCTGCAATCTCGAGTTCTGATTGGTCGGCTGTCCCATACGTCATACCCTGGAGCGAGCCGTGATTGGTTGGGGAAATTTATCAGAGTTACGGGGACAGACGAATGCGCAGGAAGATATATGAAGTTAGAAGCTCAATTGACTGGGAATTAAAGGTTTTGGAAAGTTATACGTGGATCGATGGGAATAAAAAAGGGGTTTGGATGGGAAAGGTGGACAGGATGAAGGGATGTACAATGGAAAGTGTGTTTTTTAGTTATATGGTTGAGAGAAATTATTAAAATGAAGGGTAAATTTGTAAGAAGCTATACGTGTGTCGATGGGAACAAAAGAGGGTATGGATAGTAAAAGTAGATATGGAAAGGAGTATAACAGAAGCAGAGTGAAGGGAAATACGAAGGGAGGAACGATAAACACAAAGGAAAACCAAAAAAATGCAACTCTAATGAAATAAATAAAAAAAGGAAAAAAAACATACATGAGGAATGACAAAACAAAATAGGACGAGAGAGAGAGAGAGAGAGAGAGAGAGAGAGAGAGAGAGAGAGAGAGAGAGAGAGAGAGAGAGAGAGAGAGAGAGAGAGAGAGAGAGAATGAAAGAAAGACATGACAGTTTCAAATAAATGTCATATGCTGGTATCCCTCCCATACCCATACAACCTCCCATGCAGCAACTTTGGTACCACCCCTTCCAAGCCCCCATTATCCCATCCCTCCCTCTCTATCCCCTCTGCACCACCAAAGGGCCAAGAAACACGACAAGACACGATGCACATTACGACCATCCCTCACCTTACCCTGTTTCACCTTGACACACGCCCCACGCAGCATAGTATAAGGACATTAACCCCTTCAGTACTGGGACACATTTTCACCTTGAGATATGTGTACAATTAGACGATTTTATTGACATGAGGAAGGGTCTATGGAGGTCAGAAGATTAATGGCCACAGTCTTCAGTATATTAATCCCTCCCCACATGAGTTTCTGGAGGTGTATAAAATCACCAAATAGTAAGCAGAGTGAATATGGAAACGCTTCATGGTTCTGTTTATTGTTTGGGTAAGTATACGCTAATAACATACCTACAATTTGAGCTAAGAGTATTGATCTTCATTATTTTTATTTTTAGGGTAATAATGTGACTATAGTTGTTTTGTTCTCGATTATAATGGTTTGTTTCCCTCTTTCTGTCTGTCTGTCTGTCTGTCTGTCTCTCTCTCTCTCTCTCTCTCTCTCTCTCTCTCTCTCTCTCTCTCTCTCTCCAACAATTTTACCAGTCAGACACGCCCTAATTAGCAGGAAATATAATTAATGCATCTGATCTATTACTGTTGCTTGTCACTTTTTATTATTCTTTATCATTTAGGTACACGTGCGCTCCTCCTCCTCCTCCTCCTCCTCCTCCTCCTCCTCCTCCTCCTCCTCCTCCTCCACCTCCTCCTCCTCCTCCTGGCACGCTCATCGCCGCTATGTACAGGAACACAACTCTCTACGTGACACATTCTGCTATTTCATTTAATCAGTTTTTCCTTTTTTTTATTCACTTCTCATTTATGTTTCTCTTTCTCTTACTCCTCTTTTTCCTTTGTCTATTTCTCTTTCACCTATTGCTCCTTCTCCTCTTTTCTTTGCCCTCTTTTCTTTTTTTTTCCTCCTCTTCCTCGTTTTCTGACTTTTTTTTCTTCTAATCCTCTTTTTCCAATTCCTCTACTTTATCCCTCTCTTCCTTTTTCTCTTCATCCTCCATTTTTTCCTCATCCTTGTACTATATTTTTTTCTTTTTCTTTTTCTTTTCTTCTTCTTCTTCTTCATCTTCCTCCTTCTCCTCCTCCTTCTCTTCCTTCTCCCCTTTCTTCCATTTCCCTTGTTCCTGTTTTAATCATTATCCTCCTCCTCTTCCCATATTTTTCTTTCTCCTCCTTTTGATGTTTCGTTTTCTTCCTCTTCCTCTCCTCCTCTTCTTGCTCCTCTCTATCATTATCATTATCCTCTTCTCCGTCTCCTTATTTTTTTTCTTCCTTCTTCTCCTCCTCCTCCTCCTCCTCCTCCTCCTCCTTATCATCATTATCATCATCGTCGTCTTTGTCATCAGTATTATTCATATCACAGAAGAGAGAGAGAGAGAGAGAGAGAGAGAGAGAGAGAGAGAGAGAGAGAGAGAGAGAGAGAGAGAGAGAGAGAGAGAGAGAGAGAGAGAGAGAGAGAGAGAGAATAAGAGATAAATGGAAATGCAAATAAATAGACAGACAGACAAACTATCCAACTTACTGAGCGCTGGAAAATAAAACTACTACTACTACTATTACTACTACTACTACTACTACTACTACTACTACTACTACTACTACTACCACCACCACCACCACCACCACCACCACCACCAACACCATCACACTCCTGTTCAATTGTTCATCCGCCTTCCGTCTCTTACTTACTTTCTCTCAAATTATCTGCAGCAGTTTCACGAGTTAGCGAGGGAGTGACTGAGTTCGAGCGTGGTAAGTGCATCGGAAAGTGAGAGAGTGGCAGTGTGAGAAAAAGAGTGAGAGAGAGAGAGAGAGAGAGAGAGAGAGAGAGAGAGAGAGAGAGAGAGAGAGAGAGAGAGAGAGAGAGAGAGAGAGAGAGAGAGAGAGAGAGAGAGAGAGAGAGAGAGAATGTGAGTGAGAGGAAGGAAGGCAGGAAGGAAGGAAGGGAGGGAATGAGTGAGTGAGTGAGTGAGTGAGAGTGTGGGTCTAAATGATATATATATATATATATATACTTTTTTTTTATTTCTACATCTTTATTCCAAGTGTTTTCTTTTTTTCTTTTCTTTTTTTTTTATACAGGGGACATTTTCGTATTTACTTATTGACCAGTCTTATTCTTTATCGTAATTGGGACATTTACTTTCTTCACTTTCTACTTTTTTCTCAAGTAAAGAAAAAAAAAAAAGGTTAATTATATAAAAAAACGTCAATATTTAAAAGAAAACTTAAACAAATACAACTTCTACTACTACTACTACTACTACTAACACTACTATAACTCTCTCTCTCTCTCTCTCTCTCTCTCTCTCTCTCTCTCTCTCTCTCTCTCTCTAAGTCACGGGCGGCTGACAGTTCAAGCGCTGGTAACCATGTATTCTAACAGCTGTGGGTGCCTATGCATCATGAAGAGAGAGAGAGAGAGAGAGAGAGAGAGAGAGAGAGAGAGAGAGAGAGAGAGAGAGAGAGAGAGAGAGAGAGAGAGAGAGAGAGAGAGAGAGAGAGTTATTAGAGTGAATGTAGAGTTGACAAGGATAGATAGAAGGGCGTTGAAAGGAGGATTGGCGGGAGGTGACGAGGGTGGAGGAGGAGGAGGAGGAGAAATAGATGCACAATGTATTATTCACTTCAAAACACAAGGAAACATCATCGCAAAAGCAAGAGCAACGTGTGTGTGTGTGTGTGTGTGTGTGTGTGTGTGTGTGTGTGTGTGTGTGTGTGTGTGACAGCCAGACGTTACCCTGAACGAGCTCAGAGCTCATTATTTCCGATCTTCGGATAGGCCTGAGACCAGGCACACACCACACACCGGGACAATAATACAATCGATTTACATAAATAACTAAATAAAACAGGGCTACACATGAAAAAAAAAAAAAAATCTTCGCAGCTCAGATTTTGATTAAGGTTCTTTGAATATAAGAGAGAAAAAGATGGTAGTAGTAGTAGTAGTAGTAGTAGTAGTAGTAGTAGTAGTAGTAGTAGTAGTAGAAGTAGCAGCAGCGTCAGCATCAACAATATATACATCAACAAAACAAATGACAATGCACAAAACAATAAAAACACAACCACCACCACTGCCACAACCACCACCACCACCACCACCACCACCACCACCACCACCACCACCACCACCACCACCACTAAAATATTTACCCTCCCCTCTCTCCTTCCTTCTCCTCTTCCACCTCCTCCTAAACCCGACCCTCCTATCCCTCTTCTCCATAACATTCCCCTCTTCCCTCTTTCCCCATTCCCACCCACTCCCCTCTCTCCCTCTCCCTCCAGCCCTGTCTCTCTCTCTCATCACTCTCTCCCTCCCCAGCTCTCGTCTCTCCCTCACTCCCCTCCCAGCTGCCGTTACCTCCTTGCTCAACCTTCTGCAGACGAAATATAGCAAATACCAGAACGTCTTGGAATTCCTCAGTGGTACTCGTCACGTAGAGAAGGAGGAGGAGGAGGAGGAGAGAGGAGGAGGAGGAGGAGGAGGAGGAGGAGGAGGAGGAGGAGGAGGAGAAGGAGGACAATATTACAGGACAAGGAGAATTAGCCAGATTTGAAGGAAAGGAGGTGGAAGACTTATAGGAGGAGGAGGAGGAGGAAGAGGAGGAGGAGGAGGAGGAGGAGGAGGAGGAGGAAGAGGAGGGGGAGCCAATACGAAGAGGAAAATAAGAAAATAGCAAAAAGAGAAGGAAAATTGACTAACTATGCAGAGAGAGAGAGAGAGAGAGAGAGAGAGAGTGCATGATGGAAAGCCCCAATACCACGGCTTGAAACGCCCAAGTCGCCTTTCAATACACGGCCTTGTATTTCAACCTCCCTCCTTCTCCTTCTCCTTCTCCTCTTCCTCCTCCTCCTCCTCCTCCTTCTCCTCCCTTCCTTCTCTCCCTTCCCTTCCTTCTGTCACTCTCCATTTCCATTCCTTTATATTTCTCTTTCTCTTTCTCGTTCTCTTGGTTTTTTAATTCCTTTCCTTCACATTCTCTCCTACTCTGATTTTTTTCTTCTTTTTCTCCTCCTCCTCCTCCTCCTCCTCCTTCTTCTTCAACATTTTCTTCCGTCTTTCCACTCCTTCATTTGTTTTCACGCATCATTTTCCTCCTTTCCCTCTCAATTTTTTCTTTATAAATTTTTCCTTTGTTTTACTCTCTCTCTCTCTCTCTCTCTCTCTCTCTCTCTCTCTCTCTCTCTCTCTCTCTCTCTCTCTCTCTCTCTCTCTCTCTCCGTCTCTCCTCCTACTCCTTTTCCTCTCATTTTCCTTTCTCTTTCTCCTTACCTTCTCTCATTTCTCTTCTAACATCTTATTTTCTCTCCTTCCTCTCTTTTCCTCACCTCTCCTCTTCACCCAAAACATCTTTTCTTCCCTAACATTAAATCTTCTCTCTCTCTCTCTCTCTCTCTCTCTCTCTCTCTCTCTCTCTCTCTCTCTCTCTCTCTCTCTTTCCTCCAACATCTCATCCACTCCCTCTCCCTCTCCTTCTCTCCTCTCCTCCGCTTTTTCTTTCTCTCCAACCTTCTTTCTTTCCTCCAACATCTCATCCTCTCCCTCTCCTCTCCCTCTCTCTCTCTCTCTCCTCCACCCCTCCTCCGCTCGCCAGACATACAGCTTGCTCACAAAAGACCGCCCGCCGTTCTCAAGCGCTATCTATTACTCTCAGATCGCGAGCTTGCCGGGATAAATAAAGTGCATTTCTTTCGCGGATGATAAATAAATAGAGGGTGAAGGCGAGAGAGGGCGAGGGAGAGACGGGGAGCGGGGAGGAAGGGGGAATATCGTGTCTTGAAGAGGCGGCACAAGAGATGGAAATTGGTAAAGGGATTTGAGTTGAGGGAATGGTGGTGGTGGTGGTGGGGAAGAGGGAGAGATGAAATGAATGGATGGTAAAAGTAAAGCAAGGAGGAGGAGGAGGAGGAGGAGGAGGAGGAGGAGGAGGAGGAGGAGACAAAACAGGGAAGAAGGTGGTTATGAAAAGAAGAAAAGGACATGAAGTGTGATGAAAGAGGAGGAGGAGGAGGAGGAGGAGGAGGAGGAAGAAGGAGGAGGAGGAGGAGGAGGAGGAGGAGGAGGAGGAGGAGGAGATAGTTTTTCTTTCCTACCTGAAAATTTTCTATCTATATTATCAATTGATTTTTTCCTTCCTTATTCCTTTCTTCATTCTTTCATTTCTTTACTTATTTCTCTTCCTAACTTCTTCCTTCCTTCTGATTATCAATGGTTTCCTCTCCCTCTATCATTATCAGTTATTTTCTTTCTATCTTTCATTCCATTTCACCAAGTCAAATTCCTTCCTTCCTTCCTTCATTCATTTTTGCTTTTATTTTATTTTTCTAACCAAATCAACTTCTTTCCTTTCGTCTTTCCTTCTTTTATGCTTTTCCTTCAGCTTTTTTTTTTTTTTTTTTTTAGTGTCATCATGAGGTAATTCTACTTGTTTGTTTTCCTCTTTCCCTTCTTCTTCCTCCTCTTTCTCCAATGTCCCTTTCAGAAGCTTTCACTCTCTCTCTCTCTCTCTCTCTCTCTCTCTCTCTCTCTCTCTCTCTCTCTCTCTCTCTCTCTCTCTCTCTTCTTGACATTTTTCTTTTCTACCTTCTTGACATTTTTCTTTTCTCTTACATCTTTCTTACCCTCTTTCTTTATTTGTTTTACAGCTACAAGTTCTGTCTCTCTCTCTCTCTCTCTCTCTCTCTCTCTCTCTCTCTCTCTCTCTCTCTCTCTCTCTCTCTCTCTCTCTCTCTCTCTCTCGTCTTTACTAAATTTATGTCTTCTTCCCCTCTCCCTCTTCTCTTCAGTTCGTTTCCTCCTCCTCTTCCTCCTCTCTTATCTCTCCCCTTTTCCGTCCTATTTTTCAAACATTCTTCCTCTCTCTCCACTTACTCTCAATTTGTCTCCTTCTCTCACCCTTCCTTATCTATCTTCCCTAATTATTAGCCCTTCCTTCCTTTCTTCCTTCCTCCGTGGTCCTGGTCTTCTAATTATCAAGCATTTTCAGTCTAATTTCTTTCTATATAAACTATTTACCAGGGAACTTCTTCAATAATTACTAGTTTACTCTAAGGTTATTATTTTGAGTTCATATTTTCTTAACTTCTTCCTTATTTAGTGGGTTTTTTTCGTTATATTTCTTTCTATTTTTAAGTGATTTTTTTTTTTTAATACCACGCGGGCTTTTCACGGGAATTTATGAGCTAAAGGGGATACTTTTTGGGGTACCTCCTATCTCAAAGCCCAACCGTTGCCCCGAGTGAGGAAGCCCAACCTACACTCTGACACTCGGACCCCCAAAAGCACGCATGGTTCCACTGTACTGTATTTCATTTTTTTTTTTCTCTATATATTCATTTAGTATCAACATTGTAATTTTTTTTCTCTCCTGTATTATTAACCTTCCTCTATACACTACTCGTTGCTAATCTAACTAAATCTCACTCGCCGTTAAAACTTTCCCCTAATGTTATTTTTCACATCCATCCCATTTCCTCTTTACATGTCAAATCATTATCTAATTTCCTCCTTAGTACCAAAACTACAACACTTTTTTTTCTCCTTTATGCCTCCATTTACACATACCAATTACCATCAAAGTCTCCCTAACTTCAACTCTCTCTCTCTCGTGTAGTAGTAGTAGTAGTAGTAGTAGTAGTAGTAGTAGTAG
>NC_059272.1:21050985-21075985 GCF_017591435.1 Portunus trituberculatus | reverse complement strand
TCCTCCATTTTCATGCTTCTTGGTCATGCCTTATTTGCTCTCTCTCTCTCTCTCTCTCTCTCTCTCTCTCTCTCTCTCTCTCTCTCTCTCTCTCTCTCTCTTAATATATATCTAATGACTCCTCGCACGGATATCCCCGCACATAACACACACACACACACACACACACACACACACACACACACACACACACACACACCACGGACAGTGCAGAACAAGGTAGCGTGCCTGTGTCCCCCTGATAACGATTCTATGGGGAAAAGGGTACAGTGTGTGTGTGTGTGTGTGTGTGTGTGTGTGTGTGTGTGTGTGTGTGTGTGTGCATGGTTTCTCTCTCTCTCTCTCTCTCTCTCTCTCTCTCTCTCTCTCTCTCTCTCTCTCTCTCTCTCTCTCTCTCTCTCTCTCTCTCTCTGCCTCCGCCACCACAGACTCCTACCTTTTCCTTCCTCCTCCTCCTCTTTTCCTCTTTTCTTTGTTTGTATGAGGGAGGGACGAGAGAGAGAGAGAGAGAGAGAGAGAGAGAGAGAGAGAGAGAGAGAGAGAGAGAGAGAGAGAGAGAGAGAGAGAGAGAGAGAGAGAGAGAGAGAGAGAAAGGAAGAAATATAGTCATGCAACTCTCTCTCTCTCTCTCTCTCTCTCTCTCTCTCTCTCTCTCTCTCTCTCTCTCTCTCTCTCTCTCCGATATATATTTATGAAGTATCAAATGTGACTCGAACTTTGACAGAGAGAGAGAGAGAGAGAGAGAGAGAGAGAGAGAGAGAGAGAGAGAGAGAGAGAGAGAGAGTTCAAAAGTGAGGAGAAAAATGTAAGCTACTTAGACTTTGCATGAAGTAACTCTCTCTCTCTCTCTCTCTCTCTCTCTCTCTCTCTCTCTCTCTCTCTCTCTCTCTCTCTCTCTCTCTCTCTCATTCTTTCCTCCACTTCATGAGTACTTCCTGTCTTCATTTTCTTGTCTCTGAGTCACTTTTCTTCCTTTTTTCTTCTGTCCTTTATTTCCTTCCTTCCATCCTCCTCCTCCTCCTCCTCCTCCTCCTCCTCCTCCTCCTCCTCCTCCTCCTCCTCCTCCTCCTCCTCTTTCTCATACCACACAAAACTTTCCTTTCCTTTATGCTCTCTCCTCTCCTCTCCTTTAAACTTCCTCGACTTCTATTCCATTTCTTTTTTTTTTCTTTTTTTCATTTTTTCTCTCTTCTTCGCCATCTCTTACATACTTTTATTCTCTCTTCTGCCTCTTCCTTCTTTATTTCTCCTATTGTCGGACGAACAGACGGAGGGAGAGGAATAGAAACACACACACGTACAAGTAGGTATCTCTCTCTCTCTCTCTCTCTCTCTCTCTCTCACCCTAAGCCTTGGGGAGCCTGCGTATCGAGAGAGAGAGAGAGAGAGAGAGAGAGAGAGAGAGAGAGAGAGAGAGAGAGAGAGAGAGAGAGAGAGAGAGAGAGAGAGAGAGAGAGAGAGAGAGAGAGAGAGAGAGAGAGAAAAATTCATCTCGGTCGCCTGCTGGTCACCCAGCCAGTCTTCCACATTACGGAGCGAGCTCAGAGCTCATAGACCGATCTTCGGGTAAGACTGAGATCACAGCACACTCCACACACCGGGAAAGCGAGGCCACAACCCCTCGAGTTACATCCCGTACCTATTTACTGCTAGGTGAACAGGGGCCACACATTAAGAGGCTTGCCCATTTGCCTCGTCACTTACCGGGATTCGAACCCAGGCCTCTCGATTGTGAATCGAGCGTGCTAACCACTACACTACTGTGTGTGTGTGTGTGTGTGTGTGTGTGTGTGTGTGTGTGTGTGTGTGTGTGTACGGAAAGTCACTCTAGGCGATTAATTTGATGCACACACACACACACACACACACACACACACACACACACACACACACACACACACACACACACACACACACACACACACACACACACACACACTTCTTTTTTCCCCCTCTGGCGACGGTACAATTTGGCGATTAAACGCTGCAGTATTGGGACGCATTTTTCCAGTGAGTTTTGGGTATGATTAGACGATTTCATTGACACTAGCAAGGGTCTATGAAGGTCAGAAGATTAATGGCTAGAGTCTTGACTATTTCAATCCTTACATGAGTTTCGGGAGGTGCATAAAATCACCAAAATAGTAAACGGAATTAAGATGAAAACGTGTCATGCTATTGAGGAGGTTAAGCATTACAGATTCCCACGCTGTATGCAAATTAAGCGTGAGACTTAACCCCTTCAGTACCATGCTGCGTTTCCATATTCATTCTGCTTCCTATTTAGTGATTTTGTACAGCCTCAGAAAATTATGTGGGGTGGGTTTAAAAATAGTGAAGACTGTATCCATTTATCTTTCTAATGTCAATAAAATGTTTTAATGGTACACAAATATCGTGGTAAATATGTATTCCAGCACTGAAGGGGTTAAATATGCATGTACTATGTATGTATGAGTGTATGTATGCATGAATCTCAACCTATATATAAACAAATAAATAAATAAGTACATAAATAACTTAATTAAATATATATAAAAGTACAAAAAAACAACAACACATCAAAGAGACAAAAGGAAGTTAAAGAGAGAGAGAGAGAGAGAGAGAGAGAGAGAGAGAGAGAGAGAGAGAGAGAGAGAGAGAGAGAGAGAGAGAGAGAGAGAGAGAGAGAGAGAGAGAGAGAGAGAGAGAGAGAGAGAGAGAGAGAGAGAGAGAGAGTGTTAAAGAAGGCTAAAGTGCGGTTCTGATGCAGGAAAAAATTACTATGAATGAAGGGAAGAGGAGGAGGAGGAGGAGGAGGAGGAGGAGGAGGAGGAGGAGGAGGAGGAGGAGGAGGAGGAGGAGGAAGGGAAGTATGTGCGTGAGAAGAGACTTGGATGGCTTCATTTACTTTGGTGCTTGTCTGTCTGTCTGTCTGTCTGTCTGTCTGTTTGCCTTCCTCTACTTTATTACATCTCATTTGAATGCTTTTAACTTTCATCTCTCCTATATTAATGCAAAACTCTCTCTCTCTCTCTCTCTCTCTCTCTCTCTCTCTCTCTCTCTCTCTCTCTCTCTCTCTAAGCCTCATTTTGTCAAGTAATCTCATTGAAACTGAAAAGGATTTATTAGAGAGAGAGAGAGAGAGAGAGAGAGAGAGAGAGAGAGAGAGAGAGAGAGAGAGAGAGAGAGAGAGAGAGAGAGAGAGAGAGAGAGAGAGAGAGAGAGAGAGAGAGAGAGAGAGAGATGAAAATATATTGGGTCACTAGAGGGGGTTGGTGGAGACTGGGGAAGGAAGAGAGGGAGAGGAGAGAGGGAGGAAAACGAAGGTGGAAGAGGAGAAACAGAAAGAGAGAATGGAAGTCAATGAGCAGTAGATTGAGATAAGAGGGAGAGAGGGAGAGGGAGAGAGGGAGAGAGAGGAGGATGAAGGGGAGGAAGGGAGGGAGAGGAGAGAAATGTGGAGGAAAAAGAGAAAAGTTAAGTCGATAAACACACACACACACACACACACACACACACACACACACACACACACACACACACACACACACACACACACACACACACACACAATCGAACAGAAAGATAAAAAATAAACAAATGAAAAGAAGTTGAAAAGAGGTGGAAGATATTACGAAGGAATGTAAAAAGAGAAAAAAAAGAAAAAGAAAAGAAGAAATGAGAAGAAATGAGAAGGCAGAAAAATAAAATGTGGAAATGAAAACGAAATGGTCATTGAACTAACTGACTGAAAGGAAGTGGACCAGATGTCGTTAATTAATTACTACCTTAAATCTGAAAGCACGCCATCTTTACCTGTGTCTGTCTGTCTGTCTGCCTGTCTATCTGTCTGTCTGTCTGTCTCTGTCTGTTTGTTTGTCTATCTGTTTTTTTTTTTTCTATCTTAGTATAAGTTTGGTTATGTGCTTGTCTGTTCACATCGTCATTTTTTTTTCTCTCTCTCTCTCTCTCTCTCTCTCTTGGTAGGTTCCCACGCACTAAAATCTTAAAAATCTTTCAGGGATATTATAACTGAGGCTTCTCTCTCTCTCTCTCTCTCTCTCTCTCTCTCTCTCTCTCTCTCTCTCTCTCACTCCTTGTACTGCTAATGGAATCATGGAATTTTCTCCTTTCCTTTTTCTTATTCCTTAAAACGTTTTTCATTTTTACAATCAAAACTCTTTCTATCTCTTTCTCTTTTCTCTCTCTTCCTTGAACACATCCTCCCCTCATCCTCTCTCTCTCTCTCTCTCTCTCCCCTTCTCTTTAATCACCCGCCAAAAAAAGAAAAAGAAAGAAAAAAAGAAGTGTATACATGCATTAACAAAAGTGAGAAGCGAAACACCGAACCACAGAAAACGGGAACATTTCAGGGTAAACTAAAACAATGTGGTTACCTGTTCCTTGGAAATCCAATTATAGAGAAGTTTGCGTGAAGATTAGACGGAGAAAGAGGAGCAGCAGCAGGAAGAGGAGGAGGAGGAGGAGGAGGAGGAGGAGGAGGAGGAGGAGGAGGAGGAGGAGGAGGAGGAGGAAAATATGATAAAAAGAAACTAACTCCATTTTTTTTCTTGTTTCAGTTTTTTTGAAGCGAGAGAAAAGCGTCACATCCACCACCACCACCACCACCACCGCCGCCACTACCCTCACCACCATGAAGCGGCCACCACAGCCCGTTCCTAACTCCCAGAGGCGTGAAGGAGTGCTCGAGGAAACGGCAGTGGTTCCAGTGTAGCCTTGCGGGACGCCACTCCACTCCACACCACACCACACCAGACACCTCCTCTCTGTTATCCCCTCTTTTATCATCAGTTATTTATTTTTCTTCATTTCTGCCTCTCTGGTTCACACACACACACACACACACACACACACACACACACACACACACACACACACACACTGTCTCTTTCTCTCTCACCTTTCCCTCCCTTCCTCTCCTCCGCCTCCTCCTACTCATTCTAATCACTCATTCTCATTCACTTTTTCTTGTTTTTTTTGTTTCACTTGACCTTTCCTTCACATCACTCTCTAACTCTCTCTCTCTCTCTCTCTCTCTCTCTCTCTCTCTCTCTCTCTCTCTCTCTCTCTCTCTCTCTCTATCTGTGTCTTTCACTTTCTTTTCATTCTTGTCTTATTTTTATTTCTGTCTCATCACTCATTCTTATTTACTCCCCCATTTATCACTATTACTATCATCACTACTATTATTTACCTCACCACTACTGTTCGTCTCCTCGTCTCCCTACTCATCACTTTTACTCTCCTCTTTTCCTCCTTCTCTTCTCTTTCTCATCCCCTCACCACCACTTGTCTCTTGCATATCCTTGTTACTCCTTCACTCATCTCCACCTCATACCTGCCTTAGTCTCCTCCACCTGGTCTTTTATTCACACACTCATCTCCACCTCATATCTACCTTAGTCTCCATCACAGCTCCTCCACCTGGTCTCTTATTCACACACCCATTTCAGTCACTCATCTTACCCACCCTGACTCATCCGCCACACTCATGCAGACTTCCAACGCCACACTACCACAAACTCAAGTACCCACAGTCATCCACATGCACTAGTACCCACATACACCCACACACACACGAAATTCACCTCTTATAACTACTCCAACGCATCCACAAGCTCAAGTCTTCCACCAAACCTCCACCTCCATCCTCATGACCTCTGCAGTTGGAGCCTGGCTGTGGTGGGCGGTGGGCGGGGTGGCTGAGAGTGTGGGCGGCAGCGTGGGCGGCGTATGGGCGTGGGCGTGGCTGGTGCTGGCCTCCGTGGCGCCTGCCGTGGGTGTGGTGACCAATGTGGTGAAAGAAGTGCCAAGTCTTGATGTGGGTAAGTGTGATGAGTTTTTGTTTTGTTTTTTGTGTGGTAGTAGTAGTAGTAGTAGTAGTAGTAGTAGTAGTAGTAGTAGTAGTAGTAGTAGTAGTAGTAGTAGTAGTAGTAGTAGTAGTAGTAGTAAAAGTAATAGTAGTAATTGTTGTTGTTGTTGTTGTTTTCTTGTCAAAGTGTGAAATGTGATGGAGGAGGAGGAGGAGGAGGAGGAGGAGGAGGAGGAGGAGGAGGAGGAGGAGGAGGAGGAGGAGGAGGAGGAGGAGGAGGAGGAGGAGGAGGACGGAGATGGAGATGGAGAAGGAGAGGGAGAGGGAGAGAGAGAGAGGAAAAGGAAGAGGAAGAAGAGGAAAAGGAAAAGGAAGAGGAAGAGGAAAAGTTAGAGGAAAAAGAGAAAGAGGAAAAGGAAAATGATGAGGAAGAAGAAAAGGACGATGAGAAAATATATAAACCAATTTTCTATAATGCACGAAAATAAGAATTACTAACACACACACACACACACACACACACACACACACACACACACACACACACACACACACACACACACACACAAACACACACACGAGGCACAATAAAACAATAAGCTACTTGTATTTGGAAAGAAACAAAACTTATCCTATTTCTGCAGAGAGAGAGAGAGAGAGAGAGAGAGAGAGAGAGAGAGAGAGAGAGAGAGAGAGAGAGAGAGAGAGAGAGAGAGAGAGAGAGAGTAAAAAAAACCTTTAAGCCGAGCGAATCCATCTTGGGAACTCGTTACTCTAAAGGTCTCTCTCTCTCTCTCTCTCTCTCTCTCTCTCAAGGAAGGTGGGGCGTCGCAACCAGAATGCAATCAGCCTACTCTCACTCCCTTGTTCTTTGTGTCTTATTCACAACAGAGAGAGAGAGAGAGAGAGAGAGAGAGAGAGAGAGAGAGAGAGAGAGAGAGAGAGAGAGAGAGAGAGAGAGAGAGAGAGAGAGAGAGAGAGAGAGAGAGAGAGAGAGAGAGAGAGAGAGAGAGAGAGAGAGAGAGAGAGAGAGAGAGAGAGAGAGAGAGAATCATACGTGGTCACAGCCTTTCAAACAATATTGCGAAAGAGAGAAAGTGAGAGAGGCAGAGACAGAATAAAAAAAAACATCCCCTCTCCCTCTCCCTCTCCTCTCTCTCTCTCTCTGTGTGTCCTGGCTTTCGCTTGCCGGCTCGTTAATATTACGTCTGCTCCATTGGAAATTAAGCCGTTCAGGGAGGAAGACCAGCGTTCCTGTGTCCCTGTGCAGGTTTAATACGTGATAAATAGGAAGCACAGCCAAGACCAGCATGAGGAAGAGGAGAAAGAGCGGGAGATGAGACAGAAGAAGCAGCAGCAGAAGTAGCAGAAGGTGAAGGATGATGAGAAGGATGACGAAGAGAAAAATAAGTAAAGGAAGAGCTAGTGATGAGATGAAAGAAGGGCATAGGAGAAAGGAGGGAGGATGATAAAATGAGGAGAGGAGAGAAGAGAGGAGGAGGAGGAGAGGTGAGAAGAGAGGAGATGAAAGAAGAGAGGTAAGCAGAGAGACAAAAGAAAATATAAAAAAAAGTGTGAAGCAAGAGAAGGAAATAGAAGACAGGAAGTAAATAGAGGAGGAGGAGGAGGAGGAGGAGGAGGAGGAGGAGGAGGAGGAGGAGGAGGAGGAGGAGGAGGAGGAGGAGGAGAAGAAGAAGACAGCCACACACATGCAGCTGTAAGAAGGAGGGAGCAGTGTGTCGCTTCAAAACAACATTACCTGCTTCTGTCAGCTGTTATGCACGTCTTTTGCACCGCGCGAGAAGAGAAGAGAAGGGAAGGGAAGGGAAGGGAAGGGAAGGGAAAAGAAGAGGAGAGACGGGAAAAGAAGAGGAGAGAAGGGAAAAGGAGGAAAGGGAAGGGAAGGAAAAGGAAAGGAAGAGAAAAGAGGGAAGAGGAAAGGAGAGGAGAAAAGAGAAGAGAAGAGAAGAGAAGAGAAGAGACGAAAAGAGGAGAGGAAAGTAAACATGCTCCTTTCTTCTTCCCTCCTTCCCTCACTCATTCTCCCCTCTTGTACCTTATTCCCACCACTATCTCCATCTTCACTCTAACACCAATCCTTCATTCTCTTCTCATCCTATCTCCCCTTTCCACATCCTCTCTTCTCTCACATTAACTCTTTTTTTTTCCACCTTCCAATCCTAATCCACCGTCCATCCACCATCGTCCTCCTCCACTCCTATCTATACTACCCTTTCCCCTCCTTCCTAATCCCACTATCCTCTTTCCTCCACTCTTCTCTCCTCTCCACTCCAATCCACACAATCTTCACTCTATACTGCCAAAACTTCCACGTTACCAATACTTCCACCACTAACATCACCACTCACCCTCCACCAACACACCTCCCTCCACACCCCACAATCCTTCTCCTCAACCCTCACGACCTTCTTTCCTGCTCCTCCTCCCCTGCATGTCAAGGAAGAGGAGGCACTATGAGGGAGAGACAGAAGGAGGCGCTAGATAAATTTTTGAGACTGGGAAGGCAAATTTAAAAAGAGATGAAGGAAGCGTGAATTTGCAGAGTAGGAGAGGAGAGGAGAGGAGAGAGTGGAGAGGAGAGGGAGGAGAGAGAGAGGAGAGAGAGGAGAGAGAGAGAGAGAGAGAGAGAGAGAGAGAGAGAGAGAGAGAGAGAGAGAGAGAGAGAGAGAGAGAGAGAGAGAGAGTGTGTTGGGCGTACAGACTGGCAGCGTGTGTGATGTGTCATGCAGCACACTAGCAGTTCAGATTAAATTGTAAGAGTGCCACGAAATTCTAGATATGACGAAGAGAGCTTTTTTTGTCTCTCTCTCTCTCTCTCTCTCTCTCTCTCTCTCTCTCTCTGATACTGAAACTGGAAAGGTGACAAGGGAAAGGTTTTGAATACAGGATATTAATACCGACAGTTTTACTTCTCTGACTAAAGGAAAGAATAGATTCCAAATTATAAATACGAGAACTCTAAAGGTTTCTGAATGCCATAAAAGAAAACTACCCCTGAAAAATCTGTCTCGTGTAATGGAGAGAATGAATACAAGAAGGGCAGCACATTCACAGCAAGTTTGTATTATAATCTTGCTACACTAATCTCTGCTTCACTGTATTACGTTGATCGCTTTTGAATTTACTATATCGACTCATAACTTTCCAGGCTGCCATTGCACGTAAATATGCGATTACTCAGTATCCTATTTACTTCTCGACTTCCAAGGCTGATCGCTGTCTTGCTGAAATAAACTGATCTCTTCTCTTATTTGCTGCTCAATTAGAGTGAACAGAAGCTGAGAAAAGGACAAATTAAGTCATAAAGTCCTGGATTGTTTTAGCATTCCTTAATGAGCTGCTAAACCGAACTGATTATTTGAAAGGCTATTTCTGCTTAAACCCTTCAACACCAGGATACATTTTCACCTTGAGATTTGTTAACGATTAGACCATTTTATTGACATTAGGAAAGGTTCATGGAGGTCGGAAGATTACTAGCCACAGTCTTCACTATTTTAGTCCCCCACGTAAAGTTCTGAAGCTGTGTAAAACATCAAATAGTAAGCAGAATGAATATGGACACGCGTCACGGATTCCTCGTCGCTCTAATTGCAGACATGAAAAGGAGGAGGATAAGGAAAGGAGTAGTGATGAGTAGAGATGTTAGTGGAGATGTGGTGAGAGAAAAGTACTGGAGAAAAGAGAGGATAACAAAATGAGGAGAGGAGAGGTGAGATGAGAGATGAAAGAAGAGACAAAAGTGGAAGGAAGCAAAAAAAAAAAAAAAAAAAAAAAAAAAAAAAAAAAAAAAAACTGAATATTTTTTTTATTATTCACTCGTCTGTTACATGACGCCCATCGTGCTAAGTCTCTGTTTGCTGGAGACACTCGTGACTTCATTAGAATAACATTAAGAGAATTTTTACAGGTAGAGTGAAGCAACACTGGAGGATTTCAACTAGAGGATTTAAACAAACCACTCCAGTATACCCCGCTCCTCTTAGAACATCAGCGGCATTGCATCTTTCCAAATGACACACTCAATACACACAACACAATATTTAATTTAACTTGAGGACAGTTCACACCACGGACCAACTTAAATTGTTATCTTGCTTATCACTCTTACATTCGTTATCCAATCACTCCCAGCACTCACCAATCACTCCCACTGCTGCCCATTCACGCCGTACACCACTCCCTTGCTGCCAAATCATCCCCAACACTCACTCATCTGTGGCCTGTATTCTGAAACGCTTTGTTCTCTCACCATCACTACTTTCCAAAGGGTCTAGTTGAAGATACTCGTGTTTTAAGCCGTTGCTTTGGTTCTGTTGATTGATTATCAGGTTTTTTGGACAATTAAAAAGGAGAAACTGTCTTGAAAATAAGGTTACTTGATTCTATGGCTTTGGAAGATTGTAGTGGTGAGAGAGCAAACTGTTTCACACTATCACCAATCACTAGCATACTCAGCCCGTTGTCCAATCATTCGTACACTCTTACTCACGCCGTGCACACTCCCTTGGGCGCCCTGGTGTAGCGACAAAGCCAGTACGGATCAGCCACTTCCGGCATTACCAGTATTTCTGCCAGCGTTGGGCGTCGCGACATCGCTTTGCTTTTAGTGTTTATCCCGCCCCGCCTCACCCTGCTCCTCGTCCCCACACACTCCCAAAATGTGAAGAGCCGAATGTTAGCGAGTAATCTGACGGGGAATGCTGAATGTTGAATGTTGTGTTGCAGTGACGCGGCGCACTCACACACACACACACAAACACGTACACACACACACACACACACACACACACACACACACACACACACACACTCAGGCAGACTCACGCACAGGCAAAACGCTTCACTCACACTCACTCACTCATTGCCGCCGTGACATCAACGCCTCCGGAAGTTGCGCTGGAGTGAAGAGGAGTGGGAGCGGAGTGTCGCGTCTGAGGGTGTTGGTGGAGAGGGGTGGAGTGGGAGCGGAGTGGGGCATCTGAGGGTGTTAGTGGAGAGGGTGGAGTGGGAGTGGAGTAGAGTGGGAGAGGAGTGGGGCATCTGAGGGTGTTAGTGGAGAAGGTGGAGTGGGACGGAGTGGGTCGGGACGGAGTGGAGCATCTGAGTGTTAGTGAAGAGTGGAGTGGGATAGAGTGGGATGGAGTGGGACGGAGTGGGGCATTGGAGGATGTTTGCTTCGTATATCTTCTTATCGTAATGTTTGTTTTGGTGTTTATTATCATTATCATCATTTATTAATTTCGTGGGTGATTTGTAACTATAGGAATAATTATTGGCACATTTTTTTTCTCTAGTTGTGTGTGTGTGTGTGTGTGTGTGTGTGTGTTTTTTTCTCTAGTTGTGTGTGTGTGTGTGTGTGTGTGTGTGTGTTGTTTATGCGTCTCTCTTAGATTGACGTGGTGGTGGTGGTGGTGGTGGTGGTGGTAACATTAGTATTAGTCATAGTAATACGAGAAGGAAGAAGAGGAGGAAAAGGAGGACAAGGACACCACCAATACTATCACCTCCCCTCCCCGACAAAAAAAAGAAAGAAAACAACAACAACAACAACAACAACAACAACCGGAAGCAAGCAGTAAGCACACACACAAAAAAAAAAAAAATAAATAAATAAATATATAATAATAATAAATAAATAAATAAACAAATAATAAAATGAAGTAAAATCAAATAAAATAAATAAACACGCAGGAGCAGTCAGACAAGAGGACGGAGAGGACCAGAAAACTACTAAGACAGACAGAGGCGCGAGGCAACACGTGTGGCTCCTTAAGGCATTACGTGGCTCGCTCCCTTGCTGTACGAATGTCTGGCAAGCCTCACCATTACGCCGAGGAAAAAGCAAGACGGAGGAGGAGGAGGAGGAGGAGGAGGAGGAGGAGGAGGAGGAGGATATTATGAATAACTGAGCATTATGTAAGGTTAAATCATGGTAGTGGTAGTAGTAGTAGTAGTAGTAGTAGTAGTAGTAGTAGTAGTAGTAGTAGTAGTAGTAGTAGTAGTAGTAGTAGTAGTAGTTGTAGAAGTAATTTCTCAAGCCATCTTAAAATTTTGGTGCCAAAATAAGAACAGCTGCGGTAATAATAAAATAACGTTTATTACCGAGAGAGAGAGAGAGAGAGAGAGAGAGAGAGAGAGAGAGAGAGAGAGAGAGAGAGAGAGAGAGAGAGAGAGAGAGAGAGAGAGAGAACAAACGAACGAACCAGTGACACACCCCATCACACACACACACACACACACACACACACACACACACACACACACACACACACAGGTAAGCAAATTAATCCGGCAAGTGTTGTGTGTACCTGCGGGGATCTATAGAGCAGCTTTCATCGCACCTGTCCGGAATACACGGAGTCTCCCCTTACCTTACCTGCGAGCCTTAATTAATTACATGTACACCTGGGAACCCCCTCGCCCTACCCCACGCTTGCTGTCCCCCATTACGGGTGCGAAAAGTTGACTGTGTGTGTGTGTGTGTGTGTGTGTGTGTGTGTGTGTGTGTGTGTGTGTGTGTGTGTGTGTGTGTGTGTGTGTGTGTGTGTGTGTGTGTGTGTTTGGTAGTGGGAAGTGAAAGTAGTTATTTTTTTTACTATTCCTGTCAGTTTCTCTCTCTCTCTCTCTCTCTCTCTCTCTCTCTCTCTCTCTCTCTCTCTCTCAAGTTCTATTGATACATTCCTATCATTTCTACTTTATATGTAGCAAAAACTCTCATACGAACCAAGCTCCTCATGTCTGTACAATTAAAAAATTTGGCAACATATCCAATATTTTAAAAAGACTCTTGTTTCAGTCACGCGGATTTTTAAGGGAGGTGTGATGGTTCTATTAACAGGTTAACATGATATGTACCTTATCAAAAGCAAAAATACTCTTACCAACAAAGTTCCTCATAACTGTAGACTTTGAAAAATAGTGACCACATAAGTTGTATTTCTAAAAGACTCTTTTCTCAGTAACACGTTTTGTTTAGGGTAGTTTCATGGTTCCATTGACAGATTAACAAGATTTCTACCGTATCAATAGCAAAAACACTTTTACGGATCAAATTTATCATCTCTGTGAACTTTGAAAAATAGTGGCCACACAACATACATTTCCAAGTCTTGTTTCAGTCACACGGGTTTTTAAGGGTAGTTTGATGGTTTTATTGACGGATTAACATGATATCTACTTTATCAATAGCATAAAAACTCCTACGAAAAAGATTTCTCATGTCTGTGGACTTTGAAAAATAGTGGCCACATAACCTATATTTTTAAAAGACTCTCGTTTCATTTACACGGTTTTCTAAGGATATTTTGATTGTTCTATTGACAGATTCATATAATTTCAACTTTATATATAGCAAAAACATTCATAAGAACCAAGCTCCTCATATCTATGGACTTTGAAAATTGTGGCAACGTAACCTATATTTCAAAAAGACTCTTGTTTCAGTCACATGGGTTTTTAAAGGAAGTTTGATGGTTCTATTGACAGATTAACATGATATCTCCCTTATGAAAAGCAAAAACACTCTTACTAACAAAGATCCTCATAACTGTGGATTTTGAAAAATAGTTGCCACATAAGTTGTATTTCTAAAAGACTCTTGTTTCAGTAAAACGGTTTTTTAAGGGTAGTTTCATGGTTTCATTGACAGATTAACATGATTTCTACCGTATCAATAGCAAAAAATTTGTTGGTAAGAGTATTTTTGCTTTTGATAAGGTACATATCATGTTAACCTGTTAATAGAACCATCACACCTCCCTTAAAAACCCGCGTGACTGAAACAAAGTCTTTTTAAAATAAAGGATATGTTGCCAAAATTTTAAAATTGTACAGACATAGGAGATTGGTTCGTATGAGAGTTTTTGCTACATATAAAAATCATAGGAATCTGTCAATAGAAGTATCGGAATAAACAAACGAAAAGAGATGTAGATAGTAGTAGAATATTAAACAAAGTTGTAGAAAATCGACTTCTAATCTATTTAAGGGAATGAGAAGTTACTACTGCTTCTACTACTACTACTACTACTACTACTACTACTTCTACTTTACTGCAAACGTCAATATCTTTCACCAAAATGCACTAAAAACTCACACGTAATCCTTTCTACTGACACACTCCGAACACTCCGCCATAAGCCGCCTCCCCCGCCACCCTCCTGACTTCACAGAGGAATATCTTTTCGCTTTTCCAACTTTTCTATATTTATTTGGTTTATTTTAAGTTGTATTTTCCCAATTTCATTTTCATTCTGTATTTTTTCAATTGCATTATTTTTGTTCTATTGTTTCTTTTCTTTACTATTTCATTTTGTATATACTGTTTGTATTTTTCCATTTTTATTTTTTTTCATTCTCTTTTGCCGTTTCCCTATTTAATTTTCACGGTATTTTCTCGCTTCTGTTTGTATTTTCCTATTTTACTTTTGGCTTTATTCCGTATTTTTTTATTTCCATTTCTATTTGCACTTTTCCCCATTTTATTATTCGATTTAACCCCATCAGTACTGGGACACAATTTTTCCTGAAGATTTGAATACAATTAAACTATTATATTTACATTAGGAAAGGTTTCTAGAGATCAGAAGAATAATGGCCACAGTCTTCACTATTTCAATCCCCCACATAAGTCTCTGAAGCTGTATAAAATCACCAAACAGTAAGTAGAATGAATATGGAAACGCCTCATGGTACTCAAGGGGTTAACTATCGGCAATAAAATCTTAATAAAACATGGGATCAGGATGCTAGTTTGTCAAAGGTGAATGTGTCAGACCCCGATCTCACTGACAAAAAGAAGGAATTGCCGGCTGGATGGTTGATTACTCTTAGGTCATAAGTCCCTATTCAGAAACGCTTTGCTCTCTGTTCGATTATTTTCCAAGGCCACAGAGATGATTGGAGAGGTTTTCAAGACTATTTCTCCAGTTAATAACATAGAAATCTTGTCAATCTGCCCCTAGAACCGTAAAAAAAAAACTCCTTGAAAACTCACGTAAATTTAGATAAAGCCTGTTAAAATAGTGGAGGTAAAACGCAGAATGTTTGAGAATATGAGTCATAGTTAAAAGTTACATCAACGGCAGGAACAGATGAGTGGGCGAGAGTAACTATCTATCGTCTCCCTGACAGCGCATATAAATATGTACAAAGTTTACCCTAAATTTACTCTTATAATTGCCTTCGTTATCTCAATATAGTACCAAAGCATATTTTCAACAATTAGATCAGCCTCAAACATTCACTCCCAAAACAGTATCCTTGTCCCACGCTCTGTTAAGGTTTTATCCACGAAAAACGATAGGACAGCCCCTGCAACCTTTAGTAATGGGAGAGACCAGTACAAAGCGCAAGGGAGGGCGGGAGAGAGAGGGAAGAGTGGAAAGGGAGAGAGGAAGGGAAGAAAGGCGAGGAGCAATAACAAGGCAATTACCTGTGACCAGTAACAAGCAGTGAAACATGAAGCTAAACAACCATGAGTGTGTTTCCTTTACAGACGCTCTCCCCACTCCCAGGCCAGCTTCCCTCTTCCTCGCTCTCTATTCCCGACTGACGTGGTAACTTGTGGTGCTCTTGGGTGTGTGGGTGCAGGAGGTAAAAGAAATGAAAATTGGCTTCCTAACCTAACTTATCCTAAACTATCCTAATCTAGCTTAACTTTTCAACTTAACCTAACTTCATGTAACCTAAGCAAAAGTTAAGCCTAGCATAACCTAACCCAGCCCAACCCTAACCTACTGTAACCTAATCCATCCTAACCCATCTTAACATAGCCGAAGTTTACCTAATTAGCCTAACATAATGTAACTTGATCCAGCATAACCTAACTTAATAAAACATAAGCTAATGTAATGCAGCCTAATCTAACTTAACATAGCCTAAACCAAGCTAATCCATCCTCCTAACTATAATATTTCAGGAGCTTCACGTAGTAGCATTGAGTCTATTCGTCTACATATATTACAAGGGCTCATCAGAATCTTAATATCTTCGTAGCTTTCACAACAATAACAATAATAGCAACAACAACTATACATCATTAACGATGGCCTGAGAAGAAAGCCCCCACACCACGCAGCAACAACACAGCGCCCATTAACCTCACGACAAAGGACTAACTAGCGATGAAAATGACAAAGAACGAAGAGGAATAATCATAATCGCTCGCCATAAATATTCCCAGTCACTCAAATTTCCCGCCATTTCTGCCACTCGTACAAACCCCGGCCACTACATAATTACCTAAAAAAACACCCTTCTCCCACCTTCTATCTTGCTCCCAGGGACACACAACACTCATGCAACACTCACCTCCTTCCTGAACTGCCGAAGTGCTCAGAGAATGTCCAAATATCTCAAAAAAAGGAAAGAAATCATAACGCACGCGAACACACAACCATCCTGCGCACTCACCAAGTGACTCCCAGATGCCCCGTTGAAAAGAATGAATCACTTTTTGTTTATGAATTTCACGGCAATTACTTTACTTTGCTATATTTTAGAAACGCTACATAAAATTACTCGTAGTGATTTATAAATGTCAAAGAGGAAAGTGAAGCAGGGATAAGAATTGGGAGGTAAAATTGGGGGTGGGTGATGAGTGGGTAGGGAAGGGATGGGGAGGGGATAGGTGAAGGGGAGGGGGAAAATCAAGCCTTAGGGGTTGACTAGTGGCGCGAGATTTGATTGTGTAAGTAGATAAATGGTCGTTTTCTTTCACTGGAGGGTAATAAATAAGTGACTTTCTATAACTTTCTATACC
Source organism: Portunus trituberculatus (assembly GCF_017591435.1). Taxonomy (NCBI): domain Eukaryota; kingdom Metazoa; phylum Arthropoda; class Malacostraca; order Decapoda; family Portunidae; genus Portunus; species Portunus trituberculatus. Next base: position 21,059,384 of record NC_059272.1, on the reverse strand, counting down.
ATTCTACTACTACCTACATCTCTTTTCGTTTGTTTATACCCAACAGTGATGCATACCTACTAGTAAATACTGTTAGTAGTAGTAGTAGTAGTAATAATAATAATAGTAGTAGTAGTAGTAGTAGTAGTAGTAGTAGTAGTAACAGCAGTCACCTTCTTCTTCTTCTTCTTCTTGTAACCTTCTTCGTTCAGTATCGTTTCCTTGTTACCGTTTCTTGGTACCAGTGCTTCTTTCTCACTAGCGCATTGCTCCCTCGGTCCTCTTTCCACCCTCCTTCCCTCCCCTCCCCAACACCCAGACTCCAGCAGGAAAGAATACACACATTATCAGAACAAACAGTGGCGAGCGATACAAACACCATGAACACACACACACACACACACACACACACACACACACACACACACACACACACACAAAGAAAGAGAGAGATTCAGAGATGGATAGATAAAGATATATAAACAGAATAGATAGAGAGATAGAAATACAGAGAGATAGACAAAAATATAGATTGATAAGCAACATATAACGAAAAATCAAATACATTCCGCTCCAGTAGAAGAAGAAGAAGAAGAAGAAGAAGAAGAAGAAGAAGAAGAAGAAGAAGAAGAAGAAGAAGAAGAAGAAGAAGAAGAAGAAGAAGAAGAAGAAGAAGAAGAAGAAGAAGAAGAAGAAGAAGAAGAAGAAGAAAGAAAAGAAAAGAAAAACAAGAAAATGAAGAAAGAAGAAGGAAAAGAAAAAAACGAAGATATAGAAGACGACGACGACGACGACGATGACGAAGAAGAAAAAAAAAGAAGAAAAAAGAAAAAGGGAAAACAAGAACAAGAGAAAGAAAAAAAGAAGAAAAAGAAAAGAGCAAAACCAAATATAAAAAAGAACAGAACAAAACAAAACAAAACGCAAAACAACAACAACAACAACAAAAACACCACCACCACCACCACCACCTCCCAAACATCACCCACCCGCCAACCCACCCACCAACCAGCCTTTCCTCTCACTCCTTCCGCTACCCTTGGCCGGCGCTCCACTGACACAAACACCAAAGGTCTCAACAAGATGGCGAGGCCCAGTAGGCACCCTTTTGGCCTCAGTGCGCGGGTCCAACACACCTCATGACCCTCGAGACTGCAGCTTTAACTGACCCAGCGTGCGGCAGAGGGGAGAGAGAGAGAGAGAGAGGGGAGAGAGGAGGAGAGAGGGAGGGCAAAGGAGACTAAATAACGCCCTTTCAAGCTGAGCGAGAGAGAGAGAGAGAGAGAGAGAGAGAGAGAGAGAGAGAGAGAGAGAGAGAGAGAGAGAGAGAGAGAATATTGGAGGTGATACAACGAAATTTCCGGGTAATCATCAGGGCAGTGGAGATGGAGGAGGAGGAGGAGGAGGAGGAGAAGGAAGAGGAGAAGGAGGAGGAGGAGAGGAGGAGGAGGAGGAGGAGGAGGAGGAGGAGGAGGAGAAGAAAAAGAAGAAAAAGAAGAACAATAACAAAAAACACAACAACAACAACAACAACAACAACAACAACAAGAACAAGAAGAACAAGAAGAAGAAGAAGAAGAAGAAGAAGAAGAAGAAGAAGAAGAAGAAGAAGAAGAAGAAGGAAGGGGGAAAATAACGTATATATAAAAAAAAAAAAAAAAAAAGGCAAAAACGGTGAGAAAAGAGTTAAATAGATGGGCCAGAGAGAGAGAGAGAGAGAGAGAGAGAGAGAGAGAGAGAGAGAGAGAGAGAGAGAGAGAGAGAGAGAGAGAGAGAGTGAAGGGATATAGGTCGCAGTTATAATTCTTGAAGGTTTTTGAAGATTTTGGTATGTGAGAACCAATTAAAAGTTGTTCAGAGAGAGAGAGAGAGAGAGAGAGAGAGAGAGAGAGAGAGAGAGAGAGTCTTAGAGAGAGAGTGTGTGTCTTTGCACCTCAGCCATGTGTGTGTGTGTGTGTGTGTGTGTGTGTGTGTGTGTGTGTGTGTGTGTGTGTGTGTGTGTGTGTGTGTGTGTGTGTGTGTGTGTGTGTGTGTGTGTGTGTGTGTGTGTGTGTGTGTGTGTGTGCGTGTGCGTGAGTGTGGTTGTTTGGATCGTAATCTATCATAAGAAAGCCTACCAAGTTACCAACCCAAAAATCTCTCTCTCTCTCTCTCTCTCTCTCTCTCTCTCTCTCTCTCTCCCCCCGAAAGCTGAAACGAGTATAGAACAAAATACACCCAAATACTGATGCTATGAGAGAAGAGAAGAGGGAGGAGAGGAGGAGGAGGAGGAGGAGGAGGAGGAGGCTGTGCGTTGTGTAGTGGTATTTCAACAGATTTCACTTCCCCAACATTCCTAGAGTAATTATAAAATTCCCCAGGGATTATATAGACCGCACTCACATTTTTAATCCCTTCAGGTCACACCTGGCTTCAGACGCACACCTGGACTAGTCAGTTCCTGCTGAGTAATTATCCTTTGCATCCCCTACCCACGTTTGTCACCAAACATGCCTTCCAATCTTCGTATGTGCGTTACCTGTCGGTCTAAGATGGCCCCACAATATTTCATACGAGGAAATGACTCTTGTCGGCTCTGCGTACAGTCAGCTCGCATAAACAAGATACAGGACACCGTTTCAGCCATACAACAGTTCTTGGAAAATAACGTGGTGCCACAGTCTGACCTCACTCTCCCACTCCTTCCCTCTGCTCCACTCTCCTCCCACTCCACTCCCTCTCGCTCCGCCTCTTCCTCCCCCGTTTCTACCTCCTCCTCTATCGCCACTGTCATCTTCCCCTCCTCCGCCTCTCCCTCCTCTCGTGCCCTGTCCTCCCCTGCCGCCTCCTCCTCCTCCTCCTCACGTGCCTCTACCTCTGCCTCCTCTTCCCTTGCTACCTCTACTCCTGTCACCTCCTCCTCCTCCTCCTCCTCCTCACGTGCCTCTACCTCTGCCTCTTCTTCCCTTGCGACCTCCACCCTGCCACCTCCACTCCTGTCGCCTCCTCCTCCTCCTCCTCCTCCTCCTCCTCCTCCTCCTCCTCCTCCTCCTCCTCCTCCTCCTCCTCCTCCTCCTCCTCCTCCTCCTCCTCCTCCTCCTCCTCCTCCTCCTCCTCCTCCTCCTCCTCCTCCTCCTCCTCCTCCTCCTCCTACTTCTCATTTCCCTTATCTTCCTCCTCCTCCTCCTACACCCTCCTCTACCTTCACCACTATCAGACGTGGTGCAAACAAGCAAACCACAATAAAACGACCATTGCCTCTGTCTACATCAAATCGTTACGAAATTCTCAGCGACCCAACCATTGATGACGAGGACACCAAACTAATAGGCGATTCTCTGGTCCGAAACCAAATAGTTGAGTTTTGCTCGCGAGCCCCCAGAAACAGAAAAAGACACTGCATTCCTGGCGGTAGGATCGATGATATCACTGGCGCATTTGATGAGCTGACAAATGATTCAACCGAAAACACATTGTTCCTCATACACGCCGGGACAAATGACATACAGAGCACCAGATCAGAGGCCCTTCTTGAAAAATATCGTAAGATGATCAACAAATACAAAACAAAATCGAATAATATCATCATCTCTGGTATCCTCCCCAGAATTAATGCTGCCAATTCTTTCTACAACAAAGCATTCAGCATTAATTCTCGTCTCAGTAATCTCTGCAAAGAAGAGGGGGTAGATTTTCTTAATCTATGGAACCACTTCTACGATCAGAAAATTCTGTTTTGGAAAGATGGCCTTCACCTAAATTCTGTTGGTTCAGCAATGAAGCGGTAACTGCCCATAAATAAAAAAACGTGAGTCAAGCACCAACAACAGGGATGACATAAACAATGAAAGCGAAACTGTCCCATCTGAGCGTAATGGCTTAAAGTTTTGTTACATTAATGCGCGCAGTATAAGAAACAAATTTGAGGATCTAGAGGAAATTGTCAGCACAGAAGACTTCGACATTATCGGCGTGACTGAATCCTGGATTAACACTTCAAACAGAGACTTTTAGCAGAATTTTCGTTACAGGGCTACAATTTATTTAACTGTGAAAGAGAGCACAGAGTAGGAGGTGGAGTACTCCTATATGTCAAATCAGATCTTCGCCCGCTTTGGAAACCAGTCAAAAAGATAAATAATATCGATGTCTCATACGTTCAACTTAACTCTAAACCGCGAAAATTAGTAATTGGTGTCATTTACCGACCTCCAGGACAACTACAGGAAGCTGACAACAAACTATATGAACAAATAGCTGAAATTTGTTCGGAAAATGAGACCATAATTGTTGGAGATTTTAATCTTGCCGTTAACAGATGGGGCGATCCTTTAAATTCACACTCGGGACAAAATTTGTATAATAATCTTTTAGAAAGTGGTCTTGATCAACTCGTACAACATCCAACAAGAGGTGATAATATCTTAGACCTTATTTTAACGACAAATGAAAATATAATTTCTAATGTAGAAGTTGGTTCCGAATTCAGCACCAGTGACCACCGGGCGATTACATTCAATGTCAAAACAAGTAAGATGCTCACAAATGTAAGTAAAGAAAAAGTACCTGACTTTCGTCGAGCTAATTTTGGAAAACTCAGAAAAATTCTGTCTGAAAGCGATTGGAGCCAATTATCGAGTGCAAATTGTATAAATGAAGCGTGGAAAATATTTACATTTAAACTAGACCGAGCTGTAAAATCCTCTATTCCACTACGAAATAGGCGCTCAATCACCAGCTATAAACCTAAATGGTGGAATTCAGAAATAAAAAACTGTCTCTCTGCTAAAAAACGCGCCTACCACAAATACAAAACAACACACAATGAAAGAGACAAGATTGAGCATGACCAATTGCGACGCAATGCTAAAAACTTATAAGGAAAGTAAGAAAAATTATGAGCTCCATATCGCCAATCGTAGCAAGACAAATCCTAAAGAGTTTTTCAGTTATATCAGAACTAAAAAAGCAATAGCTTCATCAATAGGGCCGCTAGCTCTAGACAATGGCGAACACACGGACGACGAAATTGAAATGGCTATTAAATTAAACAATTACTTCGCGTCAGTCTTCACTGAAGAAACTCATTCAGAAAATCAGCCAACTGCACCAAATCACAGCAATAATGTCTGTTTAAATACGTGCGATATCCAAGAAAATGTAATTTTGAGCGCAATAAATAAAGTTAAAACAAACAAAACTCCTGGTCCCGATAAAATTTCTCCACGAATACTAAAAGAGGCAAAGAAAGAACTTGTTAAACCATTGTCTATCCTCTTTAATAAATCACTTAGCACTCGTAAAGTTCCTGATGACTGGAAACTCGCTAACGTAACTCCAATCTTTAAAAAAGGTGACAAGTCTCAAACTAGAAATTATCGACCAATTAGCCTCACTTCAGTGGTAGGTAAATTAATGGAGACAGTTTTGAGGGATAAAGTTGTTGCATTCTTAGAAAGTAACAACATAATAAACGAATCACAACATGGATTTAGAAACAAGCGGTCATGTCTAACAAATTTACTTGACTTTTTCCATGATATATATAATTTGTACGACAACACTAGAGCGGTTGATGTCATATATCTTGACTTCCAAAAGGCTTTTGACAAAGTGCCACATAAACGTCTTATCAACAAAGTAAAAGCGCATGGTATAACTGGTGACATTGCAGCGTGGATCGAGGATTGGTTGTCTGATCGTAAACAGCGAGTTGTGATCAATGGTAAATCTTCAGAATGGATTAACGTAAGCAGTGGCGTTCCTCAAGGATCAGTTCTGGGACCTATTCTTTTATTATATATATTAACGACATTGATGAAAGAATAAATTGTAAGCTCTCAAAATTCGCAGATGACACAAAATTGCAAACAGAGTAGACTCAGAAAGCCAAAGACAACTTTTGCAAAAGATTTAGATACTCTCATCGAATGGTCAAACAAGTGGCAAATGAAATTCAATATAGATAAATGCCACGTATTACACATAGGAAATCAAAATCCTCAGGCGACATACAAGATGAATGATATCCCAATGACGAGTGTGGACAAAGAAAAGATCTTGGTGTCATTGTTTCAGCAGACCTCAAGCCTAGCAAACACTGTACTGAAGTCGTCAAAACTGCGAATAAATTAGTTGGTTTCATTGGACGATCTTTCACTTTCAAGTCTGAAAAATAATATTAACATTATATAACTCACTCGTCCGTCCACATCTCGAATACAATGTTCAGTTTTGGTCACCGTATTACAAAAAGATATTGAAAAATTAGAAAAATACAACGCAGATTAACAAAATGATCCCAAGGTTGCGGAACAAATCCTACGAGGAACGCCTAAAGGAATTAAATTTATTTTCTCTTGAGAAACGGAGAGTAAGAGGCGACCTTATCATGCTTTTCAAAATTTTTAATGGGTTTGCAAATATGAATATTCAAAAATACGTATCAGTCGACCAGTCAAATGTCACCAGAAGCAATGGTTTCAAAATTGTTGGTAAGCGTTTTGTAACAAATGAAGTCAAACACTTTTTCTTTAATCGCATAGTCAATATATGGAATGGTCTGCCATCAAATGTTGTCAACTCAGGTACTATCGAAACGTTCAAAGTTCGCCTCGATAAATACTTTGAATGTAATCCCCGGTTGTCGCTATTCATTTCCGAATAATTTGCGCTTTTTCTTTTATCTCCCGGGCCTCTGATCGTGAATTAAATTGCCCGTTAGTTTAAATTACTCTCACCCTCCATACATGACACAGATAGCCCGGAGTGAACGGTCACTACTTTTACTCTCGATCTGTGAAGGGCTGTGGATAGTCAAGAGCCCTGACAGTAGGTGACCATCATCGGGATTTAAGGTACCAGGGGTCACCGCTGCAGGGGGTAACCATACAGTGTGCGGCGCCCTTTAAAGGGAAGTGCACTTTTACAGTGGTTGTACGGAGCTGGGGCCTGATTGACTGCTGCCTCTCTTGAAAGCGCCAGGCAAGGCTGCCGCACCACCTTTTTGACTCCACACTGTGTTTACATACATACTACACTACACTGCATACACGCACAGATAGCCCAGAGTGAACGGTCACTACTACTACTCTCGACCTGTGACGGGCTGTGTTTGGAGAGGGCCTTGTCAACCATTGATCATCATCGGGAACTAAGTACCAGGGATCAATGTTGCAAGGGGTTATCAGCGTACGGAGTCCCTACAGGGAAAGTATGCTATCTCAGTGGATTGAACGGAGCTGGGGCCTGATTGACTGCTGCCTCCCTAGAAAGCGCCAGGCAAGGCTGCCGCACCACCCATTCGACATACACACTGTGCATCCACGTACACAATGCACACACAACATGACATTCACCAAGCGTTAACACTTTCCCCCACAAACACAAGTAGTCAGACGTAGATTACACATTTCCTTTTCACTCTCTACTAAAATTCCATGTGATTTTTTAATATCACATGGTTTCGCCTTTTTTTCCTGCCAGCCTCGGCTGCTTTGCTGTCCTGTCTCTACCACTGGTAGTTAGTAGATAGTTTTCACAAACAGCCTAGTAAGGACCTAAGGGTCTGTTGCTGTTTGTCTTCCTTTGTATTCCTCCCATTCCTCCTCCTCCTCCTCGCTTAGTACTCTTAGATGCTACGTGAGTGAGGGAGAGAAGGTTTGAGTATCGTGCAGTAGTAAGTGGGGCACAAAGTATCCCTCAAAGTTTCCTGATCCTCTATCCTCGCGGTGTTTGTGGCATCTGATCGCTTATAAAGAAGTTGGATCGTTTTTACCTTTGTTCTTAAGGGAGTTGGAGTGTTTTGAGTTGAGTTTTATCAGTGTGGCAAAGGATTCCGGTACTTTATAAGCGCCTGGGAGTGTTTTAGCCCCGGGGTGATCATGGTTTCAATTACTGTGGTGGGATTTGGAAAGATTCGGAATGCATCTGAAGAGGATTGGAGAGGATTGTGCCGTTTCCAAGTGCATTTTAAGGGATTTTCGATCACCAATGAGCTCCCCTGACACGCCTCCTCCTCCTCCCCCTCCTCCTCCTCCTCCTCCTCCTCCTTCTCCTACTCTTAAATAGAACGGCAGTTAATTGTCCTTTGCATTTTATCTCCTTCGCTTCGTCCCAATTTCTTCTCCATGGAATTGCTTCTCCTCCTCCTCCTCCTCCTTTTCAGACTTTTTCTTCTTCTTCTTCTTCTTCTTCTTCTTCTTCTTCTTCTTCTTCTTCTTCTACTACTACTACTACTACTACTACTACTACTACTACTACTACTACTATTACTACTACAACTACTACTCTTTCTTCTTCTTCTCCTTATTATGTCCTCCAATCATTTTACATCCTCTCATTATACCTTATTCACTCTTTTATTCGCTCTCACCCTCTTCTCTCTTCTTCTCTCCTCCTCCTCCTCCTCCTCCTCCTCCTCCTCCTCCTCCTCCTCTTCC
>NC_059272.1:21038485-21040985 GCF_017591435.1 Portunus trituberculatus | reverse complement strand
TGAGACCGACAAATGGTTCAGGAGTGTGTTCGAGTAGTCGTGTGTTGCCCCGTGACAGCCACCGTGGCCCTTCATCTACACAGGCTACACCTCTGCCATTGAACTCCCTCCTGGTAGTGGCTGGCTGACGGAGGAACTGTGGATTGCGAGTGTACGTAAATGACTGTATCGATAACCTTGCAAACTCTGAAGCTCTTTAATATAGTTCATCTTTCCACCTTCTTAGGAGTTGGACCAATACAGGAGGTTCCATAAAGACCAACAAATCTGCTGCTGTTTCTCCTTCCTTTAAATTAATCCAGCCTTCATTGGGGACTTCTACAGGGACGCCATCTCACTCCGTTATATTCAGCTTAATCTTTTAAACATGGCAAACTCCTTGAGAAGTATAATGTTTTACCTTCATTTTCCTCCTCCTCCTCCTCCTCATCTTCCTCCTCCACGTCAGAACCTTGTCCCTAACTTCCCGACAACACAGAGGCGGGAGGCGTTGTGGAGGGAGGGAGAGAGGGGGCGATGGGGAGAGGAGGGGGGAGACGTGAAGCTCTTATTATTACTACCGCCGCAGGGAGACAGCGATTGAGACAAAGTTTTATCGTAATGTTTTGCCGCCCATGGCTGACAACTGCATTACTGTGGGGCGGGGAGAAGGAGGGAGAGGGGGGAAATGGGGAAGGGGGAAGGAGGGGAAGGGGTTAGTGGAGGTGACCTTTAGCTCCGCGAGTATTGATATCCCCGTGAAGCAATGAGAGGTGTGCGTGGCTGACAACTCAAGAACAAGAGACAACAAGGGGGACATCACCAGGCCAGCCGACTCACACAAGGCAGCGCAGGAGTAGCTAAAACTCACCATCCGTCACCATCACCATATCATAATTTATTTGCGTTCCATTTGCACTAAAAGCATCAAGATTAACATTTCTTTCCCGAGACACACACACACACACCACTCAGGCACTGCAAACAAGCTTCACTAGGCTTCATGACAGCTGCCGCCCAATCCATTAGTCACTGCCGGAGTTACAGAAAAAAAAAAAATAAAAATAAAAAAACCGTCTTTTCACAGCAATGCAATTTTCCGCCAATTACCTGCAGCTCAGGACACCTTCTTATGTAACGCAGCCTTCTAAATAACACTGTAGACTACGAAACATACCATAAACCTCCTGTCCTTTCCTACAGTGCTCTGAATATACAAGAACCATGGCAGCACTAGTAAATGTGACTCAATTCTGATCGTCCATCCTTCCTTCCCTCACACACTTAAAGAGGAATAAGAGAAGAGACGCTAAGCTCATCCCCTTGTGATATAAAACATTAGATTACCTATTAACTTAACATAACGGGCCAGTGTTTCTAAGTCCTTCAGCACGCCTGGCCTTGCAGTAAAAGTGTCCTAAGCTACTCCTGTGCATATTGGCCAGCTCTCTTCCTCTCTCTCTCCCTCTCTCTCTCTCTCTCTCTCTCTCTCTCTCTCTCAACGTGTATCTCTCCCGCCACTAACGATGGAGATACAAGCAGCAGTCTTCCTTTGAACCGCGAGTGTTGATGTATGTTTGTACTGTGTAAATTTTGTACTTTTAAATCACCACTGGATTGTTTCGACCTCACGTTTTGCCGATTGAAAGGTCTTACAGAGGGGAACAAATCGGTGTTTGTTTTTTTAGTTCCTCTCATACATAGATAGATAGATAGATAGATAGATAGATAGATAGGCAAACAGACAGACAGGCAGGCAGGCAGGCAGGCAGATAAATAAATAAATAAATAAATAAATAAATAGATAAATAAATAGATAGATAGATAGATAGACAGATAGATAGAAGAATGAAGAGACAGAGAGACAAAATAAAGATAGATATGGCTAGATACACAGTAGATAGATAGATAAGAAAATAGACATACATATATACAGAACACAAACAAATATAGCTAGAACCCCCATAAATAAAAAAAAAAAAAAAAAAAACACTCAAAAAAAAAAAATACAAGAAAAAAAAAAACATCACAAATTAATCATATCAACAAATCAAGTAAATAAATAAGAAAAAAAAAAAAGATGAAAATCTGAGCCTATATCAAAAGTGGACAAATGTACCTCAGCCACGGACTCCAGCTACGTACACTTAATGGACCAACAAAGGGAAAAACACGCACAGCTTTATAAAGAAACTGTAATGTGTCTGTCTGTCTGTCTGTCTGTCTGTCTGTCTGTCTGTACTCAAAGGGGGAATGTTGCTTCCTTCTTTTGTCCCTTTCCAGATTAATGAAACTCTTCTGTATCATATTGGCTTCACCTGAGAGAGAGAGAGAGAGAGAGAGAGAGAGAGAGAGAGAGAGAGAGAGAGAGAGAGAGAGAGAGAGAGAGAGAATTATATGATAGCAAGAGATATATGTAGACATGGAAAGAAGAGGAGGAGGAGGAGGAGGAGGAGGAGGAGGAGGAGGAGGAGGAGGAGGAGGAGGAGGAGGAGGAGGAGGAGGAGGAGGAGGAGGAGGA
>NC_059272.1:21020985-21030985 GCF_017591435.1 Portunus trituberculatus | reverse complement strand
GATATTTCCCAACCTAATTGTAAAAGGAATGATTTGTTGCTAATTTTCTTGCATATCTTCAAGTTCTGGTTTTACTTTTACGAATACTTTACTGCATTTTCTAGATTTGCATTTACTATTCACGCTTACTAATACTTCTCCCTGATTAACTGGTAATATGTTTTATGCTTTATTTCCACGTTCTCTTTTACTTGTATTTTATGTCCGTCAAGTTTAAAAATTTTGCCTTCTTTTTGCTTTGAAAGTTTAATGTTCAAGTTTTATCTGTCATTGTAAATTAATGTTACGTTTCACCTGTTTGCTGTCCATTCCTCTTTCTCTATTTTTCATCACGACCATATGTTATGTAAAACTTTTTTTGTGTTGCATATTCATCAAAGTTATGTATTTCCGCTCTTATTTCATTATTTTTTTAGCGTTTTATTTATCAGTGTCAAATATTTCACCCTTATTTCTCTTTTTTTTTTTAATCCAGGTAATACTTCCTACCTTTTTATTTATTTATATACTTTTTCCCCTCACCATGAAGGTCATATATTTTTCATGCATTCCGGAGCCATTTCACAGCAATTGGTGGACGCTACTCACATAAACTCGTGAACTTTACATAAATTATCACCAGCATTACCTTAAAATCATATGCTAACGTCATTCTAAATCAAATCTACATACATCCATTTTTTATCGCTAGTTTAATGTTATGCTAATACTGAAAAAGTGCTAGATACGTAATGGAAGTGCTGTTGGGGGGTAAGTGGAAGAGGAGGGGGGTGGATGAGGGGTGGATAGAGTGTGGAGTGTATAGAGGGGGAAGGTGTTGAGATTTACCGTCATCCTGTGCTATTGGAGTGTTAAATGTAGCTGTGTTATGAGGCAATCTGTTGTGCTGCCCTGTCCAATATGTCTTGTAGCGGTGGGAGGGGGAAGAGGGGAGAGGTGAGAGGGGAGAGGGGAAAGGGGGACAGAGTAGAGGGAGATGAGAGAGGGACTATTTCAATCATTAATGACTGAATCTCGTGTCTTTTTTCATTTCATTGTCATTATCATCGTTTTTTTGGTGTGTGTGTGTGTGTGTGTGTGTGTGTGTGTGTGTGTGTGTGTGTGTGTGTGTGTGTGTGTGTGTGTGTGTGTGTGTGTGTGTGTGTGTGTGTGTGTGTGTGTGTGTGTGAGTGATGCAGTTTCAATCATTAATGACTGAATATGGTATGTTTTCTTTCAGTTATTTATCTATTTTGTGTGTGTCTGTGTATCTGTGTGTCTGTCTGTCCACCCAGCCTTCGTGTATATTTTGTGGTAAAGGGCGAAGTGTGAGTGGATGTCAGTGTTCTACCTAAGTGCATTGCTTCACCTCGTCTACCTCACACTAACAACACTTTAAAATTTTCTCCATACACACCCACATAACCCTTTCAATACTGGGATACATTTTTACCTCGAGATTTGTGTACGATTAGAACATTTTATTGGCATTAGAAAAGGTCTATAGAGTTCAGAAAGTTAATGGCCAGAGTCTTCACTATTTCAATCCCCTAGATGAGTTTCTGAAGCTGTACAAAATGACCAAATAGTAAATAGAATGAATATGGAAACGCGTCACGGTCCTGAAGGCGATAATTTTAGTTTCCAGTGTGGTGTGAAGCCCAGATACACGCCCACGCCTATCACACGCCCGCAAAGTCTATTCAAGTGTTCCAAGTACTGTTAACTTCCCGTGCCGAGTCAGTAGAGAAGTTTAAAAGAAGATTGACAAATTTATAATAGTTATCCTTTATATAGGGACAGCCGCGTTTAGGTTTTGTGGCTCCTTATTGTCTCCTTTTGTTCTTTTACACTTTTACATACTTATATTCCCCATGTAAATTGTTCGGATGTAATAACAATCACCTTCTTGATTTAACCCCTTCAGTACTGAGACGCACCTTTACCCTGATTTTGGGGTATGATTAGACGATTTTATTTGCATTGGGAAGGGTCTATGGAGGTTAAAAAGATTAATAGCTAGAGACTTTACTATTCTAATCCCGACTTAAGTTTTTGAAATCGTATAAAATCGCTAAATATTGACCAGAATGTATACTGAATGGTACCGAAGGGGTTAAAGTTCCACCACTGCTGCTAAGATCATGACAGATAAGGCAGCTTCATCTACTGACCAAGCCAGCTTAGCATCCACTATTCATCTCAAACCTCACCTCAAATAACTAGCATTCTCTGACTTATGATCTTCTGAAACTCTCACCCCACTCTCACACACACACACACACACACACACACACACACACACACACACACACACACACAGAGAGAGAGAGAGAGAGATAGATATATAGATATTTATTGACCACAACCAAATATTACAGTTACATGAGAACTTGGAAGGTATGGTCCATCAAAATGTTTTCTATAAGGACTTGTAAATGGCTTAAAACAGAATAAAACTTGAAACACATAAAAAAAAGTCCATTTTACACAAACAAACGCATGAAACGCCAAAAGCAAATCAAGCTATTTCACACAAAAATCCTAAAAATATATTCCCACACACACAAACACACACAAACACACACACTTGTCCTTACCACACCTCTCAGCCTCTAAACCACCTACCAACTCCTTACCCATAATAAACTCACTACCTTGTTTCCTCCACTAACATGCCCTGACCTGCACCGCCTGGGGACACAACAAGCACACCTACAGAGAACCCGCACCTGCAAGCCCAACCCACACGCCGCACTAGTACCGGCAAATCCTTAGTGTGTGTTTGTCCTTCCATCGATCACGTGTATCCAAGTGAGGTGGCGAAGATGAATTTCTGTTATTAAACCTTCCCACATTGATTTCTTCTATTGATACAACGCATTGAGGTCCATCAGTCTCGCTCCTCAGGCTGCGAACATTAAAGGTGTTTGCCTCCAGAGCTTGTATCACATTGGTGCTTCTCGTGGGGGATGTGGGACCTGGAGAGGGAGGGGAGGACGTGGGGGAGCTGGAGAGACATGGGAGGGTGTGGGGGAGTTAGAGGAGTGTTGGTATTGGTGGGATGAGAGCGGGATTTTGCTATTGGAACGAGTTTACGGGAGGTCGGTAACGATTGGGGTGTTTGAGAAGGATGGGATATAAGATTGGAGTGTTTGGGAAGAATGAGGTTAAAGATTGGGTTGGATTGGGAAGGATGGGACGCAGGATTGGGTTGAGTTTGCAAAGAATGCGGCGAAAGATGGAAGGATAGGACAAGTTGATGAAGGATGGGAAGAAGGATGGACTCATGATTAACGAATACCCAAATGACTGGACAAGTTTGCAAAAGATAGGATGAGTTTGCGAATGATGAGACAAAGAATTACAGGATGAGTGGAAGGAGTTTACCGAGGGGATCTGAGTGTGAGAGTAAAGATAATGTTAGGATCACCTCACCAGGACGAATTAGCCAAGGAAGGATGTAGGCCGTGAGTGTGAGATGCGGAGCGAGAGAATATGTGAAGGATGGTGTGGTAATTAGTGTGTGTGGCGAGATGAGGCGGCGTGGCTTAAGGCGTGTGTGTATCCAGCAACGGAGAGGTGGCGTGAGGTTTACCGTGAGTGGGGATAAGTGAAGGAGTGTAGCTGTTTCTCTTATACCAACCAGTCTTTAAAGGTTTTAGTTACATAATGCACTCTTTCATTAATCCCTTCTATACTGGGACACATTTTCACCTTGAGATTTGTGTATGATTAGGCCATCTTATTGACATTAGGAAGGGTCTTTGGAGGTCAGAAGATAAATGGCCAAAGTCTTCACTATTCTAATCCCCACACATGAGTTTCTGAAATTACAAAATCACCAAATAGTAAGCAGAACGAATATGGAAACGTGTCATGGTACTCAAGGGGTTAATTACATATCCATTTCGTTGTTATAAAATGTATTCTTGGTCATACATAAGAATACAGGACGCTGCATGATCCAGTGTATTTGGGAGCTTATACAAGTGAAATGATTAGTCAGTTGCCCATTTCAGGACTGACCCTCAATTAACAAACTCGTACTTTATAAATACGATCATTAAGTCTAATTCTGATAATGAGAAAAGTTAGCACAGACAGAGGCATTATTTCCCATCCATTCCCCTCTCGGAAACACACGGTGGCGGATGAATCGTGAGGGAAACACAGTGATTATTCCTCATTACTTCATTCTGTCTGTGTTCCCTCGCCATCAAACACCCACACTGGATTAAGAACACATAAGAACACAAGAGCATCCCATGTTTCACCATCAGCAAACATCCAGTCTAGAATAACACCACCAGACTACAAGCAAATAATGAGACAAGAAAAGACTAACAAATTTACACAAGCCACACTTTAATCCCTTCAATACCATGACGCGTTTCCATATTCATTCTGCTTACTATTAAGTGATTTTATACAGCTTCTTAAACTTATGTGGAGTATTAAAATAGTGAAGACTCTGACCATTAATCTTCTGACCTCCATGGACCCTTCCTTATGTTAATAAAATAGTCTAATCGTATACAAATCTCAAGGCAAAAATGTGTCCCAGTATTGAAAGAGTTAAGAACACTTTATATGTAACACCATTATCCTTAGTTAACGAGCCTCCTCTTGACACAACAGCATTAGACAGGAAGGTAACTCGAATAAGAAACGCAGGACACCACAATCTACACTGGGCGTGACTCGAGGCAATAACAGTCAGAGTACACAACCATTTGTCGTAATAAGAGTTCCCAGCGTTACTGTTCCTTCTTGTTTATTGTGTCTTGAATGGCTAGATTCCCTGACCCTCCCAGTAGTCTCGTATTATAAGAGGCATTACCGTCCATGCTATATTCAGGCGTAGCGGTGTGCCATTAACTGTACATTGCTTTGATTTGCCTTCCACTGCCTTCATTCGTAATCCGCTTCCTCTCATCTATTATCTCTCGTAGGAAATGTACTCCGGGATTATAACTACGCCCATTCATTTACCATTCACGTGCAGCAATTCGCCATTAATTACACAATTGTCTGATTTGCCTTCCATCTTCTCCTGGATTCACGCACCATGTTAAGCCACGATGCTCAGAATTTCGTTGCGGCTACACACAGATAACACAATACAAAGCCACTACAGAGAGAGAGAGAGAGAGAGAGAGAGAGAGAGAGAGAGAGAGAGAGAGAGAGAGAGAGAGAGAGAGAGAGAGAGAGAGAGAGAGAGAGAGAGAGAGAGAGTGGTGCTAGTGTGTGCAACAGTAACCAAGGGAACCAACTTCAAGAAAAACAAATTAAAATGGGTAACTTTTAGGACGTACACACTTACAAACACACACAAACAACTTGGAATACTTAGAAAGAGGTGGACAATTACAATGACGATAGGACGTACACACTTACACTTACAAACAACCTGGAATACTTACAAACAGGTACACAATTACAATGACGACTTGTGTGTGATGAAAGAAAGTAGCACCGGCGAAGAACCATGTAGAAAAATAAAAAATAAAGACAAAATAAGCGAGGTATCTTGTAGTGCCGGGATGCAACATTTCGTAGAGGTGTAGAGATCAGAGGGGAAGGTTCTGCGTGAATCCTTTGTCCTGAACTCATAAAGGCGGACGATGGAAAAAGAAAAAAAAAAAAAGAAAAAGAAAAGGTCAGTAATCTGTCTAATCCCTTCAATATTGGGACACATTTTTACCTAAAGATTTGTGAACGATTAATACATTCTATTGACATTTAGGAAAAGTCTATGAAGGTCAGAAGATTAATGGCCACAGTCTTCACTATCTTAATTCCCCAACAAGAGTTTCTGACCCTGTATAAAATCACCAAATAGTAAGCGTCATGGTAGTCAAGGCATTAATCACCACCCATGCTAACCCTTACACCCCGTCATAACAGGAGGCAGCAGTTTCAAGATACGTAGATAAACAATAGGTAGCAAATGTTGGAAAGTTACCTCGAGTCCTTTAGTGTTCAATCAAATCATTTTAACAAGCACTAGGACGGAAAATCTTATCTGTAAACCCAACTTTCTTATCTATCTTATATATTCATTTGTATTCTCTAATCTTATTTATTTTTTATGAGTATCCGGCTTTTTCTTTTCTTTTTATTTTTATTCTTGGTGAGGTTTATGACTAAGCTGAAACTCCGATCAGCTCAAGTTTGGCGAGCCCGTCCGAGACAGATCTAATTTCTTACGCCTGACAAACTTGCAGACTGGGAACCTCATTTTCATTCTTGTACCCGTAAAGCTGAGTGGCGCTCGCAGAAAACTAAATTCCTGCATGCGTCAGTTATACACGCGACACGGAGCAACTACCAAGTGAAAAGTGTCATGACTTGCAAAACTAGGTAGGTAGGGTTACGTACACGCGTTTGAATATTCTAATGTTTCTCGGATAATAAGTCCCATGATGCCTTTAGTTTCTCAGGTAATGATTCGTATCTACTATTAATTTCTATGAAAGCGTTTTGTAGTCTGTGAAAGATGAAATTTGCTATATTCTCTCTCTCTCTCTCTCTCTCTCTCTCTCTCTCTCTCTCTCTCTCTCTCTCTCTCTCTCTCTCTCTCTCTCTTAAATTTTCACTGCTGAATAATCTCTCTCATATTAACTTACAACTTTTGAGTCTCCTGCATGGTTCTGTAGCCTGAAAAAGATTAAATTAACCTCCTATTCTCTCTCTCTCTCTCTCTCTCTCTCTCTCTCTCTCTCTCTCTCTCTCTCTCTCTCTCTCTCTGTCCACGCAAATAATTAATTCTAGAGTCCTGAACGTATGAAAGGATAAACTTTAACTAAAGAAAGTTACCCGTAAATAAATAAAGATTCGTTCCCGGGTGAATTTTTTGCATAAGTGGAAATATACGGACACTGAAGGAGTGGGGAGAGAACACACACACACACACACACACACACACACACACACACACACACACACACACACACACACACACACACACACCATATTCTAGTACGTACATGTCTCCTATTAAAACTCCTAACATATTTATTTCACGATGTAATGACAGTAAATAATAATAAGTCAGCCCCAGTGAGAGAGAGAGAGAGAGAGAGAGAGAGAGAGAGAGAGAGAGAGAGAGAGAGAGAGAGAGAGAGAGAGAGAGAGAGAGAGAGAGAGAGAGAGAGAGAGAGAGAGAGGAAGGGGATTACAAGCAATGAGGGAAAACGCACACGCACACGCACACGCACACACACACATGGAAAGGCAAACACAGAGATTTATGTTAGTGACTCAACTGCTGATAACATCAAACACTGCCATTAGTTACTCCTCCTGCTGCCACTACTACTACTACTACTACTACTACCACCACTGCTGCTGCTGCTGCTGCTGCTGCTGCTGCTGCTGCTGCTGCTGCTGCTGCTGCTGCTGCTATTGCTGCTGCTGCTATTGCTGCTGCTATTGCTGCTGCTGCTGCTATTGCTGCTGCTGCTGCTGCTGCTGCTGCTGCTGCTGCTGCTGCTGCTGCTGCTGCTGCTGCTGCTGCTGCTGCTGCTGCTGCTGCTGCTGCTGCTGCTGCTGCTGCTGCTGCTGCTGCTGCTGCTGCTGCTGCTGCTGCTGCTGCTGCTGCTGCTGCTGCTGCTGCTGCTACTACTACTACTACTACTGGTGATGATGTTATTGTTGCAATTATCAATACAAAAGACCAGACCAGTACTTCCTTCTCATTAACAGAGTATATCAATAACAAACACCACCAAACAGTACCACCATCACCACCACCACCACAACCACAACAACAACAACAACAATTATAAGAGCACCATCAACGATAACAACAACAATAGCAACAACAAGAACACCAACCACACCACCACCACCATCACCAACAACAACAACATCAGTAACATTAACAACAACAATGGCAACAATCACACACACACAAACACTCCTAATTACCTGCCAGTAAACGAAGCGGTGTGTTTGTTCTCACGGGTTCTGGAAAACGAGTAATTATGAGCCAAAATGTTAGTCAAACCCCGGAATGGAGCTACTAATCAAATCACATTACAAATATCCCCCTTGTGATCCGTAAACTTCAAGGAACGACGTCTCTACCTGACTCTCATAATGGGGACGTCTATGCTTCAGCGCTCGGAGACAAAGTAAAGTGGGGAAAAAAATTGCTACAGTCTGTCTGGTCTTAAATGGCTACTGGATTTATAACAGTGTAGCTTATTGATAAAGTAATTGATTTGATGTGACTAATGCTGGTTTTCTGTTGATCAGCGCACTTATTACAAGGATAGCTCACGGTTTTCCTCAAGATCTGACAACCACGCCTTCCCTGGGACACCATTCAGACCGAGACCCACAAGACATTTTAAAGTAGACACACTATAGGAGAAATATAATCGTGAAAGAAAGTAAGAGTAGTGATTTTGTTTAGGGAAAGAAGTAATAGTGTTTAGGTTAAGTTAGGTGAGGTTAGGAATAGAAACATAAGCATTTAATATTTTTGTTACTCTTTCGTCTGTTACCATTTTTTTTTCTTGTTATTTTATTTCATTACTTTTATTCATGTTAGTCTTCTTTTCTGTTACTTTCTGCCCTACAATCCAATGTTTCACCGGCAATCACTGTATTTTTTTCAACGTTCGTGGCGCTAAGGTTTCATTTAATTTATTCATTCATGTATCTATCTATTATTCTATTTACTTATCTATCCGTAGCACTGAATGGAGGAGACTTGAGAAATACGGCCTATTTACCTATTCTATTTACCTATTCATCTATCAATCTGTAGCAATGAATGGACGAAACTTGGTAAAAATTATCTATCTATCCATCTATTTACCTACCAATCTATTTATTTAGACCATTCAATAGAGGAGACTTGGTGAAAATGGCCTACCTATCCATCCATTAACCTATCTATCCATCCATCTATTTAAAGCCCTGAATAGAGAAGACTTGTTAAAAACGGTCTATCTATCCATTATTTACCTATCCATCCATCTATCTGTAGCCCTAAATGGAGGAAACTTGGTAAAAAAAAATGGCTAAAGTAAAATGTAAAGGGTCATGTTGAAAGGCGCCATTGACGGGAAGAGTGGCTGAGTACTGAAGACTTTTTAATGTCCAGCCTTTTAGAGTGTGTTGCTGAAGACTTTTTGATGTCCAGCCTTTTAGAGTGTGTTACTGAAGACTTTTTTGATGTCCAGCCTTTTAGAGTGTGTTACTGAAGACTTTTTGATGTCCAGCCTTTTAGAGTGTGTTACTGAAGACTTTTTGATGTCCAGCCTTTTAGAGTGTGTTAATGAAGACTTTTTAATGTCCCCGCCTTTTAGAGTGTGTGTGTCCTTCAGTTTACACAGCTGCAGTTAACGTAAGATTACTGAGACGAGACACAATAACGCACGACTAACTTACATAACACATTTCTTTGTTCCAGTTTTTCTTTTTTTTCGGTTTTAATTTCATCCTCTCCTTTGTTGCAGTTTTTTTTTATTTCTGTTTTCTTTCTTTTTTGAAACGAAACAGGACGTGTCATATTACCATTATATCAAAAGAGAAGGTCGAAAAAAAAAAAAAGGTATCAAAACATTGTAATGAAATAAAGAGAACAATTATGTGACCTGCACTTATTTCCCTTACATCCATATCCAATAACAAGTCACACGCACCAATTAACCTCCATATTCACACTTTTTTTTTCTTCCTCTTTTAATGAAACCTTAGACAAAAAAAAAAGAAATAAAAAGCAGAAAAAAATAAATAACTTTCATATGGAAATAGAAAAAAAAAATCAGAAAATATAAATCATCAATAAAAAGGATCAAAAACTCAATGAATCCTTAGACAAAAACCTTCACATGTAAAAGAAATGAATAAATGTCAAAATAAACGAAATCATTAATAAAACGGACAAAAAAAAAAGAGAAAAGAAAACACAGGTGCTGGCCTTAATTAGTACAGTTGGAGTCATTACAGAGCATGAGAGTTTCAACATAAAGACATTAGCGTTATTTGTATTCCCGCACGG
>NC_059272.1:21005985-21018485 GCF_017591435.1 Portunus trituberculatus | reverse complement strand
CTCTCTCACAAATCTCCATTATAAGCCAGAAATGTTTCCTTTCATTATGTTTTATCTCATTTTTCCTCCTCCTCCTCCTCCTCCTCCTCCTCCTCCTCCTCCTCCTCCTCCTCCTCCTCCTCCTCCTCCCTTTCTCCCTTCTTTTTCATTCTTCCTTCTCCTTCTCTTCCTCACCTTTTTTTTCTCTTCCTTCTTCTCTTCCTCTCAATTTTCTTATTCCTGATGATACTGTGTGTGTGTGTGTGTGTGTGTGTGTGTGTGTGTGTGTGTGTGTGTGTGTGTGTGTGTGTGTGTGTGTGTGTGTGTGTGTGTGTGTGTGTGTGTAAATCTAGGTAGGTGGGTCTGAGTAGGGTGGGGGTGTGTGGGTGGGTTAATGTACGTGTGTTTGTGTGTGTATGTTGATTCTGCTTTGAATAATACCGGCCCATGCATTAGCTTTCACACATTTTTGACACTGGCACAGACACAGAGAGACGGACAGGCGGGGTTCGGTACGGGAGGGAAAGACAAAGAGACGAGAGAGACCGGTAGACAGACACACAAAGATGGACAGGGCAGAAGAGAGACAAAGAGACGAGAGACATAAACAGGTAACTAGATAGACAAGGAAATAGATGAAAAGATAAGAGGACAGACAGACAGAAGCATAGAGATGAACATATCGGAAGAAACAGAGAGAGGTAAAGAAATAAAATAGACAAAATGACAGACAAAAAAGACAGAGATGGACAGACAGGAAGACGAAGAAACATAAAACAGAATGACAGACAAAAATAAACAGACAGAAACATAGACAGATAAAAGAGGAAGAAGAGAAGTGGGTTGAGAGAGAAAGAGAGAGAGAGACAGATGTTAGAGAAATAAATACATAGAAAATCCAGACAGAGAACAAGAGAGTAATGTGAAGGAGAAGTAAATACAACACAGAGATAAACAGAAGTGACTACAGACCAAATGACAGAAAGAAAAGAAAGAAAAGAGAGAAAAACATAAAGAACAACAAAAAATTGACAGGTGAAGTAATTAAAAGAGACAGGTAAAAGAAATACATACAGACAGACACACACACAAAACAGAAAAGGACAAACATATAAAATTCAACACACACACACACACACACACACACACACACACACACACACACACACACAAACAAACAAATACAAACAAAAAAGAACAGTTATAAAAAAAATGAAAGGAAGAAAAATGACAAACGAAAAGAAACAAACACAAAACATTAAAGATATAAAAGACTCACTCTCACTCTCTCTCTCTCTCTCTCTCTCTCTCTCTCTCTCTCTCTCTCTCATTGTGCAAGGGTAATATCAACAACACAACTTCTAATACCTGTTCTAATGACCTTTCCGCGGCGTCTCAACACTCCAATTAGCGGGCAGGTGAGGGGAAAGGTGTGCAGGAACGAGGGAAACCGAGAGGGAGGGGAGGAGGGGGAGGGGAAACAAGGAATAAGCGAAGAAATACACAAGACGAGGGGAGAGAGAGAGAGAGAGAGAGAGAGAGAGAGAGAGAGAGAGAGAGAGAGAGAGAGAGAGAGAGAGAGAGAGAGAGAGAGAGAGTGTGTGTGTTTTCTAACGAGATGAGAGGAATGAGGGTGCAGAAGGAGAGTAGAGAGGAAAATAGAGGAGTGTGAGGGAAGATAAGGGAAAGAAGATAAGAGATGATAAAGGAGGTGAGAGAATATACGTTACAAGAATGAAGGGTTTAGTGGACGTTTAAAGAAGGAGAAGAGTGAAGAGGGGAAGAAGAAGGGGAGAGGGGGGGTTTAAGGGAGGGGTGATAAAGCTTCCCTCCTTCCCATTCTTCTCACTTTTGTTTCTTTTCCTTTGTTCCTCTTATCTCTCCTGACTTTTCTCTTCCTCTCTCTCTCTCTTTGTTTTCTTGTCCTCTTTATTCACTCGTTACTCTCTCTCTCTCTCTCTCTCTCTCTCTCTCTCTCTCTCTCTGCATGGTATTAATTTGCATTTGCTTCGTTGTTCCATTAAGTTGTTAAGCGTTTTGCACTTCTTTCCCTCCTCCTCCTCCTCCTCCTCCTCCTCCTCCTCCTCCTCCTCCTCCCTCTTTCCTTTTCCTTCTTATCCCTTTTTTCTTTCTCCTCTCTTTGCGTTTCAATGTGCTCTCTCTCGCCTTCTTTTCTCTCTTTTCTTCTTCCATCTTTTTTCCTGTTTCTGTGAATTCATAATCTCTCTCTCTCTCTCTCTCTCTCTCTCTCTCTCTCTCTCTCTCTCTCTCTCTCTCTCTCTCTCTCTCTCTTACTGCCTCCTCACCAGTCACTGATAAGAATGAGTAATTGTTGAGAGAGAGAGAGAGAGAGAGAGAGAGAGAGAGAGAGAGAGAGAGAGAGAGAGAGAGAGAGAGAGAGAGAGAGAGAGAGAGAGAGAGAGAGAGAGAGAGAGAGAGAGAGAATGTTCAATATACATCTATGCTTGTGTCAGTTTTTTTTGTCTGGATGAGAGTGGACTGAAATTTGCATATGTGTGTGTGTGTGTGTGTGTGTGTGTGTGTGTGTGTGTGTGTGTGTGTGTGTGTGTGTGTGTGTGTGTGTGTGTGTGTGTGTGTGTGTGTGTGTGTGTCTTTAATACATGCACACCTACGCTTTTGATTTTGATGGCCTTTTCTTGTTGTTCTCTTCCTTTCTTTCTTCTTTTCTTTGTCTGTTTTATTTATCTATTTTTTTTTGTGTGTGTGTGATCTTATGAATGAACATACAAACGTTACAATCCCCGTTATTGTTGTTATTGTTATTATTATTGTTTTTGTTAATACTACTACTTCTACTACTACTACTACTACTACTACTACTACTACTACTACTACTACTACTACTACTACTACTACTACTACTACTACTACTACTACTGCTACTACTGTTACTACTACTACTACTACTACTACTACTACTACTACTACTACTACTACAACAACAACAACAACAACAACAACAACAACAACAACAACAACAACTACTACTACTACTACTACTACTACTACTACAACTACTACTACAACTACTACTACAATGAAAGAAAAATCATAATGAAATACACTCATTATACACTTTTTCTCCACCTCCAGCTCTTACTACTACTACTATTACAACAACAACAACAACAACAACAACTACTACTACTACTACTACTACTACTACTACTTCTACAGCAGGACAAGAATACAAGAGATGAAAAAAATGCGAGAGACAAAAAAATGATGCAATCCCCACATTTTCTCGTCCAGCTTTGGATGAAACTGAAGCTTTTTTGCCCAGATGTTTTCCATACGATGAGAGAGAGAGAGAGAGAGAGAGAGAGAGAGAGAGAGAGAGAGAATAGGACACAAGCGGAAATGGAACGAGATATTTTCCTTTCTTTAATCTCTCTCTCTCTCTCTCTCTCTCTCTCGCTTTCTTTCCCTTCATTTTCCTTCTTTTCTTTCCTCCTGCATTTCTTCCATTCGTTACTTTACCTCCTCTTATCTTTCTCTCTCTCCTCCTCTCCTTTCCTCTCCTCTCCTCTCCTCTCCTCTCCTCTCCTCTTCTCTTCTTTCCTTCACCACCACCTGTTTTTTTCATCTTTTCTTTCTTGTCCCCTTTCTCCTCCTCCCATCTTCCCTCATATTTTCCCTTCTCTTATCTACATTTATTTATTTATTATTTATTTACATGTTTACTAAGAGAGGGAGAAGAATTTGGTAGAGTTTATCACAAGAAACAATAAATTCCTTCTATTGGTACATTTTTTTTTTCTTCCCTCTCCTATTTCACCCATATTTCCTTTTTCTTTCTCTTTCTTAATTGTGGAAGGATATTTATCACCGGAAGCAATACATGAGGGAAAGTAATGATGATAGTAATAATAGTAACGAAAAGAAGGGTGAGGTAGATGAGAACTGATAAAGCGAGGAATAAGGAAATAATGGAAGGGTTTAATAATAAGAATAATTGAGAAAGAAAGGGATAAAGGAGAGAAGAGGAAGGGATGGTGAAAGAAGACAAACTGAAAGAAGGAAGGAAAATTAAGCCAACTTAACCTAACCTAACGAAAGGAAGGGTGAGGTAGAAGAGAACTGATAAAGTGAGGGATAAGGAAATAATGGAATAACTGAATAATAAGAATAATTGAGAAAGAAAGGGGTAAAGGAAAGAAGGAAGGAAAGAAGGGATGGTAAGAGAAGGTCAAGGAAAGGATGGTGAGACAAGACAATGAAAGGATGGAAGGGAACTTAATCCAACCTAACCTGACCTAACTTGACCTAACCTAACCTGACCTAACTTGACCTGACAAAAGAAGACAAGACATCAAGAAAATAAAAAGAGGAAAGAAAATAAAAAATACGTAGAAAAGTCAGGCAGGATTCTGTGACGCGATAGAAGGAGACAGAAGAAGAAAAAAATAAAGAAAAAAGAAAAAAAGAAAGAATGAAGAGCGGAAGAATAAAGCAGGAAAAAAGATAAAGAAAAGAAATAAGAAATAAAGAATGGGGAAAGCAAGAAGAAGAAAAATGAAATAGGCAAGAAAAATGGAAAAAAAAGGTAAGATGAATGAATTATAACTGAAAAGAAAATGAAAAGAGAAAAAAATAATGAAATCTGTAGAAAAATAATTTAATGAAAATACTCGACGAGAAATATTAAACCATTACCTAGTCTCACACACACACACACACACACACACACACACACACACACACACACACACACACACACACACACACACACACGGCTTTACTCAGTCCATTATTCTAATTTGCAAAGAAAAATTTTAATAATAAGCCTAATTTAGCAGAAGTAGATGTAGTAGTACTCTCTCTCTCTCTCTCTCTCTCTCTCTCTCTCTCTCTCTCTCTCTGAATGAAATACCACATTCATAATTCTTCTTTTCTTTTCTTTATTTACTACTTTTTTCATTTCCTTCTTTATTTTATTCACCTTTCCTCTCCCTTACCCACTGTTTCTTCATTATCCTCTCTTGTTACTTCTCTTCTTTTCTCTATTCTCTATTCTCTGTTCTCCCGGTCTTCGTTACCTTCTCTCATTCTCATTTCTTCCTTTTCTCTTCCGTTCTTTTTCTTCTCATTTTTACTCCCAAATCGTCTTCTCTTCATCACACTATACTTTTTTTTCTCTTCCTTCCTTCTTCCTTTTTCCTTCTTTTCTGTTCCTTACTCCCCTCTTCCTTCTTCCTCACTGATTTTCCCTTACCTTCTTTTCCTCTCCTACTTTTCTCTCCTTTTTTACATTTTCCTTCTTCCTCTCAATTCTTTTTTTCCCTTTTCTCTGTCTCTCTGTTTATCTCCTCTTCTCTTTCTCTTTCCATTCCATTATCTTCCCTTCTTCCTTGTTTATGCTTTCTTCCCTTCCTCTTTTCTTCCTATTCTCTGTAGCTTTTCTCTCTCTCCTCTCCTTTCATCCTTGCTCCAATCCTTTCTAACCCAACACTGAATCTCTCTCTCTCTCTCTCTCTCTCTCTCTCTCTCTCTCTCTCTCTCTCTCTCTCTTTATCCCTCCCTCCTTCCCTCCCCCATCCTTTCCTTACCCCTAATTAGCAAAGTCCGCCCCCGGATGCAAATTTCTTCCACGCATAAAGTAGCCTGGATCCCTAAAGTTCCCCTGGGGCGCCTCTTCCCCAGGGGGCGTCTCCTACCCTGGGGAATACATCGGGGGGGAGGGGAGTCAAGTTAGGTCAGCTTCGATACAATTTCATTTCTTCTTTCATGATCTGCTTTTATCTCTGTCTCTGGCTTTCTCTCTCTCTCTCTCTCTCTCTCTCTCTCTCTCTCTCTTGGGGTTCCTCGTTTTTTATTTCCATAATTCTTTTTTTTTCTTTTTCCTTTTATCTTCTTTGTTCAAATTTTCTTCTTCTTCTTCTTCTTCTTTTTTCCTCTCTTTATCTCTTTTCTTCCTCTTCTTCCTCTTCTTACTCCTTCCTCGTCGTTCTTCTACCCGTTCACTTCTTTCGCTTCTGCTTCTTCTTTTATCATTTTTTTTTCTTTTATATATTATGTTTTTTGGGGTTTGATTCTTTGCTTTTCTTTTTCGTCTTTTCGATTTGCTTTTCTTCCTCAATTTTTGTTTATCCTCTTGTTTTGCATTTTCTGATTTTTTTTCTCTTGTCTAATATTATTTTCATCCGTTTCGTTTTTTGCTATTCTTCTTTTTTTTTTTGCTATTCTTTTTTGTTCTATTCTCCTCTTTTATTTCATTTTCCTTATTCTTTTGTTCCATCTTTTCTCTACATTTACTTTTTTCTTCCCATCTTTTTTGTAACTGACTCATCACTGACTCTCATTATTTGCTTTTTTTTTCTCGCATTCTTAAACATTTTTTTTTCTCTTCCTCTTCCGTTTTCATCAATATTTTTTTTCAATATGCTTTTAATGCATTTCCTCTTTTTTCTTTTCTTTTTTTCCTCTCCCTAATTATAATCATCATATTTTTCAGAGTTTTTTTTTCACCATCTTTATTCCATTTCATCACCATCATTTTCTATTTTCTTCTCTTTCTTTCCTTATTCTGTTTTATTTATTTTCTGTCCAAGTAATTATCACATTATTCTATTCCCTTTTTCCGTTCTTATTTTATTTTTGCGTCCTTCTCTTCCTTTTCCTCTTCCGTCCTCCTCCTCCTCCTCCTCCTCCTCCTCCTCCTCCTCCTCCTCCTCCTCCTCCTCCTCCTCCGCCTCCCATGCTTTTATTTAATTATCTTATCGTTTTAAGTCACCATCTTCTATTTTTCTATTTCTTGCTCTATTTCTTTCTTTTCTCTTTTACTCTTTCAATCTATCCTGTGTCTTTTATTTTTTGCATTATTATTATTTTCTTTCTCTCTAGTATTCATTGTTTTCTTATGAGTTTTTCTTTTCTTCGTTTTAAAGTCATCTCTCTCTCTCTCTCTCTCTCTCTCTCTCTCTCTCTCTCTCTCTCTCTCTCTCTCTTAATGGTTCGGATTCTCTTTTCTCATTCTCATAATTCTTTTTTTCTTTAGTCCTCTTCCTCTTTTTTCCTTCTTTCTATCTGATGTCTTCCTGCAGTCGCCACCAAGAGAGAAATTATATCACCCTGTTGAATATTTATCTACCTGTCTGTCTGTGTGTCTGACTTTTATCAGTACTGTTATTAATTTGAATGTCTATCTATCTGTCCTATTGTCAGTTTGTCTGTCTGCCACTCTACCTATCTATCTATCTATCTATCTATTTTTATGTAATGTAAATCTGGATGAGGGCAAGAAACACAATTAAACCAAAAAAAAAAAAGTCCACTTAGATGCCAGTTCCCAAGCAGACCTGAGAGATTAAGTATGTATGTATGTATGTATGTATGTATGTTGTATGTATGTATCTGTCCTTCCATCTATCTATTTATCTTTACAATACAAACTGGCCAGCTGTTCTGATGCAAATAATACAATAAACAATAAACCGGAGCCATGTTAGTTTATGGTTTATAGAAAAAAAAAAGATTAATTCCCTTCATAAAAAAAACAAGAAAAAAAAAAACATGAACAAAATAAAATAACAGTTACCCTTGTCCAGCTTTTAGAGAAACGAAAACGAAAACGTATGTATATATGTATGTATGTATGCAAAAATATACCTGTCTGTCAATTGATTCATCTATTCATCTATTCTATATATATATATATATATATATATATATATATATATATATATATATATATGTGTGTGTGTGTGTGTGTGTGTGTGTGTGTGTGTGTGTGTGTGTGTGTGTGTGTGTGTGTGTGTGTGTGTGTGTGTGTGTGTGTGTGTGTGTGTGTGTGTGTGTGTGTGTGTGTGTGCAAGCCTTTCATCTCTCTCTCTCTCTCTCTCTCTCTCTCTCTCTCTCTCTCTCTCTCTCTCTCTCTCTCTCTCTCTCTCTCGTCACCACCTGGCAGTATTCTGAACATTTTCACTTCACTTTTATTACCAACTTCCGCCTCATTTGCATATCTACATTTTAATTGAACGTACAATTTAAAAAGCGCCTTCATATCCACAAGAGAGAGAGAGAGAGAGAGAGAGAGAGAGAGAGAGAGAGAGAGAGAGAGAGAGAGAGAGAGAGAGAGAGAGGAAAAATGAAGTAATAAATGAGGGAAATATGAAAGGCTTGTACAACACAATACACACACACACACACACACACACACACACACACACACACACACACACACACACACACACACACACACACTCAAGGGACACTAAAACCCGCCTGCTTTCCATGTTCTCTCTCCGTGTTTTTGATTCCCGCCCAAACTATTTCACTGTTCTGCCTTGTTGCGAAAATTTGCCTTGTTTCCTCTCTGTTTATTCCCTCTTCCTCTTTTCCTTCTTTTTCGCTTCCTCTTTTTCTTTTTCTTTTTTTTTTTTTTTTTTGTCCAGATAATAAAATGTTAAATGTGTTTCTTCTTTTTCTTTTCTCCTTTTTGTGTCTTTTTTTTTATCTTTCTGCTCCTCCTTCTTTTCCTTTTCTTTTTCTTCTTTTTCTTGTTCTTGTTCTTCTATTTCTTCTATATTTTCTTCTTCTTCTTCTTCTTCTTCTTCTTCTTCACCTTCTTCCTCCTCCTCCTCCTCCATCTTCTTCTTCTTCTTCTTCATGGTTGATTGTGTTTGTGTTCTTCTTGTTCATGTTTCTACTACTGTTTTTTTTTTTTCCTTCGTTTATATTATTTTTTTCCATTTTTATTTAATTCTTTTTTTTTATTTCTATTAGTATTCCTAGTTACTTAATGCTGGCTTTATTTTCCTCTCTCTCTCTCTCTCTCTCTCTCTCTCTCTCTCTCTCTCTCTCTCTCTCTCTCGATCTAAAACACCTAAACATACAATCTTTAGTCGCAAAACAATTTGAGAGAGAGAGAGAGAGAGAGAGAGAGAGAGAGAGAGAGAGAGAGAGAGAGAGAGAGAGAGAGAGAGAGAGAGAGAGTACGAGCCGTGTGGAGGCAAAATTTCAATAGAAGAAACTTAGACTTTTCTTAATCAAACTTGAGGCTATTCACTTCTCTTCTCTCTCTCTCTCTCTCTCTCTCTCTCACACAAGATACTAATGATTCGCCTTTTCATGATGATTTCTCAATATCTAAGCAGAGAGAGAGAGAGAGAGAGAGAGAGAGAGAGAGAGAGAGAGAGAGAGAGAGAGATGCAGTCGTATGTAGCAAGCGGCTGGAAAATCCTAATTAAAAAGAGAAATTGAGCGAGTGTAGCGGCCCGTTTTCTATTGCCGGGGTAAAAAAAAAATGTTAATGGGGGAGACTTATTAAAAAAAGTGAAGAGACCAGAAAAGACCAGTAGTAGTAGTAGTAGTAGTAGTAGTAGTAGTAGTAAATAGTACCAGTAGTTAATAGTAAGATAAGTAAGTAAGTAAGTATCATATGCACAACTTTTCACACACACACACACACACACACACACACACACACACACACACACACACACACACACACACACACACACATACACACACACTTAAAGAGGCGACGGCTTGAAAGTTTACTCATTAGCCACCGAGTGAAAGTAAGATGGTAAGTGAATGAGAGGAGGAGGAGGAGGAGGAGGAGGAGGAGGAGGAGGAGGAGGAGGAGGAGGAGGAGGAGGAGGAGGAGGAGAGAGGGAGATGTTTTAGTGTGTCGTATGATTGGTCGAAAGAGAGAGAGAGAGAGAGAGAGAGAGAGAGAGAGAGAGAGAGAGAGAGAGAGAGAGAGAGAGAGAGAGAGAGAGAGAGAGAGAGAGAGAGAGAGAGAGAGAGAGAGAGAGAGAGAGAATTTTGTGGAGGTAAAGTTTGGCTCCCTTCAGAAGATTGGACTCACGGAGGAGGAGAAGGAGGAGGAGGAGGAGGAGGAGGAGGAGGAGGAGGAGGAGGAGGAGGAGGAGGAGGAGGAGGAGGTGGAGGAGGAGGAGAAAACGATGAAAGGGAAGGAAAGACATGAAAAGAAGACACATTAACAAAAGGAAATGAGAAGAAAACACCAAATAGAAAAAAAAAAATCTAAAAACGAGGATTTAATTTCTTTCTTTAATGAGGAGTTAGATTTAATTAGAATGTAACGAGGAAGAAGAAGAGGAGGAGGAGAAGGAGGAGAAGGAGGAGGAGGAGGAGGAGGAGGAGGAGGAGGAGGAGGAGGAGGAGGACAAAGACGGAGGAGGGAAAAAAAAGCATTATAAAGAAAAAGAAGAAGAAAATGAGAAAGAGACAAGGTAGAAATATGACAAAAAATTAATAGCCTGGTCTGAAGAAATAAAAATAAATACAGAAGAAAAATAATAAAAAATAAACTAACGAAATACGAAAAAAATACAACGGAAAATGAAAGAAAAAGAAAGAAAAGAAAAAAAACGAGGAAAAGAAGAAAAAAAAAAGAAAATGCATAAAGAAAACGATTGAAAGAAAACGAATACAAGAGATGGAAAAGAGAGAAAAAAAGAAGAAAGATGAGGAAAGGAAAGAACAAAAAATGGATAAACAAGACGAAACAGGTTAATATTGAAAAACGGAGAATAAAACAGTGGAAGAGAAAATTTAAGACAATAAATATATCAAAAACACACTCAATGATGAAAGGAGAGAGAGAGAAATGGAGGAGGAGGAAAAACGAAAAAAGGAGAGAAAAGAGAAGAGAATGCACAAAGAAAGAAAACGTGAATATGAAAGAAAAGAAGAGAAAAAAAAAAAAGAAGCATTGTAAAAAGAAAATTGAGAGAGAGAGAGAGAGAGAGAGAGAGAGAGAGA
This sequence comes from Portunus trituberculatus, assembly GCF_017591435.1. Lineage (NCBI taxonomy): Eukaryota > Metazoa > Arthropoda > Malacostraca > Decapoda > Portunidae > Portunus > Portunus trituberculatus. The sequence goes on along the minus strand of NC_059272.1, from coordinate 21,007,751 downwards.
ATAAATAAAGAGAGAATAAATAAATAATGAACACAAATAACCACTAAACAAGAGAAAAGAAAAGCATAAATTACTTTCCCTCCCTTTGTTTAATTAAGCTAAATTGTAATCCACCTTATTTAAATGCAATATAAATCTTATCCACCTCTCTCTCTCTCTCTCTCTCTCTCTCTCTCTCTCTCTCTGTCTCTGTCTCTCAAGTAGGTAGGGTAAGGCAGGAGAGGAGGAAGAGAAGCTTAATGGTGCCTGAGAGCGCATAACTTTGGTGGTGGTGGTGGTGGTGGTGGTGGTGGTGGTGGTGGTGGTGGTGGTGGAGGTGGTGGTGGTGGTGACCGGCTTGGTGATTCGGATAACACGGGATAGAGTGAGAGAGAGAGAGAGAGAGAGAGAGAGAGAGAGAGAGAGAGAGAGAGAGAGAGAGAGAGAGAGAGAGAGAGAGAGAAATTTTCAGTCCACCACGCTTACCACTCACCTCTCTCTCTCTCTCTCTCTCTCTCTCTCTCTCTCTCTCTCTCTCTCTCTCTCTCACACACACACACACACACACACACAGCAAACAAGACTAAAATTCATACAAAAATCAGAGAGAGAGAGAGAGAGAGAGAGAGAGAGAGAGAGAGAGAGAGAGAGAGAGAGAGCACCTACTTTCCTACAAACTCCCTCATTCCATTCTTCTGGCGCACGTCAAGGAAACTGTGACTCGTAAACATAAATAAAGCAACGCCATCTAAACGTCGCAAGCGGAACTATTACGGGAGACGCGCCATCTACTTCATGACTATACCTCGCCTGTGAACTAAAGCCAGGAAGAGGAAAAAGAAAGGGAAAGATAAAAGTAATGTGCTATCTATCTAAAATAACTGATCTTTAGCCGGGAAAAGAATAAAAGGGAGAGGAAAAAGAAGTACGACTATCTACTTCTTACAAACTGAACTCAAGTCAGGAAGGGAAAAAGAAAGGGAAAGAATGAGAGTAACGTGATATCTATCTAAAATAATTGATCTTTGCCGGGGAAACAGTAGGAGTGAAGGGAAAAAAGTATCACCATTTACTTTTAACAAACTGAACTCAAGCCAGGAAGAGGAAAAAGAAAGGAAAAGAAAAAAATTTACGTGTTATCTAAAATCATTGATCTTTAGCCGGGGAAACTGTGAGAGGGAGGGAAAAAAAAAATCACCATCTGCTTCTAACAAACTGAACTAAAGGGTGGAAGTGGAGGGAAATAAAATGACAGCACAGGAAGAAAAGAAAGTTGAGGTAGTAAAAGGGAGGGAAATATAAACAGTAACGCCATCTGTATCTAAAAAATTGTACTAAGGACATGAAAAGAGATGGGAGGAAAAACGGGAAATGAGAAAAATAGTAAGACCGCTTGTAAGAAAAATTATCTCTGACCCATAAGAAAGAAAAGGAAAAGAGAGAAAAATATTGAGTAACGCCATCTACATCTCAGAATTTGAACTGATGCCAAGAATGGAGACATGAAAAAAAAAAAAAAAAAAAAAATATATATATATATATATATATATATATATATATATATATATATATATATATATATATAAAAAATAACAGCCGCTTTCTGTATTTTCTAGAAACTTAACTTAAGGAGGAAGACGAAAAGAAAAAAGTTATCCCATTTATATTGAAGAAACTGACTTCAACTGGAAAAATCTTCCTGTGTATCTATCTATTATTACTGGTGTTATCATCATCATCACTACTATTATTGCTACTATCAGTATTATTATTGAAGTGACACCAAT
>NC_059272.1:20995985-20998485 GCF_017591435.1 Portunus trituberculatus | reverse complement strand
AAACTCTCTCTCTCTCTCTCTCTCTCTCTCTCTCTCTCTCTCTCTCTCTCTCTCTCTCTCTCTCTCAATGGCTACCTATTTCGACAGTTACCAATTAGCATAACTCTCCACCTCCACCACCACCGCACAAAGCACACACATCTCCCATCACTGCGGCACACAACACTATATGGTCCAGGAGTCTCGCGCGTGTTATCGGGCTTTGTGAGGCCACCAAACCAACGCCTGTGAAGTGGCATCGAGGTCCATCTTCACTTTTACTTCCCAACTCACACATACTCACTCCCAAACTACGCCCGATTCACTCCCCTCCTCGCCAGTCTCTCCCATGCAGTCACCAGGAAGGCAGTGACAATCTATCGCCACTGATCAAGCTTATCTGAATGGGAGTTAATGATATTCACTGCACAGAGGCGAGAGAGAGAGAGAGAGAGAGAGAGAGAGAGAGAGAGAGAGAGAGAGAGAGAGAGAGAGAGAGAGAGAGAGAGAAGTGGTGTGATGTGAGCCGTGTTGGATGGACGGATAGCTGGTGGTGGTGGTGGTGGTGGTGGCAAAGAGAAAGAGAGAGAATAGAACAATAGAGAAAGAGAAAACTGAAGCAATATGGAGAGAGAGAGAGAGAGAGAGAGAGAGAGAGAGAGAGAGAGAGAGAGAGAGAGAGAGAGAGAGAGAGAGAGAGAGAGGAGGATACCACATTCCATTACTGGGAGGAGACTATGAGAGAGAGAGAGAGAGAGAGAGAGAGAGAGAGAGAGAGAGAGAGAGAGAGAGAGAGAGAGAGAGAGAGAGAGAGAGAGAGAGAGAGAGAGAGAGAGAGAGAGAGAGAGAGAGAGAGAGAGAGAGTAGGGGAATGGGAATACAGTGTCAATGAGTTAGTAAAATTTTATACGTACCATGAATAGCTCCAATAAGCGCCATTAACGTGTAAAGGGAGTGACGACTGTGCGCTGGCCCCGTGTAGCGTGAAATGATGCGCTTGTCTGACACACCCCAGACGATGACTTAATGACGGCTCCTATCATGCTCCCTCATCAATGATCTGATAATACATGCTGGATACACACACACACACACACACACACACACACACACACACACACACACACACATAAATACACAAAGAGAACAAGAGCAAAAGCGAGAGAGAGAGAGAGAGAGAGAGAGAGAGAGAGAGAGAGAGAGAGAGAGAGAGAGAGAGAGAGAGAGAGAGAGAGAGAGAGAGAGAGAGAGAGAGAGAGAGAGAGAGAGAGAGAGAGAGAGAGAGTACTGAGTGTGGTGTACAAATAACATCCATAAATTTGGAGAAAGAAATGATGGGGATAGTATTAAAAAGTGGACATTAGAAGCCCATGCAATAAACACACACACACACACACACACACACACACACACACACACACACACACACACACACACACACACACACACAAAAGGACAAACAGCAGGTACACGTGACTGAACTCTGCCTGCCTGCTTCACTGTCTGTCTGCCTGTCTGCCTGTCTGCCTGCCTGCCCCCGCTTCATACACGCTGTACTAACTTTTAACATTTAAATTAAAAATGCATTTATGTATAACTTTACCCACATGACGATTTCTTTTCCCAAACGAATTAAAAAAAGGGGAAATATATAAAAAAAGAAAAAGAAAAATATTGTGAAACTGGCAGTGCATAGTTTTCCTCCTCTTGGTAAAGTGTGGCAATGTAGCAGTGGTAGAGTGTGTTGGAGTGTGGTAGTGAGTGGCAGAGTGGTATAGTGTGGTAGTGTGGGTGTGGTAGTGTAACATAGTGTAGCAGTGTACTCGTATGGTAGCGTGATAAAATGTGGTTGTGAGTGCCAGTGTGGTAGTATGTAAGTGTGGTAAAGTGTGGTGAAGCATGGTATGGTGTGGTGGTGTGATAGAGCCTAGTAGTCATAAACTCTTTGCTCTTTCACCACCACTATTTTCCAAGGCCACAAAGCTGATTAGTCGGGTTCACAAATGTGTTTTTCCTGTTAAGAATGTAATAATGTTGTTCATCTTTGACGGAAAACATTAAAACACTCTTGAATATCCGTGTGATTTTAAGTATAGTCTTTAGAAAGTAATGTAGAAAGGGCTAAAGTGTGACAGAGTTTGACAGAGTGTGGCAGAGTGGTACAGTGTGGTAGGGTGTGGCAGGATACAGCAGAATGCGGTAATGTACTAAAGAAACAGTAGAATGTGCAGCAGTGCGGTACAAATCCATGAGGGTGAGGTTTATTTTTTGCCACAATGCGGTAAGAAGCTTTGGGCGTAGCTAAACACACACGCACACAAACACACACACACACACACACACACACACACACACACACACACACACACACACACACACACACACACACACACACAGCACAGCACAGCACAGCACAGCAAGAGTAATGAGCGGTGTACTAATGCAGGAAAGTACATATATATAAACAAAACACTGGAGTTATTGCCATCATTCACTCCAAGTCACGTCATTGGAGCTTCAA
>NC_059272.1:20980985-20988485 GCF_017591435.1 Portunus trituberculatus | reverse complement strand
ACCCATTACTCTCTTCTCACTCCCTCTCCTTCCCTCTCTCCCGGCTCCAATCTCCTTCCTTTCCCTCTCTCTCTCTCTCTCTCTCTCTCTCTCTCTCTCCCAGGCAAGTTATGGGCGGCTCTGATTGGTTACTTCGATCGTGACGTCAGCAGGTAACTAATAGGTGACCTCACTCTCCGATAGGGGGCCAGAACACCTTTATATATATACTCAGGTGTTTTCGTGTCGACTCTCTCTCTCTCTCTCTCTCTCTCTCTCTCTCTCTCTCTCTCTCTCTCTCATTGACCAAGTTTTGTTATGTTTTTGTTGTGGAAGTTTCGTATAAAGTAATTTAATAAGTCTTGTAAGGTTGAATTTTAAAAAGTATGGATGTTATTTTTTCTTAAGGCTTTTTGGAGTGTTATGTATGGTGTGTGTGTGTGTGTGTGTGTGTGTGTGTGTGTGTGTGTGTGTGTGTGTGTGTGTGTGTGTATCTACGGGTGCGTGTGCGTGTGTGAGGGAAATAAGTAAAAAGACGCTTGTAAAAAGAAAAAAGACACACACACACACACACACACACACACACACACACACACACACACACACACACACACACACACACACACACACACACTTACTTCATCATAAAGAAAGGTACAATTTAGAAGTCATGATGATAATAACAATAATTTTCACTCTGGCTACAATGAAAAAATTAGTGTTTCATTTTTTATTTCATTTCTTTTGATTCGTTGTTATTTCACATGCTTTGAAATGCACACACAAGGAAAAGTGGAATGAAAACACGAAAAGACGAAAAAATTATTGATAAAGATAAAAATGTACTAATAACACTACCACAACCAACACAATCACTACTATAACTACTACTACTACTACTACTACTACTACTACTACTACTACTACTACTACTACTACTACTACTACTACTACTACTACTACTACTACTACTACTACTACTACTACTTTTCCATGGTACTACACTTGAGAGAGAGAGAGAGAGAGAGAGAGAGAGAGAGAGAGAGAGAGAGAGAGAGAGAGAGAGAGAGAGAGAGATACAAACAGTGAATCCCTTGAGTTTTCATACAAGTTATATACATGTAGTTCCTTCCCCTTCCATACCCACACCCTCGCCTCCCTGACCGCCGTGCCCACCCCACCCCGAGCCCAAACCCCGCCCAGCAAGGCACCCACGGCCCGCCCACGCCACAATGCACAGGAGAGTTGTATGTCGGTGCTTGGTTGGCCTTGGGAGAACAATAACTAACACACACACGCACACACAAACACACACACACATACATGAACTGGAAAATCCAAACAATTCTACACAGCTTATCACACACACACACACACACACACACACACACACACACACACACACAAAGGATAAGTAGCAAACAAGTATCTTACGAAGGAAAGTAAACAACTTATACTACACTTCTCGTCCTTTTTCCCTACTTTTCCCATTCTTGAAGTTGCAGTGTACAAAGACAGGCAGTGGTGGTGGTGGTGGTGGTGGTGGTGGTGGTGGTGGTGGAGAGGACATACGTTTCGAGAAGGAAAAGTAATGATGAAGGGAGAGGGAAAGGGGGAAGGGAAGGGAAGGAGGGAAAAGAGAGAGAGAGAGAGAGAGAGAGAGAGAGAGAGAGAGAGAGAGAGAGAGAGAGAGAGAGAGAGAGAGAGAGAGAGAGAGAGAAGGGGGGGAGGAGGAAAATGGTTTGAGGAAGGGTGGGAGTTTTTTTTCACTTCCTTGGGCTGATTGAGTGTGTGTGTGTGTGTGTGTGTGTGTGTGTGTGTGTGTGTGTGTGTGTGTGTGTGTGTGTGTGTGTGTGTTATATTCACCACGGACTTACATCACTCTAAATTAATTGCCCTCATTCATACATTTATACATTCAAGGAACTCACTTTTCCTAGCTTCAGTACACACACACACACACACACACACACACACACACACACACACACACACACACACACACACACACTTCCATCCCTCCTTCCTTCTTTACTTCTTTACTTCCTTCCTTTAAATCTCTTTGATGTTTTTATTTACACTTTTTGGATCAAAGGAAAGGAACAAGGCAATTATTTTACTCTCTCTCTCTCTCTCTCTCTCTCTCTCTCTCTCTCTCTCTCTCCATTAATTCATCCCTAAAATTCTTCTCATACCTCCATTTGGTGAAAGGAAAAGAGAATAAATGCATAACCCCCCCACAGACAGACACACACACACACACACACACACACACACACACACACACACACACACACACACACACACACACACTGTCAGCTCTTTCCCAAACAAACAAACAAAAGAATCTGAAAATAACATGTTGATTTGTCTTCTCACTGTGTATTCTCTCTCTCTCTCTCTCTCTCTCTCTCTCTCTCTTTACTGGGAGAAAATCTTGTCTAATTTGCATCCTTGTGTGTGTGTGTGTGTGTGTGTGTGTGTGTGTGTGTGTGTGTGTGTGTGTGTGTGTGTGTGTGTGTGTGTGTGTGTGTGACATGAATAATTTTACATCAATTGCCACTTTCCTTTACACGTAAAAGCCAAGAATATTCAATGAAATTTGCAAGCGTGGGGAATCTTGCTTCGCCGCCATGTTGGTTCTTGATGAGGGTGATGAAAATAATAATAATAATAATAATAATAATAATAATAATAATAATAATAATAATAATAATAATAATAGTAATAGTAATAGTAAAAATAATAGCAACAACGATTCACCTTGCTGCAATCAATTACGCCAAAGAAATACTCTCTCTCTCTCTCTCTCTCTCTCTCTCTCTCTCTCTCTCTCTCTTTTGTTATGCATTACTCATCCTTCAACATATTCCTGCATAATTTAAAAAAGAGAGAGAGAGAGAGAGAGAGAGAGAGAGAGAGAGAGAGAGAGAGAGAGAGAGAGAGAGAGAGAGAGATTTGTACAAGAGCGTTCTCACAAATGTATCTCCGTTTTCTTCTTGGTGTCCTTTTCCTTTTCTTTCCCTTTTATATATTTTTTTCTTTTTGATTGTGCATTTTTTTCCTTTTAAGTTCCCCTTTTTTTTTTTTCGTTCCTTTTCGTTAACATTTCGTTGTTCATGTGCTTTTCTTGTCCATCTTGTCGTCTGTCTGTTGTTTCGTATATCGTTACTTAATAACAAGCCACTCAGAGATTTATTTCTTTATTTTTAATTCTACATTCTTCTTTAAACATTTCACTAATTCAACATTGGATAATCTGAGCTGTTTAACCCCTTCAGTATCATGACGCGTTTCCATATTCATTCTGCTTACTATTTGGTGATTTTGTACAACTTATGTGTGGGATTAAAATAGTGAAGAGTGTTGCCATTGCTCTTCTGACCTCCATAGATCCTTCCTAATGTCAATTAAATGATCTAATCGTACACAAATCTCAAGGTGAGAAATGTGTCCCAGTACTAAAGGGGTTGAGGTTTCATACAATATATTTTAACTCTTCAACTGCTAATGACACTTAATATTTCATTTTTTGCAACGTTAAATCAGCTTTATTTCTTCCTCTCTCTCTCTCTCTCTCTCTCTCTCTCTCTCTCTCTCTCTCTCTCTCTCTCTCTCTCTCTCACCGAAACGGAAACTATAAAACAATGAGAAAACTTTGCCAAACACCCACTAACTCATTTAGCTGGTCATATAAAATTACAAACTTGCACGAGACCATTAAATTAACCTGCTAAGAGAGTCCAAGACAGTTAAAAAGTTAATGGCAGTTGGTGTTTCATCGATTCCCTCTTTTCTTATGTTCTATTGATTCTTTTTTTTTCATCTTAACCCTTTCAATATTAGGGCACATTTTAACCTTATGATTTGCATACGATTAGACCATTTTATCGACATGAGGAAGGGTCTATGGAGGTCAGAAGATTAATGGTCACAGTCATCACTATTCTAATCCACCCACTTACGTTTCTGAAGCTGTAAAGAATCACCCAATAGTAAACAGAATTAATATAGAAACGCGTCATGGTAAGCAACAGAATACACTCGCATAGAACCTCGCAGCGCTGAATAATTTGAGACGAGATGAAATATAATAAAATACAGACTGTCAACGCTAATGCTCCCTAATAAATCATCGTCACCACGTCTCCCGCAGCTGTCGTGGTGGTATTAGAGGCTGACTGACTGACTGACTGGCTGACTGATTGATTGATTGTTTTTTTTCGAAGGGTACAGCGTTGACACGGGTGAGGATTATCACTGCTTGAATGATGGGGAAGTGAGTGGTCTATATTTCATCACTCCCCATCATCCTGTTCCTTTCTCCACATTTTCCATATATTTGTTTCTCTCTCTCTTCAGTGTTACCGGTTTGAGTGATAGTTTAGTCTTTATTTTGCATGGAAGTCGTTAGCGTATTCTATTTAACATTCTTTTTTTTTTTCTAGCATATAAATGTACGTAAGTTTATTCTTTCCTTCATTATACGAATCCAAGTATGCTTTCTTTTCTTTTCCATCATTTAAAATGCCAGTCTTTCCACTTACACAGAGCAGAGAAACCTTTATTATCATTTTTGTTTGACACGCACTTCAATTATAAAGACAAACTAAAGGAGATGACTAAATACCACTCAGGTGTGCTAAATTCGACACTTCCACCTGCCGTCACTCCACTTCGTCATCCTCAACACGCTGTAAAGGAGGCAACCCAATAACACACCTACACACACACACACACACACACACACACACACACACACACACACACACACACACACACACACATCTGGTCGGTACTGATGGCCTGCCCGGTACAGTCTGCCGTGGTGACATCCCGGAGAGTGATGACAGGGCGGGCCAGTGCAGGCTATCACTTCCAACAGCCATCCCAGCCCCGAGCACGTCCCGATGGCCTGATGGATGGCGCTGCTGCCTGGTGCCGCGAATCACCTCGACTCTCATCAAGGGCTCCCTACTTTTTTTTTTTTTTCCAGGTCTCATTCAGCGCAGTACAAAGACCTGCAGTAGTTAGTGGTAGAGGAGAGGGAGTGTTGTGGTGTGATTATTCTGAGTTAATCTTAAATGAGCTTTTTTCCCTTTTTTCAGGTTTCATTCAGCGTAGCACAAAGATCTGCAGTAGTTAGTGGTACAGGAGAAAGGGGCTGTTGTGGTGTGATTATTCTGGGTTAGTCTTAAAGGAGTTGTCAGGCTCAAAAGTCATAGCTCGTTCGTTTGTTACAGTCCTTTTACTTATTCTTTCTTGGATGATCGAGCCTCGTGAGTGAAAGAATACAAATGACAAGCGCAAAGTGACCCTATCTTGATTCGAACCAACAGTATGTCTTTCTTTTTTTTTTTTTTTAATGTAAGATGTGTTTCGGGCGAGGGCAACAAAAAGACGATTCGATAAATAAACACTGACTTTGCGTGTGTCTCTTAATCAGGGCAGTTACTGTGACTCAACACAGTTCAGCGTCCTTGCCCTGCTGCACACAACCCTCTTCCATTCCAGCCCAGCGGTCGCGTCAAAGACAGACTCATCTCCAGTATCAAGACTACGAGCAAAGAGAATATAACCTCCTCAAGTTCGCCGCTGCCTTTGTGATGCCGCCGCGAGAGTGTCTGCAGGGAGCGGCACAGCTGATTTCCACCTACGCAGCCCCAGACAACACAGCCCGCAGCGCAAATCGTTCCCACACAAAGACAGACCAAGCGGGGCCCACCAGCTTAGTCTTTGATCTGGCGAGGGTTGGCGTCCCTAAGGAGTTCCTTCAGAGGGTCGGCAGTTTTGACGGAGCACGCCACTTGCTTTTCCGCCACCAGGGAGCGACTCAGCGAAACTCGCCCCGCTAAACTAAAGGATGCACAGACACGGCACACGGACGCAACATTTGGCACGGTGCGGCAGTCATTCGCGTAACTCTTTGGTGTGCGAGTAGTCGTGAAATGGAACGACGGAAGTGTTAAACAACTCCCTTTGTCGCTCACTTTAATGTTAGGAAAAATAAAGGCTACAAAAAGGCGATGAAAGCCACCCCGCCGCCCCGCCTCCCAGCCTCGCTCTCCTGCCACTGCCTCACGGAGAAATTCCTAATGGATTTCCAAGCAGTGTTATGTCAGCGTGCTCTCCCCACCGGCTGATGGCACGAGGCTGCGTGCTGCAAAAAGGGTCACTCTGTACATTCCTCCAGTGTCAAGCTGTACATTCCAGAGATGCCAAACTGTGCATTGCAATAATGCCAGTACATTGCAGCAAGTGTTGCAGCAGGCACCATGCTCTGAAGCACTTCTGGCACCACCACCACTGGTTTCCAAAGGCTCTAGTTAAAGTTACAGGGATCTTTAAGGGTGCTTTTATAGTTCTGGTGACATGTTAGCAGCACATCTACATCAGGAATAGAAGAAACACACTTGAGAGCCCGCCTAATCATCTCAGCGGCCTTGGAAAACAGTCGTGGTGAGAGAGCAGAGCGTTTCGGAGTACAGTCTATGTATTCCAAAGATGGCAGGCCTGACGCTACACAGGAAACCATATTGAGCGTTCCAGAGTTGCTGAGGTGTGTATTCCAAGACGCGCAAACTGTTCTAATGGTACCAGCACATTCCAATGATTCTAGTGCAGACTGATTGATACTAGTGTACATTCAAACGGTACCATTACATTCCAGAGGTGCCAAACAATACATTCCCAAGGCCGCAAGTACATTCCACTGGCACCACTATACATTCCAATGGTGCTAATACATTTTTATCATGCGGGGATGTTCAAATGGCGACAAAATAAGACTAAGGAACGTGCAGTGGTCAGAACAATGAAACACTTAATTCTCCGAAGAAAAAACTCGTAAATAAAACTCAAATATTCACAAACCAATAAGAGCAATTGTTCCTGGCAGAGTAGCAGAGGAGGAGTAAAAGTTAGCTTGGTTATCAGACCGTCTATCCTTTCAAGTAATGGCCGACCTCTCCCACGAAAAGAACCCTGATCCAAAGAACCTTTTGTCATCTGCGGTCCCGCCCACCTGTTGAGTCCAGCCCGGGTGTAATGATGTGTGAGCGAGGACCCTGGATCACCCCACTGCCCGCCAAAGGTCTCGTGTGTATCCAGGCGAGGCGGTGGGAGGGAAAATGAAGCAAAAGGATATCACAGCCACTTGCACGACACACCACGCGTCCTTCCATCTCCTGCCAACCACCTTAAGCATCCGAGACCACCGACAATCTGAATAAACGTGAAAGAAAAAATGTAAATCTACCGAGAAATGTGTGTGTGTATCCGAGCGAGACGGTGGAAAGAAAAAATGAAGCAAAGCGATATCACAGCCACTTGCACGACACACCACGCGTCCTTCCACCTCCTGCCAACCACCTCCACCATTACTGAGTCCACCGTAAACTTGAATAAACGTGAAAAAAGACTGCAAATATACCAAAATACGAAAGCAAAGTATGATACGGCGTCTGTTCAGGCTTAACTTAGTTCTCCCACTGGAAAAACTATTGCGAGCTAAGATTAAAT
>NC_059272.1:20970985-20973485 GCF_017591435.1 Portunus trituberculatus | reverse complement strand
CCACCACCAGCACCACCGCCACTAATGGAATGAGGTGGCCAAAATACACCTTCAGGAACAAAACATTGACATCCTCCTTTGTTTCCTTCCCTGGTGCTGATGTGCCCCTTTCTCTTCTGTTTCTAATACTACTACAGCCCCTCAAGTGTGCTGAACTAACGCTGGGGAGAAGATTGAAAAGTAAAGGTGCTATTCTCTCTATCCTATGTCTAAGATCAGTCTAATATCTCCGCTGTGGGCTGGAGAGATATGAGTATAATCTTTTCATACATTTTTTCCCCTTTTCACTCCAATTGTCCTTATTTTCTGCCTGTCCTTTTTTACGTTCAACTAACATCCACACACACACACAAAAAAAGAAAATGATAATAAACCCCACAAAAACACATACAAAATTACAAAAACATCCACATACACAAAAGAAGAAGAAAATGATAAGAAAAAAGGCTAGTCTAATATCTCCGCTGTAGGTTGCTAGAGATGTCAGTAAGGATGATGGCGAACGAGGAGAGAATTTATGCTCTGTGAAGGATACAATTGTGATTCCGATTTCAGAAAACTATTGCTCTCTCTCACCATGGCTAGTTTTCAGAATTGATGAAGCGGGTTCTTAAGAGTGTTTCGCCTATGAGTAATGCAGGAATAGTGTTTATCTCTCACTAGAAAGAGGGTAAGAAAGTAAGAAAGTAGTGGTGGTTTTGCTAGGTTAGAGAGGGAAAGAAAGTGTTTTCATATTCATTCTGCTCACTAATTCGTGATTTTATACAGATTCACAAACTTAAGTGGGGATTACAATGGTGAAGACTCTGGCCGTTAACCTTCTGACCTCCATAGACCGTTTCTAATCTGAACAAGATCGTTTAATCACACCCAAAATTCATGGTAAAATGTGACCCAGTACTGGAGGGGTTAAAAAGCCGTGTGCCTTCAAGGGCCGCCGTGGTACAGTGGAACGATGCGTGATTTGGGGTCCCAGGGGTCTCCAAGCGCACGGGTTCGAATCCTGTCCACGGTCCGAGTGTAGGTTGGGCTTCCTCACTGGGGCAACGGTTTCCTAGCGGGTGGGCTTTGAGATAGGAGGTACCACAATCAGTATCCCCTTTAGCCCATAAATTCCCGTGAAAAGCCCACATGGTATAAATAAAACAAGTGTGAAGTCTTCTGAAAGTAGTGAGGTGAGGCGCATAGGTAAGTTTCTTAAAATTATGGTCCCAATACTGGTTTATTGTTTTAAGTGTGTAGTGAGGGATTAAGTGAAGAGGTGGCCATAAGGCTTTTAATTTCCTTCTCTTCTTACTCTCCTGGTTTTGTTGTTGTTGTTGTTGTTGGTGGTGGTGGTGGTGGTGGTGGTGTGTCGCGTAGCTAAAGATAATACTAAGGAAAATCAAAAGGCAAAATACACAGATATTCTCGAAGCACTGACTCCTCCCTTACTTTTCCTCCTGTTTCCTCTTGTTTCCTCCATACCTAGCCTCTACTTTTACACACACACACACACACACACACACACACACACACACACACACACACACACACGTACCTACTTCATGTTTCTACCTTATGGAAAACTAACCACAGACTTTCCAAATCTTCATCTTAAACTCCAACACTTTCCTTCCTTCTCTATACTAGCAAAACCACCACCACATTCTTGCTTCCTTGCTCTCTTTCTCTCTATTTTTCTCCCTCTCTTCTCCCTTTCCCCTCTCTCTCTCTCTACCAAACTGTACTGCATTATTTTTTCTCTTCTCTGTTCCTTCCTTTTCTTTCCTCTCTACACTCCCTCCCCACCACCTCACCTCCGCACACCCCGCCTCGTGACACGCACACTCACGAATATCGCCTCATGAACTAAGGTGAGAGTAAACGTGTATATTTTTTTTTCTCGATCGCACTCTGCTTCTTCCTTATAGAGTGGCACGAAGAGGAGGAGGAGGAGGAGGAGGAGGAGGAGGAGGAGGAGGAGGAGGAGGAGGAGGAGGAGGAGGAGGTGGTGGTGGTGGTGTTTCAGCCTTTTATTTTTATCTGGCTCGCTTGCTACATGAGAAAAAATGAACGGAAGAACAAACACTACAGAGGAGGAGGAGGAGGAGGAGGAGGAGGAGGAGGAGGAGGAGGAGGAGGAGGAGGAGGAGGAGGAGGAAATAAAGGTTGAGCGAAAACAAACTATTCCTCCTCCTCCTCCTCCTCCTCCTCCTCCTCCTCCTCCTCCTCCTCCAAAGGTTCAGATAAACGTACTAACGCTAGCCCTCCCACCCCAACAACCCCAGCTCTCTCTCTCTCTCTCTCTCTCTCTCTCTCTCTCTCTCTCTCTCTCTCAAAACGCAATATAAAATTCATCCTGAGGCCGAACATGTGCTGAGAATGGCCATTATCAGAGAGAGAGAGAGAGAGAGAGAGAGAGAGAGAGAGAGAGAGAGAGAGAGAGAGAGAGAGAGAGAGTATGTGTGTTTGTTTTCTTCCATTCTTCCTCTCCCATATCTCTCTTATCTTCTTCGAC
>NC_059272.1:20960985-20963485 GCF_017591435.1 Portunus trituberculatus | reverse complement strand
TCTCTATTTCTCCCTTTCCTGTCCCTCACTCTACGTACACTCACCCATTTATCTCCCCGACACTCTCTCTCTCTCTCTCTCTCTCTCTCTCTCTCTCTCTCTCTCTCTCTCTCTCTCTCTCTCTCTCTCTATTCTGTACCACTTTCTTCCACTGCCTCCATTTACTATCAGATTCTCCCATTTTTCTCACAACTTTGATTTTTTTTCTTCTCTTTCACTTCCTCTTCACTCGTCTCTCACCAACACCCCATTCCCTCGTCTCTGTCTCCAGGAAGAGCCACGTATAGGCCTACCAGATTCGTATTTTCCAACAGCTTGTCTTGTATCGTGTTCTTTTGTTGCCAGGAGGAGTAATGGAAAGGATTGGATCGTATTGCACCGTCTTCCTCGCTATGGTACAGGATCTAAACCTCTTTACGATTTAGTAGTGTTTCCGATTCTCCATTCGGTAATAAATCATCTGACCTTGTTTTCTTTAATCCTCCAGAGCTATAATGTATGATTTAGTAACGCTGTGTATATGTTTCCCTTCTATAATGCAGGATTTTAGTCTTTTGTATGTTCTCCGCATGATTTGATACAATTTCGCTTTCCCTCGTTAATATCCCCCTTCATTAATACACGGCTTAACACACTCTTCGATCCTCCAGTCGTGAAAAACAATCCAACCCTTTATTTTTTCGTCTTCCCATTCCATAATACACGATTTATTTCACTCTACGATCAGCCAAATTCCATACTAAACAATCAAACCCTCTTTATTTTTTCATACCTACATGCTATAACACTTTATCTAACACTCTTAAACCAGATCCAACAACCCTCTTTCTTCCACCCCACATGCCGTAACACTCTTCTCTGATCCTCATGGTCACCTGTTTACACCTGCCTTCCTCTCTCCCTCAGGTCCTCTGGTGGTGGTGAGGGTGGCACAGGGGGACACGGCTCGCCTCCCCTGTGGACACCCCGAGGCGAGGCACCCTGGAGACCACATGAGTCTCGTCCTGTGGTACCGCGACAGGACCTCCAGACCCTTCCTCAGGTGAGTCGTGAGTGAGGATTGAAGTTGTGAGTGAGGATTAAAGTCGAGTCGTGAGTGAGAAAGGATTGTCGTGAGTCGTGAGTAAGGATTAAAGTCAAGTCGTGAGTGAGAAAGGATCAAAGTCGTGAGTCGTGAGTGAGAAAGGATTAAGTCGTGAGTGAGAAAGGATCAGAGTCGTGAGTCGTGAATGAGAAAAACCTGATCAAAGTCGTGAGTAATGAATCGTGAAAGAGGAAAAATCAAAGTCGTGAGTAGTGAGTCGTGAGTGAGAAAGAATTAAAGTCGTGAGTCGTGAGTCAGAAAAAATTAAAGTCGTGAGTCGTGAGTCGTGAGTCGTGAGTGAGAAGGAATTATGAAGGAGCTGTGAGTCCTAAGCTGATTTTTGAGTTGTGAGGTGTGAGTGTAGAATAATCAAAGTCGTGAGTCGCCAGTTGTGAGTCGTGAACCATGAGTCATAAATTGTGATTCGTGAGTCGTGAGTTACATGTTGAATAATCGTGAGTGAATCCTCCTTGCTTTCGTGAGTAGTGCTCAGGGTTGACTTGACTGAAAACACCAGGAGGCTGTGCTTGTGTCGACTGGATTTTAAAAGGATACTTGTGTCGAATTAATCTCAGTGACTTTGCATTGCGCTAAAAAGTGTTTATTTCTGGCGCCATTCGTGATTCACTCTCTCACGTTAATTAATTGGACGACTTAGGGAATTTTGAACCTAGTGACTGGTTATACGAAAGAAGCGGGCTGGTTTTTTTTATTGAAGTCTGAGCGTTGACATGATTCGGCACCAGATTATTATTATTTTTTTCTCCACTTAAGACTTCGCGTGGGATTCAATGTTTTTTGGAGACTTGAGGTGTTCCATTGTGTTAAATGAGACCAATGTGTGTTATCTCATTCTAACCAAAAAAAAAGACGTTTATTTTTGTTGAGGATGGAATTTTAGGGGACTTGAAGGAGTAATAAGGTGTTGGATTGTATTAAATGAGACTTCAGGGTGTGATAAGGTGTTCGATTGTGTTAAATGAGACCATATGTGTTGATCTCATTCTAACAAAAAAAAAAAAAAAAGATTTATTTTTGTTGAGGACGGAGTTTTCGAGGCTGTGATAAGGTGTTGGATTGTGTTAAATGAGATCAATGTGTGTTAATTTCAATGTAAATAAAAAAACAACAACATTTATTTTCTTTTATGGACTTCGCTAACTATTTTTTATTTTATTGAGAAGACGTGTTTATCAGACTCTAAAAACGATGATATTACTTTCTTTACGGACTTTCATGATTTATTCCCTCTTTGGTGGAACTTCGCTAACTAGATTTGACTTAACCTCTTCAGTACCATGACGCGTTTTCATATTCATTCTGCTTACTATTGGGCGATTCAGCTTCAAAAACTTATGTGGAGATTAAAATAGTGAAGACTCTGGCCATCAACCTTCTGACCTCCATAAACCCTTC
>NC_059272.1:20928485-20950985 GCF_017591435.1 Portunus trituberculatus | reverse complement strand
TTCTCTCCCCTACAGCTACGACGCCAGAAACAGATCCCTCGAGCTTCTTCTCACCACTGAACCACCGTCAACCACCACCACCACCACCACAACCGCCGCCACTACCACCACTACTACCACCTCCACTACCACCACCACCACCACCACCACTGGCGATCCTTATCACAAGTACAACTACTACCACTACAACAACAACAGCATCGCCAGTCTCTACCACATACCAAGCAACACCAACAGTAGCAGCAGCAGTAATAGCAGCAGTAGCAGTAACAGTAGACCGTCGACAAGATACATACGAAGCAGTGATAGTGGCGGCAGCAAGAGGAGGAGGAGGAGGAGTAGCAGTAACAGGCAAGCAAACACAAGCAGTACCAGGGAAGAGGAGGAGGAGGAGGAGGAGAGGAGGAGCAAGAGGAAGAGGAGAAGGAAGAGGAGGAGGATCGAACCGGAGACGTGGAAGTGAAAGACAAACAAGAAGCGATTCAGCAGGTAGAAGTAGCAGCAGCAGCAGCAGCGAGGACGGCGGAACAAGAGGAGGAGGAGAAGGAGGAGGAGGAGGAGGAAGACGAAGAGGAGACGAAAGACACGAAGAGCGGGAGAGAAATGACAAAACAACAAGACAAGCAAGACAAAAAGAAGGAGGACAGAGCGAAGGCCCGGGGGAGGAAGGAGGGAGAGAGCGAGGGGGCGGGGAGAAGGTTCCTGGAGGAGGGCGGCACGACCCTGGTGGTGCGGGAGGTGCGGCAGGAGGACCAGTCAGAGTACAGGTGTCGCGTCCACTTCCGCCTCTCTCCCACCTGGACGCGGCGACTCCGGCTCATCGTGCCAGGTAAGCCACGGGGGAAGAGGAGAGGCAAAGGGGGGGGAGAGAGAGAGGAAGTGAGGGAACGACAGAGGAAGAAAGGGAAAGGGTAAAAAGGAAAGGAAAGAGAGACGGAATAGGGAAAGGGAAGAGATTTGAAGGGAAGGTATGGAGGGATACAGAAAGGGAGAGAGAGAGAGAGAGAGAGAGAGAGAGAGAGAGAGAGAGAGAGAGAGAGAGAGAGAGAGAGAGAGAGAGAGAGAGAGAGAGAGAGAGAGAGAGAGAGAGAGAGAGAGAGAGAGAGAGGATAAAGGAAAGGGAGGAAGGAATGAGGGAGGGAGAAAGGAAAGGAGAATGGAAGGAATGAAAGAGGGAGGGAGGATAATATGGAAGAAGGGAGAAGAGAGAGAAGAGAGAGAGAGAGAGAGAGAGAAGGAGAGAGAGAGAGAGAGAGAGAGAGAGAGAGAGAGAGAGAGAGAGAGAGAGAGAGAGAGAGAGAGAGAGAGAGAGAGAGAGAGAGAGAGAGAGAGAGAAAGAGAAAAGGAGGGAGAAAGGGAAGACAGATGAAGAGAGGGAAAGAAATGAGGGAGAACGGGACGAGGGATGAATGGAGCGTAGGAGGGGAGAGAGAGGTAAAAAAAATAATAAATAAATAAAAAATAAAACACTCTAACATAACTCACTGATCTGCCTTGGTTATAAAATAATAGCACGTAAATAGAGCTGCAGGTGAACTGATAGACAGACACACAGATTGGCAGATACATAAAGAGTGATGGACGTGGTGGGGAAATCGGATTAAATTCAGTGATCTCTTATTTAATGAATATGGAGTATGGAAAATAGATATTAACTAGGCAGTGATTAACTAGATAGCCAGCAAACAAGACACATATATGGACAGAAAAATAGATATACCAATAGAAAAATAGATAGATAGATAGATACATACATACATACATAGAGAGATAAATAGATAGAAATATAGATAGATAGATAGATAGATAGATAGACAGAGATAGACATATAGAGAGAGATAGACAGTGATAAATAGATAGATAGATAGATAGACGGAGATACAGACAGATAGATAGACAAATAAATAGGCAGACAGATAGATAAGTAACCATTGAGAAGACACAGACGAAAAGAAAAATACATATAAAAACAAACAGGAACAAAGAAAAACACGGAAAAAAAAGAGGAAAGAACAAGCGATACAAATAGCTACATAGATAAAAAAAATAAAAAAAAAACCATAAAAAAACAGGAAACTAAAAAAAAAAAAACACACAACAAAACAGAGTAAAAGAGAAAGAGATAGAGAGAAAGAAAGAGAGGAGAGAAAACAACAACAACGGAAAACGAGAGCAAATGACACCCTAAGACAAACACACAGACAGAGAAACAGACAGAGGAGGAGGAGGAGGAGGAGGAGGACAAGCACACAAAGAGAGAAAATGTAAAGCAGAGAAATTGACGGATACAGGGAGGAGAGCAAGCAAGTAAGTAAGTATACAGGAGAAGCAGTTCTTCCATAACAAGGCAGAGCGTGATTGGATGGGAGGCAGGGAAGCGATGAGGCAATACTGAGGGGCAAGGAATGAGGTAATAAAGGGTGTGATGGGGAAATTGACGGGACGAGGAAGGGATGAGAGAGAGAGAGAGAGAGAGAGAGAGAGAGAGAGAGAGAGAGAGAGAGAGAGAGAGAGAGAGAGAGAGAGAGAGAGAGAAGGAATGAAAGAAAGAAAGAGAAGAAAAGGAAAGAAAGAAAGACAGAAGAAAAGCAAAAAGAAAGAAAGAATGAATGAATGAATGAATGAGAGAAAGAAAGAAGGAAAGAAAGAATGAAAGAAAGATGGAATGAAAGAGAAAAAAATCAAAGGAAAGAAAGAATAAAACTAAAAAAGAAAGAAAAAAGAATAAAAGGAAAGAAAGAAGGAATAAAACGAAAGAAAGAAAGAAAGAAAGAAGGAAAGAAAGAAAGAAAGAAAGAGAGAGGAAAAGGAAAGAAAGAAAAAGAAAAGAAAAAGAGAGAGAGAGAGAGAGAGAGAGAGAGAGAGAGAGAGAGAGAGAGAGAGAGAGAGAGAGAGAGAGAGAGAGGATGAGTGGGTGTCCTAACAGTGTAGGCAACCAAGAGGAGGAGGTGAGAGTGGGATGAAGAGAGAGTAAGAGGTAAGTAAGTGGAGAGTAAGAGGAGTTTGGGAAGCAGTGACCGAAGTATTTGGAGAGGAGGAGGAGGAGGAGGAGGAGGAGGAGGAGGGAGGAGGAGGAGGAGGAGGAGGAGGAGGAGGAGGAGGAGGAGGAGGAGGAGGAGGAGGAGGAGGAGCGAAGTCTATTAGCAAGAAAGACTACAATCATTACTAATTCTCTCTCTCTCTCTCTCTCTCTCTCTCTCTCTCTCTCTCTCTCTCTCTCTCTCTCTCTCTCCCTCTCTCTCTCTCTTGTTCTCTATTTTCTGTTATTCTCTCTTCTCTCTCTCTCTCTCTCTCTCTCTCTCTCTCTCTCTCTGACAGCTGGGGTGCGCGAGGTCACCATCCTGGACGAGGGGGGCAGAGAGGTGGGGGGCCGTCTCAACCCTGTGGCGGAGGGAGCCAACCTGACCCTCACCTGCCGAGCCGCCCACGGTAAGAGAGAGAGAGAGAGAGAGAGAGAGAGAGAGAGAGAGAGAGAGAGAGAGAGAGAGAGAGAGAGAGAGAGAGAATTATGTGAAAGCGACAGATATACTCGCCCATTTAGATTTCCGATGTGTGTGTGTGTGTGTGTGTGTGTGTGTGTGTGTGTGTGTGTGTGGAAAGACACCGACCTTCTGGAGTGAGTCACACCGCTTACACACACACACACACACACACACACACACACACACACACACACACACACACACACACACACAGGCAACCTTCCCGGACCAAAATTTCTTTCCTTGCACGCAACGCCGAAAAATTCAGTTTCTCGAAGCCCAAAGTTTAAATGGACAAATACACGAAAAAAAATAAATAAATAAACACACAAATACAAATAAATATAAACAAATATACGTAAATGAAATAAATAACCAAACCAACCAAAAAACACAACCAATACAAAGAAATTAGTGAAAGAGAGAGAGAGAGAGAGAGAGAGAGAGAGTGAATAGCTGAAGTGGTGAATCCATTAATCAACAAATAAAAGAAAGACATTTTAAATCTTACTTTATTTATTGATGAATAAATGAACAAAATTATTCATCAAGGCAAAGCACACACACACACACACACACACACACACACACACACACACACTGAGCTGGCTGGGTGTGGCTGGTTTACTGTGGAGAGAGAGAGAGAGAGAGAGAGAGAGAGAGAGAGAGAGAGAGAGAGAGAGAGAGAGAGAGAGAGAGAGAGAGAGAGAGAGAGAGAGAGAGAGAGAGAGAGAGAGAGAGAGAGAGACTAAAAGGGGAAATAGGAAGAGAAAGAGCAAAGATAACTCACTTTGTCTCCTACCAAAAGGAAAGAAAAGGAAAAGAGAGGCAAACTACGAAGAGGAAGAAGAAGAAGAGGAGGAGGAGGAGGAGGAGGAGGAGGAGGAGGAGGAGGCAAGGAGGAGGAGGAGGAGGAGGAGGAGGAGGAGGAGGAGGAGGAGGAGGAGGAGGAGGAGGAGGAGGATCGGGAGGAGGAAGAGTAGGAAGAGGAATAATTGAAATGACAAGCACTCAGTCTTGGAGCACAGAAGAATAGGTGAGGAAGAGGAAGAGCAAGAGGAAGAGGAAAAGGAAGAGAAAGAAGAGAAACAACAAAAGACTTCAACTTCAAATGAATGAGAAATGAATGATGAGGAAAGAAGGAAGAGAAAAAAAAAGGAAGAGGAAGACGAAAAGGAAGAAGAAAAAGAATAGGAAGAAGAGGAGGAGGAAGAGGTTCTGAACAAAATTTGAGAACGATAGAAGAGGAAAAACAAGGGGAAAAGAACAACAGGAAGAGGAAAGAGTAGAAGTAGGAGGAAGAGGAAAACAGAATGAGGAAGAGATGGAATAAATGAGGAAGAAAAGCTGAAGAAAGAAAACGGATTACGCAATCTGTGCCTCAAAATTATGAATAAAGAAAGAACACATAAGAAGGAGAAGAAGAAGGAGAAGAAAAAGAAGAAGAAGAAGAAAAAGAAGAAGAAGAAGAAGAAGAAGAAGAAGAAGAAGAAGAAGAAGAAAGAAGAAGAAGAAGAAGAAGAAGAAAAGAAAAACAAATAAAGAAGAAGCAGAACGAATAAGAAGAGCAGAAAGAAGAAGAAGAAGAAGAAGAAGAAGAAGAAGAAGAAGAAGAAGAAGAAGAAGAAGAAGAAGAAGAGGAAAAAAGAAGGAAACGGAAGAAGAGACAAAAATAAAAAGTAAACGAAAAAGGAAGAGAACAGAGAAAGAGAATGAAGAACAGGAACAAGAGGAAGAGGAAGAGGAAGAGGAAGAGGAGGAAGAGGAAGAATGGTGGAAAGTGACACCCAGCAAGGCGGCATCAGCAGGTCCGCCAGATAATTTGGTTTCTGTGCCACATAAATCGATTACTGAAGGTTTGCTAACACCGCGCCCTCAAACCAGTCCCTTTGCTCTATTCATATTTAGAGAGACTACCCCCACTCCTCTCTCTCTCTCTCTCTCTCTCTCTCTGTCTACCATAAAAAAAATTGTAAAGATATTTCTACTAAAACTATCACATTAATACTCATTTTGGCAGCGGGTGTAATTTCTCTCTCTCTCTCTCTCTCTCTCTCTCTCTCTCTCTCTCTCTCTCTGATATGAGTAGCCAGCTTCTCAAGAGTGTTTATCCTACTGGTAATACAGAAAGCTTGTTAATATTTCACTAGGATTACAGAAACGCCCTTAAAATTCGTGTCACTTCAACTATTGTCCTCTTGAAAACAACGAAGGTCCAGCACACGTGTTTCAGAATATAGGCCTTCACACACACACACACACACACACACACACACACACACACACACACACACACACACACTTGCTTGTTTTATTTACCGTGTTTTACTTTTGCAGAATTCTAAAGGGGTCATTATTTTCGTGTGTGTGTGTGTGTGTGTGTGTGTGTGTGTGTGTGTGTGTGTGTGTGTGTGTGTGTGTGTGTGTGTGTGTGTGTGTGTGTGTGTGTAAAGGCTTTTATTTACTTTCTCTTGTTTTGTTCCTCGGTTTGTTCAGAGTTTCTTCGTTTCTCTCTCTCTCTCTCTCTCTCTCTCTCTCTCTCTCTCTCTCTCTCTCTCTCTCTCTCTCTCTCTCTGTCTTTCAAAATCGCTCACACCAAAGCCTGCATTCCGAGATACAATTTTGCAGACTCACATAACACTTCCTTCCTTCCTTCCTTCTCCTCCTTCTCCTCCACCTCCTCCTTTTCCTCCACCTCCTCCTTTTCCTCCTCCTCTTACTCCTCTTCCTTCTCCTCTCCCTCTAGATGTTGCCGAATATTATTCTAACTCACGGTCAAACCCTTCACGCATATCTCCTCTACTTCCTCCTCTTCCTCCTCCTACTCCTACTCCTACTCCTACTCCTCCTCCTCCTCCTCCTCCTCTTTCATCTTTTTTATCAGTTACATTTCTTTCTCGTTATATCATTATATTTTGTTTCCTATTTGCCTTTTCGTTGTTATCATTGCCTTTGTCCTCCTCCTCCTCCTCCTCCTCCTCCTCCTCCTCCTCCTCCTCCTCCTCTTCTTCTTCCTAGTCCTTTTGTTTTATCTTTTCTTCCTCTTTGTCTTTATTCCCATTTCCTACATATATTTTTTTCTTTTTTCTATACTCTCTCTCTCTCTCTCTCTCTCTCTCTTCCTTTTTATTGGACCATCGATGCTTTATTCCCCTCATCATGTTATCGCTCCCCTCCTCTCACATCCCTCTCCCTCCCCTCTCCCCTCTCACCATATATCTTCCTCTTCCTCTCCTTTATCTCCCTCTTCTTTCTCCCTTCCTCTCGTTCTCTTCTCCAATCCTTGTCTTCCTCTCCATCTCTCACGCCCTTGTTATGCGCTCTCCTCCTCCTCCTCCTCCTCGTCTTCTTCCTCTTCTTCCTCCTCGTCTTCTTTATTTTTCTCTCTCCCTCCAGCACTTCAACTAGTCTCTCTCTCTCTCTCTCTCTCTCTCTCTCTCTCTCTCTCTTTGTTCCCCTTTCGTTTTTTTTTCTTTTTCTTGTTTTTTTTTACTTTTCTATTTAATTTTATGAGTATTTTCTATTTCCTCTGTTGTGTTCTTTATCCCGTCCTATTATCCTCCTATCCTCCTCCTCTTCCTCACTTATTCACTGACTCAATTATCCACATAGTCACTCTCTCACTCATTCATTCCCTTTCTCACTCTCCTATTCCCTCATTCATCCACCAATCCACTCAGTCACTCATCCACACACCAACCCATTTACGTAGACACTCAAACACTCATACATTCACTCATCTACCCACACACTGACACACTTACTCACTCAACCACCCACTTACTCATACACTCAATCACTCACTCCCTAACCCATCCATGCGCTCAATCCGTCTCTCCTTCCTTCTCTACCTCCCTCATTCACTTACTCACTCACTCACTCACTCACTCACTCACTCTCTCCCTCACTCACTAACTCACTCATCCCCAGGTAAGGCAAGAGTAGCGGGCCTCACCTGGCTACTCAATGGAGAGAATATCGACTCTACGTGGGCGCCGGGCGTGGGCGTGGAAGTGGGTGAGAGCGAGGGCGTGGCGGTGAACACTCTGCACCTGATGGGCGTGGAGGAGCGGCACCGGAACGCCCATCTCACCTGTCAGCTCATCACCACCCCTGCCCTCACGCCGCCCACGCCAGCAGACCCCAACGCCACGCTCACGCCCTTCCCAGCCTACGACGAGCCGCCCCCGCCAGACGCCCACACTGCTGCCAACATCACCTATGCCTCCACCCGCATCGCCATGTTTTGTGAGTGTTTGTTAGTTTGTGTTTCTCTCTCTCTCTCTCTCTCTCTCTCTCTCTCTCTCTCTCTCTCTCTCTCTCTCTCTCGTCCTTCCTCCTCGTCTTATTCTATCATTATTTCCATTTTATTCTCCCACTTTTTCTCTTCCTGATTGCCTTCTTTTCTTTCTCGTTGTCATCTTGTTATGTGAATATTTCCTTTCTCTCCTCCCTTCTTCCTCCTTTGCTTCTAGGTATATTCTCGTCCTTCTCCTCCTCCTCCTCCTCCTCCTCCTCCTCCTTCTCCTTCTCTTCTTTTTAGTTTTGTTACAGAGACATTCCTTCTTTCCCTTTCTTCCTTCTTCCTCTCCCGTCTCGTAGCTTCGTCCTATCAGTAACTCTACCTTCTCTTCTTTTGTCATCTTCTTTTTCTACCTGCTCTTCCTCCTTCGTATTCTCATCTTCGTTCCCTTCTTATGCCGTATTTTTACCTTCCTCCTAATTTCCATCTCCTATTCGTCCTCCTCCTCCTCTATTTACTTTTCCTTCTCTCCTTCCTTTTATATCTCCACTTCTACCCTTCTTCCTTCTCCAAGCTTCTCTTTAGTCCTCCTTCTCCGTACCCTTCCCCGTTTTCTATAGATTAAAACATCCCCTTTACCATTTCAATACATGATGGCATTTCCTCCCCTTTGCCTCCCCTTGACCCATCCATCATGCTTGCCCCCATACATCATCCCCTCGTCCTCGTCCCTCACCCCTCACCCCTCACCCCTCCTCATGCGTTCCTCCATTCAGCAACACATCTGTACACCATTTAAAATCTCCTGTTTATCTTCCTCACGTCGTGTTGTTGAAATCTTTTGTGTGTGTGTGTGTGTGTGTGTGTGTGTGTGTGTGTGTGTGTGTGTGTGTGTGTGTGTGTGTGTGTGTGTGTGTGTTTTTAAGTGTTTTATTGGTTCTGTTGTTCTTGGCTGTCACTGAGTTTTGTTTCACCACTCCAGTACAGTGACGCATTTTTTACCCTAAGTTTGGATACGATTAGACTATTTCATTTGCATTAGGAAGGGTCTATGGAGGTCAAATGATTAATGGTCAGAGTCTTCACCATTTTATTCCCATATACGTTTCTGAAGCTGTATAAAAGCGCTAAAGAATAACCAGAATGAAAATGAAAACGTGTCACGGTACTGAAGAGGTTAATCCTTCCCTTTGTAAAGTGTATTGTATTTTTTTTTAAGTTATTTTATTGGTTCAGTTGTTCTTGGCTGTCACTGAGAGTTTTGTTTGACCCCTTGAGTACCATAACGCGTTTCCATACTCATTCTGCTTACTATTTGATGATTTACACAGCTTCAGAAATTCATGAGGGGAGGGGGAATTAGAATAGTGGAGATTGTGGGCATTAATCTTCTGATCTCCATAGACCCTTGCTAATGGCAATAAAGAAGTCTAATGGTACACAAATCTCAAGGTAAAAATGTGTCTCAGTATTGAAGAGGTTAAGAGAGAGGTGGTTTGTATCGATGCTTTGAAATGGAATGGACGGATGAATGGAGAGAGAGAAAGTATAAAGGTTGTCTTTTTTTTTCATGATGGTAGTTATGGATGAGTTAGTCAAAAAGTAGTGGGTGATTATGGGACAATGTCATTTGGAAGTTTTTTTTTTTTATGGAAAGAGAGGAAGGTACTTAATTTTTTTCCCATTGTGGTAGTTATGGGTGAGTTCGTTAAAAAGTAATGGCTTATTATGGGGCAGTGTCATTATTTTTTCTTATTCATTTTTTTTTTTTTTTTTTTTGTGGGAGGATGTCGTTTTTTCTATTCTTTTTTAGGGCTGAGTCTAAAATGTGGAAAGTGATAATGAGGAGAAATGCGCAGTAGCAAAATGGTTTAAGTACATTATATGATCCTCTTAAAATAAGCCTTAGAATGAGTCTTGTCTCCACGTTTCAGTTCAGCGCAATTATCTCATTTTTCTTTCTTTATCCAAGTAAACTACCCACTACGAACATTACTTCTCTAACTAAGCTACAAAATCCTTTATCTCTTGAAGTATGTAATGTTGCAAACTTACAGAATTATACAACGACTACTATCCTACCCAGGCTCGTATTCTCAAACACTTATGTGCTTCACCTCCACTACTTCAAGAGGATTTATTTAAGGTGTTTTCACAGTTCTAGAGGCAGATTGAGGAGATTTCTACATTATCAACTGGAGAAACACTTGAAAACCCCGCTAATCATCTCCGCGACCTTGGAAAATAATCGTGGTTGAGGAGCAAAGCGTTTCTGAATACAGGCCCTACTACGAACATTCGCATTCCCTTCCAACCTAAACTACTAGATCCTTTATCTCTTGAAGTATGTAATGTTACTATCTGAAAACGCCCACATAGAGAATTCATTACCATAATTTTCAAAGCCTAAAAATGAGAGCACACTAAAGGTAAACTCACCACTCACTCCTTTAACCCTTTCAATACCATGACGCGTTTCCATATTCATTGTGGTTAAAATCTACTAACATTGCTTTTTTTCCTTTTTCTTTTCTTTTCTTTTTAATCTACTCCGCAACACTTCCCTCAAAATGTGTATACTCAACGCAAACCATGCTACACAAAAATCACTTCCTACTTAAAAAAAAAAAAAAAGCTGATTCCCTTTACATTCTTTTTTCTTTAATCTATTCCTTAACAGCTGATTCCCATTACATCCCTTTCTTTTTTTTCAATCTACTCCTCAACACTTCAATTACAATGTCTACTCGTATACTCATCGCAACGCACTGCTACACCACCTGCGCTAGACACAAACCGCTCCTCACCTTAAAAAAAAAAAAAATAATAATAATTTCTCTTACATTCTTTTTTTTTTTTTTAATCTACCTTCCAACACCTTCCTTAATCCCTTCAGTACCGAGACGCATTTTTGGCACGAGTTTTGGGTATGATTAGACGATTTTACTTGCATTTGGAACGGTCAATGGAAGTCAGAACATTAATGGCCAGAGTCTTCACTATATCAATCCCAACACAAGTTTCTGAAGCTGAATAAAATCACCAAACAGTTAAGCAGAATAAATATGAAAGTGTCACGGTACTGAAGGGGTTAAATCATGGTACTTTCCACGCCCACACCATAACCCTTTCCTGAAATCACACCTCTCACGCCGCCAACCAACACATTATCATTCCCTTAAATCACCTTAAATCACCTTTAATCACGCCATTTTCTCACGCTCTCTATTATCTTCCCACGCTCTTATATCACCTGCTCCCACGCTCTTTAAATCATTCCCCCACCCATGATCCATCACAGTACTCATCCCGCGCCGCCCTTGCCCTTCCACGCCCACGCCCACGCCCGTCCCATGAGGTAAGGCTAATTATCGTAAGCCTTCCCTTAACTTTCCCATGCGTCTTAATCTTTTCCCACGCGTAACTATTGCTGTAATTTTGTCATTAGCGCGTAATCATGTACCATAACGGAGGAGCGGGGAGAGGGTGAGGGGAAGTGGGGAGGCAGAGGGAAAGGGGGAGGCAGAGGAAAGAGGAGGAGAGGGAGAGGAGAGAGAGGAGAGGAGAGGGAGAGGAGAGAGGAGAGAGAGAGAGAGGGAGAGAGAGAGAGAGAGAGAGAGAGAGAGAGAGAGAGAGAGAGAGAGAGAGAGAGAGAGAGAGAGAGAGAGAGAGAGAGAGAGAGAGAGAGAGAGAGAGAGAGAGAAACCAGACACAGACATAGAAAACAACCCAACAAGGCAAATAAAAAATATAAAACTCACCAAAAACACATAACAAATAAAACACACACACACACACACAAAAAAGCAAAATCTACCCCTTTTTCCCCTCTCTCAACAACCCTTCTCCCTCCTACCTTCCCCACCACAAAATAAATAAATAAACAAATAAATAAATAAATAAATAACCCAGATATAGCTCAACAAATACTCGTGCATGCTTCCACACACACACACACACACACACACACACACACACACACACACACACACACACACTAATTAGCAGCAGGTGAGGTGACGCACGGATCTCTTTACAAATACACCATTACCTATACCTGAGCGAGAGTGCGTACGTCTAGTGTCACCTTTCATTAATAATCAGCGTGGCAGCGAGCGTGGGGTGGGAAGAGGGCGGGACGGTAGGAGGGAGGCAGGGAAGTGCGGGCTTGACGGAGCTGGGTTACGTATAGATGCATTGAGTAAGGTATTAAATAATGGACAGTGTATTCACCACCACCACCACTACCAGCACGAGAGAGAGAGAGAGAGAGAGAGAGAAGGTATCCATATTACAAAGAGGGGATGTAATACTCTTCTGATATTATTTTTAAAGGGATTTGAACCGTTTTGAGGGAAGAGAGAGAGAGAGAGAGAGAGAGAGAGAGAGAGAGAGAGAGAGAGAGAGAGAGAGTGGGAAGGAGAATTTGATCATGCTCTCACTCTCTCTCTCTCTCTCTCTCTCTCTCTCTCTCTCTCTCTCTCTCTCTCTCTCTCTCTCTCTCTCTCTCTCTCTCTCACACACACACACACACACTCTCTCTTGTTTCGTTTAGCGTGTGAAGGAAAGAAAGAGAGGAAGTTTAATTCAATTCGCATCTTCCTCTCTGTCCCTTCCCTTTCACTGGATATATTATGAAAGTGTGAATATGATACGCCAGCTTCAGTCCGCAAGTTAAAGTGTAGGAATTGAGACGAAGAAAGGTAAAAGGATGAACAAAGGAGCTGAAACAAAGGGATGAAACGGAAAAAGGAGGTGGAGCGAAGGATGTGGAGGGAAAGAAAGGGAAAAGCAAGGATTGGAGATTCAAGAGAGATGGGGAGAAGGAAGGAGGAGGGAAAGAAGTGGAAGGGAAGAATGGGAAAGTAGAGGAAAGAGGGTAAAGGAGAGAAAAGGAGGGAGAAAAGAAAGGGAAGAGGAATAAAGAAAAGAGAACAAAAGTGAAGGAAAAGAAAGGAAGGAAAAGGGAAAAAGAGAGAAAAAGACAAGGGAATGAAAGGAAAGGGAAGAGGAGGAAAGGGAAAGGAAGAGGACAAAGGAAAGAAAAGGAGGGAGAAAAGAAGAAAACAGAAGAAAATGAAAGAAAAGAGGAAGAAAATGAAAACAAAGAAACCAGAGTAAAGAAAAGGAAGTGAAGAGAAAGGAAAAGGAAAGGAGAGAAAAGAAAACAAAAAAGAAGATAAAAAAAGAAAAGATTATTGATCACATGCTGGCAAAGAAAGGAGAGTAAAGAAAGGCAAGTGAAGAGAAAGGAAAAGAGAAAGAAGGAAAAGGAAGGAAAACAGGGGAAAAGTTTACTAACCACATTTCCACCCTTCCTTTCCCTCCTTCCCTTCCTTTAACTTGTTGCATTATATTCCGCTGCCTTCCCTGCTGGCTTGGATTCCCCTTAATCCCCATAAACTGCCCCGTCAAGACACCTCCTCTCCACTCCCCTACACGGCCCGGCCCCCCTTACACTGCATTCCTCTATTGGAT
This sequence comes from Portunus trituberculatus, assembly GCF_017591435.1. Lineage (NCBI taxonomy): Eukaryota > Metazoa > Arthropoda > Malacostraca > Decapoda > Portunidae > Portunus > Portunus trituberculatus. Next base: position 20,937,782 of record NC_059272.1, on the reverse strand, counting down.
TACCGCAGCCTTCACTCCCTTCACTCGCTCATTCCCTCTGTATGTTCTATGAAAGGGGGATTTCAATGTCTACTTTTTCTTCCCCGTGTTCAAACCCTACACTGGTATTAACTTCATGTTGCTTCAAATGGTATTCATATTAGGAACTTTGAATTCATACTAACTTCTTCTGAATTGTACTGCTCTGAGGTGAATTTACGTCAAAGCCATGCTAGATTATACTTAAAAAATAGAATGAATAAATAAACTCATGTATGTAAAGTATGTAAGGGTATTTGTGTACAGTGGTTGGGTGTGAATTACTACTAAAATGATCATTCTTAATACTCATTTTGGCAGAGGGTATATATATTCTCTCTCTCTTTCTCTTTCTCTCTCTCTCTGTTAAAAATTTTCCTTCTGCTTCCCACAAAGTTATATCCAATCCTTTTAATTTTGACACCAGTACTCACAAAAGCCCTTTAGATCCACTGCATATACTTTAAAAAGAAACGCATACTAAAATATCAGAGCTCTCACTATTTGTCGCGTCTTTTTAAGCCTCACGCCTGCACAGTACACGGGATCAGACGGGATTCCACACGCCACCACACTTTTAGATCCTCTCTTGTTTGTTTTATTTCACTGCACTGGTCTGCGTTAAGTGTGCAGTGAAGGAAGAGAGAAAGGGAGAGAGAAGTGTGATGTTATGGCTGCTATTATGGCTACTGCTACTACTACTACTACTACTACTACTACTACTACTACTACTACTACTACTACTACTTTTTTTTATGGAAGAGGGGAAGCTGGCCAAGGGCAAAAAAAAAAAGCCCACTTGATTGCCAGTTCCCTAAAAGATTAATAGAATTAGCCAAAAGTCTGCGATAAATGTCTTGAAACCTACTACTACTACTACTACTACTACTACTACTACTACTACTACTACTACTACTACTAATGTTTATCAGGAGGTTTGGTATATTAATGTCCAAATAACCATTACTACTTCTCTATACCTTCACTTTATTTCTCTGTCTGTCTGTCCTTCCTCTGTCTATCTATCTGTCTGTCTGCCTGTCTGTCTATGCAAATCCTCGAGGTGTCGGGCGTTCATTCAGCCACCCTTGACTTCACAGAGGCTCCAGTAAGTGATCTCAAGATGTCCATTGAATTTCATGAATATAAATCGAAGGGAAATTAATATATGTATCAATAAATTCCTTCATATTTGGAGCTCCGCAAATATGGAGAGGAAGTGAGGACATGAGGGTGGGAGGCAGTTTTCTATACTCGTTTTGTTTGATTTCCTTTGTGTTACAGTCTCCAGTGAACATAAATTGGATATGGAATCAATATTAACAATGTCTCTTATTACGAGATACAAAAAGTCTAAGAAGAAATGGAAAATACAACTGACAGAGGCAATTGTTTGATGATATCATTTGACTTTCTTTATGTCACAAAAAAAACATAAAGTGGATTTCATAGGTTCAAGTCGAAAATAAATTAATATATGGATTTTTCTACTGTTTTACATAAAGAACGATAAAGAACTTAATACTGGACAGATGAAAATACTGATACTGATTTGGTCTGGCTGGCTTTGGGTCACACACTGCATAGAATTTCATAATCATAATTCGAATAGAAATTAATACACGTACTACTGGACTTATGTGAATTAATAAACTCCACGAGGATCAAGATGAACTGATCATGCAGCGGGCGGAGGGCGCTGAATGGTACTGATTCTGCCTGATTTCCTCTGTCACGAACATTGAATTTCCCGAGTAGAAATCACATGCAAATTAATATATACTGACTTATATTAAGAACCACGCAAAGACAAAGAGGAGTTGAGGATGCGTGACGTGAAGGTAATTGTCTAAAGCTGATTTCGTCTGCAGCGAATTGTATGAACATTACTAGAGTGGAAATTAATATACATACATTAATTAATGCTTTTATATTAGTAACTCAACAAACACTAAGAAATAATGATAATGAAGGATACTGTGTCATTCTGATTTTACCTCTGGATCACACTCTGCACTGGAAAAAATACAAATTAATAAGCTGTTAAATGTATATCAACAAACACTAAGAAAAAAAATAATACTGAACAATAATGTGTCTTTCTAATTTTACCTCTGCGTCATACACTGCACTGAAAAAAATACAAACTAATAAGCTGTAAAGTGTATATCAAAACCTCAAAACATGGAGAACTGAGACTGCAGCAGGAGTGACAGGTGTAAATAACTGCCTATAGTCTGCCTACTCTAAAATGGCTCCTGGGGTCCAAACATAGTGTACCTTATTGATGATGTAATTGACTTTGTGTGATTAATACTTGTCTTCCGTTGATCCACACACTTATCACGAGGACAGACTACGGTTTTCCTCAAGATCTGACAACCACACATTCCTTAAAACACTATTCAGACTGAGACCCACGAGCCACTTTAGACAGACTTTAATAATCATTCTCCACCTACAATATATTTCTACGATATAAAGCATTACTTGGGATAACTTCACGGATCCTTTCAATCGTTTTTCCTTCAGCATGTGGTTCCCTCAGTGCGTGTCTGTCCCCGCAGCTCGTGTCTGAATAAATCCATTAGCCAGGCCCTCAATCTCATTACCTGCCCTCCTGCTTCTCCTCGCGCTCATTTGCATTTTGTGCCTACAGACTATATTCCTGAAACGCTGGTGTGCTGTAATATAGAGCCAACCCACACACACACACACACACACACACACACACACACACACATCTCTCTCTCTCTCTCTCTCTCTCTCTCTCTCGGTTTTTTACGTGTTATCATTGCTATTCAATTAACTTTTTTTTCTTGTTTTTTCGTCTTTTTCGTTGTCGTTTTTTCTTTCTTCGTATTTTCCCCTCACTTTATAATACTTCCTGTCTCGTTCAATTTTGTTTTTCAATTTTTACCTTTTTTTTCTTTTTTTTTCTTTGGTCTAATATTTATTGCAGTTTTCTTTTTTTTTTCTTTCTCTCTGTATCACTTTTCATTTTGTTTTGTTTTCTTCTCTCTCTCTCTCTCTCTCTCTCTCTCTCTCTCTCTCTCACACACACACACACACACACACACACACACACACACACACACACACACACACACACAGAGAGAGAGAGAGAGAGAGAGAGAGAGAGAGAGAGAGAGAGAGAGAGAGAGAGAGAGAGAGAGAGAGAGAGAGAGAGAGAGAGAGAGAGAGAGAGAGAGAGAGAGAGAGAGAGAGAGAGAGAGAGAGAGAGAGAGAGAGAGAGAGAGAGAGAGAGAGAGAGAACACTACCATGCTAATTTCCAGCCAAAAATCTATCCAATCTACACAATCTCGAAACAAAATAAAAACAGTACAAGCTAAAAAAAAAAAAAAAAAAAAAAAAAAAAAAAAACACTCATAGAAAACAGGACCCATAGATCACAGGAAATGAAAATGAAACGGCGTAGAAAATGTATAACAGGAAGGATACTCTCTCCCATAACACACAGGGAAGAGAAATACAGATGCACAGGCAATCCCATACACCAGGAAATACTGCAGACACACACACACACACACACACACACACACACACACACGGACATGCATATATAGAAGTGTTATATACTTTAGTCGCCCATGAAAATGAATGACAAAAAAATGGAAACGAAATCGGAGGGATAAATATTAAGAGACAGAGAGAGGGTGTGTGTTAACGATAAGAGAGAGAGAGAGAGAGAGAGAGAGAGAGAGAGAGAGAGAGAGAGAGAGAGAGAGAGAGAGAGAGAGAAAGCATTAACCCTTTCAATACTGAGATACATTTTTTACCTTGAGATTTTTGTACAACTAGACCATTTTATTGACATTAGGAAGGGTCTATGGATGTCAGAAGATTAATGGCCAAAATCCTCACTATTTTAATCCCACACACGTGAGTTTCTGAAGCTGTATAAAATCACCAAATAGTAAAAACAATGAATATGGAAACGCATCGTGATACTGAAAGGGTTAAAAAGATGAAACGAGCAAAAATGAAAAAAAATAAGATAGATATAAGGAAAATTCTTGATGGAAAAAAGGAAACGTGAAAAAAACGGGAGAAAGCAATAAAAGAAACTGAAAAAAAATGAAGGGGTTAAAAAGATGAAAAAGAGCAAAAACAATAAATAAAACAAAATAAGATAAAAAATGTGAAGCATATTCTCGATAAATGAAAAAAAGGAAACGCGAAAAAAACGAGACAAAACAAAAAAATGAAACTGGAAAAAGGAAAATGGAAAAAAAAAAAGTTAGCCACGACTTGAAAAACAGAAGATACAAAAATAACAAGTATGCAAAAATAACATAGAAAGAAAGAAAGCACGGGAGAGCAATACAGAGCGGAATCATTGAAGTAAAAGAGGGAAAAAACGATGAAAAATGAAAAAAAAACAAAATCTGAAAATATACAAAAAAAATGAACTTGAAGAGGCAAAACAAAAACATTACAAAACAAAAAGACAAGAACAGAAGAAGAGGAAAGAAGAATTAGAGACGGAATACATAAAACTAAATAAATACAAAAAAATAATAAATAAAGGAACAACAAAAAAAATGAACAAAAGAAAAAAATCAAGTAAAAATAAATAGAAATATAACAAAAATAAGAAAAAATTGAAATAGGAAAAAAAATAAGAATGAACAAAACCAAATGAAAATAAAACTAACCATTAAATAGAAAAAAAAATCAGAAAATAAACAAAACTAATGAGAGAGAGAGAGAGAGAGAGAGAGAGAGAGAGAGAGAGAGAGAGAGAGAGAGAGAGAGAGAGAGAGCAAGCAAAGGCAGAATGAACAACGCAGCGTAGATTCAATGGTCCAAAACGTTTAAATGTCAATGCAATGACGGAGTGAGGGAGAAGGAATGAAAAACTAGCCACACTCCCCCCTCCCCCATTCTCCACCCCCCCGCTTGGGCTGGCAGAGGCTGGCTATTGGTGGATATCACTTATTCCTTCGCTCCCTGATTGGTGGTGTGCGTGGCTGGTATTGGAAGAGGGGAATATTTCTCTCTCTCTCTCTCTCTCTCTCTCTCTCTCTCTCTCTCTCTCTCTATCTCTTAGGTTGTTACAGAGGCCATATTGTAGCTGAGGGAGGGTAAGAGGACAGAGAGAGAGAGAGAGAGAGAGAGAGAGAGAGAGAGAGAGAGAGAGAGAGAGAGAGAGAGAGAATGTGAGTGGTTTCTTATGTTGATTCTCTCTCTCTCTCTCTCTCTCTCTCTCTCTCTCTCTCTCTCTCTCTCTCTCACACACACACACACACACACACACACACACACACACACACACACACACAGGCACGTGCTACCTCAGGGTGTGTGTGTCCCCGGAGTGAGAAGAAGGCTTAGGGGAACAAATCCACAAGAGCTGTCGTCTCTCTCTCTCTCTCTCTCTCTCTCTCTCTCTCTCTCTCTCTCTCTCTCTCTCTGGCAGCACCTTGAACATTTTGTCCTCCACGCTTCCACCGTTGCACCATTTTTCAGTTAATGTTTCTTATTTTTCAGCGGCTCCGTGATGTCATGCAGTTATCTTTTCATATATGCATTTTCAGTTTTCATGCATCCTGTGTTAGGAAATCTGTTTCTTGCGCTGAAACTTTTCCACTCCATTACCACTTAAAACGAAATGCAATGAAACTACCTGAATTCTGAAGTGCATTTCACATTCCATAGTGCAGGGAATACATACAAAAATTTACGTAAAAGCATTAAGGAAAAAAAAAAATATATATATATATATATAAAGGAAAAGGGAGCAAGAAGTCACGAGGCCTATACACGTGGCAGTCAGTCCCTTTATAAACCATGGCTTCCTATTACCGCCTATCATCCCCATCCATAAATCTGTCTACAGTAATCTCTTAAAAGCTTCCTGTTGACTCAGCACTAACAACATGTTTACCGAGTCAATGCCATTCATCCACCACTCTATATTCATACATACATTCACATATACATAGAATAAAGAGTAAAAATAAAAAATAAAAATGGGTAGAATAACAGAGGAGGGCAGCATTTCAATACGGTACAAAGCAATAACACAGACAACACAAAGGCAAGCAACACGAGCAACACAAGCAACACGGACAAGGCGGCAAAGGAAGCAAGGAAGCGAACAGGCAAAGCAATGCAACACACTTCCAAATCCCCTTTCTTGTTTAGACGTAACAGATCGCGTTCGTTATTTACAAATTTCCTTCACCCATTTTACACATTTCCAAGCTTCCCGGGAAACCATTTATTAATTTTTAGAAGGGAAGGTTTGTTAGTTTCCTTTTTTTTTTATTTGATTTTGTTTTTTTTTTCTGAGGCTGAGAGAAAAAAAAAAGGGACACGAATTTTATGCGTGTATTTATGTAAGTAAATATACAAACAAGCACTAAAATGGATAAATAAATAAATACTGGAAGGGTTGAGAGAGAGAGAGAGAGAGAGAGAGAGAGAGAGAGAGAGAGAGAGAGAGAGAGAGAGAGAGAGTGTGTGTGTGTGTGTGTGTGTGTGTGTGTGTGTGTGTGTGTGTGTGTGTGTGTGTGTGTGTGTGTGTGTGTGTGTGTGTGTGTGTGTAGAGAGAATCCTAACTACTTGATGATAAAGTGTTAGTCTGGCTACCTACCCCTTCCCCCAGCCTCTCTCTCTCTCTCTCTCTCTCTCTCTCTCTCTCTCTCTCTCTCTCAATGACACGTGCACACCACAAAGCCGCGCCGAATTAAAACAGCTGATGTTGTAAATGAAATGTCAGTCCCTTTGAATATTTATAAGATAAGATACATTTTTGTGCCACCTAAATTCGCTTCTCTGAGTGGCGACAACTGCTGATGTTTACACTCCGCCGCTCCTGCTTGCGTTTCCTGCCAGCCTGGCGAAATATTTGAGTGGGACAGAGAGAGAGAGAGAGAGAGAGAGAGAGAGAGAGAGAGAGAGAGAGAGAGAGAGAGAGAGAGAGAGAGCGCGAGTGAAGAGCGGGGTGATTGAGGGAGAAGTGAGGTAGAGAAAGAGAAAGAGAAGTATGAATAGAGTAGATAGATAGACAGGCAAACATCAGATATATGAAATAGTAGAAAGAGAAAAGATAAAAATAAAGTATAGAGTGAGGAATAGGTGAGGTGAGGGAGAATTGAGAGAGAGAGAGAGAGAGAGAGAGAGAGAGAGAGAGAGAGAGAGAGAGAGAGAGAGAGAGAGAGAGAGAGAGAGAGAGAGAGAGAGAGAGAGAGAGAGAGAGAGAGAGAGAGAGAGAGAGAGAGAGAGAGAGAAAGTATGAAAAGAGTATATAGGTAGATAGGCAAAAACATCAAATAAATAAAGTAGAAAAGGCAGAAAAAGACCAATAAAGTATAAATAGAATGAGAGAGAGAGAGAGAGAGAGAGAGAGAGAGAGAGAGAGAGAGAGAGAGAGAGAGAGAGAGAGAGAGAGAGAGAGAGAGAGAGAGAGAGAGAGAGAGAGACGTGTCAAAAAGAGAATAAAAACAAAGAGAAGACAAATTAGTGAGCAGGTAATACATTAGAGGAAAATGAAGCGTTTGTGGCGGGAAGCAAAGAACCGAACCACCGTCTATTGCACGTTTCGCAACCGCCAATTAGCGTTCAAGAGCACTACACACACACACACACACACACACACACACACACACACACACACACACACACACACACACCATCTCCCCCCACATGAGGTGTAGAGGAAGAAGGAGGGGATCGGGAGGGAGGGGGGGTGCGAGTCATGACACTGAAAAGCGAATCATACTGAGGCTTCAAGTGTGTTAATTAAAGGTGAAGGAAGGAAAACCCAGGTGAGGGAGAAGAGCGAGGGAAATAGGCACAAATGTGGAATAAAAAAAACCTTTCCGGACTTGCGAAAGAAGAAAATCTTAGTGGGATGTGGTAATGAAAGGCCAAAAGAGAGAGAGAGAGAGAGAGAGAGAGAGAGAGAGAGAGAGAGAGAGAGAGAGAGAGAGAGAGAGAGAGAGAGAGAGAGAGAGAGATGAAGGATGTCAAGAGCAGTAAATGAATAGGTAAGATTAAATAGCAAGAAACACGTGACATTTCAATATGGAAGCGGAGAAAGAGGATTGGATTAAGATGAAAGGATCAATAGGTAACAACAGGATCAAAACACCAAAACAACAATAAATAATAATAATAATAATAATAATAATAATAATAATAATAATAATAATAATAACAATCGAAAAATAACAAGACACTAAAAATTAAGAAAAAAACACACAATCGTTAAAAAGTCGCTCTAGAATATTACCAATGACGAAAAAATTAACGAATAAATAAATATATAAACAAATCACACAACAAGCCCGCTTCATAAACTCCATTAGAACCAATAACAAGCTTACTACCACCACCACCACCACCAACACCACCAACACCACCACCACCACCACCGCCACATCAATAAGTTCATCAACACCACCACCATCACCAAAATCACCACCACCACTACCACCATCACCACCACCACCACCACCACCACCACCATCACCACCACCCACTCTCCCCGTCATGCGTGTCAATGAGTACTCCCACGAACGCCTAAGCTTCCTGCCATTCCCTTCCCTTCCCTTCCGTTATGGCCCGGTTCTCTTTGGTTCGGCTGAGTTCGGTTTCGGTTCGGTTCCGGTTAATTCCGATCCGTTCCCTGGCTGGCGCTCCGGTATGATTGGCAATCGTTTTGGGAGAATGCATTTAATTGGTATAACTGCCCGATGCAAGATGATGGCGGCGCACTCACTAATCCAGGGAGTTAATACTGCATGGGGCTGTTCCGAGGCGGGTACTCTCTCTCTCTCTCTCCCCCCCACCTCCTCCTCCATCCCCTCCACGTTCTCGTCTTTTTCGTCTTTTTCTTCTTTCTCTTCCAAGTTCTCCTTTTTTCTCCTTGGCTTCCTCGTTCAGCTTCTTTCCTCTTCCTCTACGTTATTCCTTCAACTCTTACAGCATTTTGTTATCTTCTCCTCCTCCTCCTCCTCCTCCTCCACACATCCTTCCCTCCCTCCCCACCTCCCCTGTTGCTGCTGTACGGTGGTCGGAAAGAAAGTACCAGGAAGAAAAATTACGAAAAAAATTGCTAAGAAAAAAAAAGTATAATGAGAAAAATTAACAGTAGCGAATTTTTTTCAGCCTCCTTTCTCTATACCGCCCCTTTACTCCGTTCATTCCGCTCCCCCTTACTGCTGTACTGCACGGTGCTAGGAAAGAAAGTACCAGGAGAAAAAGTAAGTAGTAGTAGTAGTAGTAGTAGTAGTAGTAGTAGTAGT
>NC_059272.1:20915985-20925985 GCF_017591435.1 Portunus trituberculatus | reverse complement strand
ATTGTAAATATTGTTGTTATTGTTTCTGGTGATAGTAGTAGTAGTAGTAGTAGTAGTAGTAGTAGTAGTAGTAGTAGTAGTAGTAGTAGTAGTGGTGGTGGTGGTGGTGGTGGTGGTGGTGAAGGCAGGGGATATGAATTGGAGAGAGCAATATACTGCACGTAAGTAAACACATCAACAAATTAACAAACAGATAACTGAATACACAAAAAGAAAATGGAAATTGATAAAACAAAAACACACATTACTAAACACACACACACACACACACACACACACACACACACACGGCCTGGTAGCTCAGTGGTTAGAGCGCTGGCTTCACAAGCCAGATGACCGGGGTTCGATTCCCCGGCCGGGTGGAGATATTTGGGTGTGTCTCCTTTCACGTGTAGCCCCTGTTCACCTAGCAGTGAGTAGGTACGGGATGTAAATCGAGGAGTTGTAACGTTGTCCCGGTGTGTGGTGTGTGCCTGGTCTCAGGCCTATCCGAATATCGGAAATAATGAGCTCTGAGCTCGTTCCGTAGGGTAACGTCTGGCTGTCTCGTCAGAGACTGCAGCAGATCAAACAGTGAATCACATACTCACACACACACACACACACACACACACACACAAACATACACAAACGTTCCCATCACCATGACAACCACTCTACACACCTGTCCCCCCCTCCTCCTTCCCTTTCCCCTCTCCCCCCTTCAACACCACTCTATGAACAACAAACACCAATCAACCAGTCAACTTAAACCACAAAACAGCAACACAACACTAACATCAACGACAACAAACTCAACAACTACTACGTATAACAACACCAACAAAAACAAAACACCACCACTACCACTACCACCACCACCAACAACAACAACAACAACAGTAAGAACAACAACAGCAGTAACAATTATGAGCCAATCAACAAAATCCCGCACATAGAAACACAATACCTAACAAAAAGGGCAGATAATTAAAACCCACACGCACACACACACGCACACGCAAAAACACATACGCACGCACACGCACACACACATTCAGGATCCCTCGTGCGTGGAAGGTTGCCCGTTGCTCAATCTACCTGTTATTTTTATTCAATTTAGAGATTAATGACAAAACACTTATTTACTAATTAACCGCGAACAGATTAGTAAATAAGATAATAGGGGACAAAAATGAAGGACACACAATAGTGACAATAATAAAAAAGATAATAATAATAATAATAATAATAATAATAATAATAATAATAATAATAATAATAATAATAATAATAATAATAATAATAACTGTAAGGAAACAATATAGAGTATCTCATTATTTCACGTCCATTCAAACATCATAACATCATTGTAAAAAAAAAAATTACGAGAGAGAGAGAGAGAGAGAGAGAGAGAGAGAGAGAGAGAGAGAGAGAGAGAGAGAGAGAGAGAGAGAGAGAGAGAGAGAGAGATACAATTATCCCACATCCCTACACACACACACACACACACACACACACACACACACACACACACACACACACACACACACAGAGAGAGAGAGGCTGACACGCGCCTGACACCTCGCATGTGTTGGCGCAAAATTGTCAGGAAAATTGAATAAAAATGTAAATAATTTTGTCATGTGATGTGAATATTGATTTATTCTTTTATCCTTCGTGTCGGCGTGGAAAGAATTAAGTCTGGTTGTGAACTCGATAGGATGAGAGAGAGAGAGAGAGAGAGAGAGAGAGAGAGAGAGAGAGAGAGAGAGAGAGAGAGAGAGAGAGAGAGAGAGAGAGAGAGAGAGAGAGAGAGAGAGAGAGAGAGAGAGAGTAAAATAATAAAAAAAGTAAGACAGGAAATAATGAAAAGACAAATTAACAGAGGTAATTTAAGAGAACACTAGCATTACTACGCACCAATTTATTCCAGAACATCCCCACTTTACTACTGCTTCTCTCATTAAAGCATCCACTCACGCACACACACACACACACACACACACACACACACACACACACACACACACACACACACACACACCTCCTCGCCCCACAATTAATGGGCGACACTTGGACACAAAACGATTTAATCTGGCAGTCATTCGTCATGCTATATTGCGGTGGTGGTAGTGGTGGTGGTGGTGGTGGTGGTGGAGAGGGAGGAGGAGAATTGTGGTAGGGGTGAAGATTGCAGTGGTACGTTTGGAAGGCTGTATTGGTGGTTCTTGTAGTAGATGCATTTCATTATCTACAATATCATCACTGCTCTCCTTGTCATTTTCATCATCAGCATCATCATCATCAGCAGCAGCAGGCAATAAACATATACAGACAAGCACCAGTTTATCCCTTTGAAGCAGAAGACATGTAAGGATCCACGTGTACACCACAACACCACAACACGTCCTTAATAACAGAGGTACGTAACAGATGCAACACCACAACACATCAAACCAAACAAATACCGCAACACTGCCGCACAAACAGCACGCCATCACAGCAACACAACGCCACAATACCCCTACCAAACTTCAACACCACAATGAAAGAGGAACATAACAGATGCAACACCACAACACATCAAACCAAAAAAGCACCGCAACAACACCACCACACAAACAGCACAGCATCACAACACCACCATCACCACACTTTAACATCATGTCACAACACCACAAAGCACACCAACACCACATAAAGACTGCAACAATGAATCACCATAACACCACAAAGATAAAGCCACAAAAACACCACATAAATGACATCACAGCAGCACAAGGCCACAACACCACAGCACCACTGAAGGACCACAAGGCCAGGGCAACACCAAAACACAACACCATAACACTTGAATGGAGAACGGTATAAGCGCAGAGACCAAGGCAAACCAGCAGGAGAAGGTGTTTGATGGAGAATTGGAAAAAAGTAATGGCGCCACCACAACATTCTCCCTCTTTGTACGATCCACGCTGCCTCTCCCGCCACGAAAGTACCGCAAGCCAGCGTCGAGATAATATTGTCTTTTATTTACTGATGGTTAGGATACTGTATTGGAATTGTTTGCACCGACACACACACACACACACACACACACACACACACACACACACACACACACACACACACACACACACACAAAATTTAAATCAAATAAATGACAAAGTGGAATAAAAAAAAACCGTTGGTTTATTCTTTTCTAAACTACAAAGTACAAATATATAAAGTAAAAAAGACATGAGTATGAGTGTGAGATTGCGGAAAATTTGTCTGACACTCTCTCTCTCTCTCTCTCTCTCTCTCTCTCTCTCTCTCTCTCTCTCATCCATACAAACAAATCCAAAACACAAAAACAAGATTAAAAAAATAAGTTAACTGTCTCTCCTATATATATAAAAAGTACAGAATACCAAAGACAAGTTAGTTGAGGTGGAGATGAGAAGGTTAAGCCACAGAGTCATGCCGTGCGCTGGTGGCTGACGGCTGGCGGCTGGCTGGCTGGCACGGCTGGCAATACTAACACAATACCATCAGTGAGGTGCCAGCAAGCGTGACGCGGGCCAACACATCAAGGTGGGACTGGATAGATACACACATACATACACACACAAGTGTCCCAACTCGCCACGAGGAGAGTGAATGTTAAAATAGGTAGATAAAAAGCTAAAATTGGTGAATAAAATAGGTTTGTTCCATGGCTATAAAAAATGTAGCAATCTCAATAGTAGAAAGTGAGTGAAAAAAAACGAAAACATGTTATGAATGATGAAATACATAGATGAATAGAAAAGATTTGCTTCCCAGGTATAAAATGTACAACCAAATACAAATGATAAAAAAAAAGTAAAGGAACGGATACATATTAAAAGTAAAAGATAAATAAATAAATAAATAAATATTGAACCAGAACAAAGAATCAAACTCCGAACCAGAACCAGTCAGAGTCGAGAACTGATGAAAATAACAGTAACGATATATATGAAAAATCTGAACACTCTAAATACAACCAAACGTCCCTACTCCCCCATACACCCTTTCCCCCCCACACTCACCCCACTCACCCATCCACAAACACACACACACACACACACACACAAAAAGCAGAAAACAAGAACATATGCAAATTTTGACCTCTGTATACACACAAAAAGAGGAACATTTTTTAGGATGTTTATGTGTTTTTCGTACCTACCCATCTTTATATACATTTTTCCTTCGTTTTCTTTTCCATCTTTCACCAGCCTTCCTTACAATATATATTCCATCGATCTGCCAATTTATATACAAATGTCTTTACATCTCTCCATTTGTGTCTATCTATCTATCTATCCATCAACCTTTCTTCTTTTCGTTCTTATTTACCTGATATATGATTTCTCTTATCTATCGATCATTTCCCCCAGCTATCACTTATTAACCACCACCATCACATCATAACACCCAGCACACACAATATCTACTTACTATCTATCCATCTATCTTTCCCTTTTACTTTCTTTTCCATTCCAATTCACCTGGTATAAATTTCCTCCTGTCTGTCTATTATTCCTTCACTTATCTATCTCTGTACATTGCTTCCTATTCACAACACCCAGCACACACAATATCTACTTACTATCTACCCATCTATCTCCCTTTTACTTTACTTTCCATTCCAGCCTGGTACATATTTCCTCCTGTCTATCTATTATTCCCTCACTTTTATCTCCATACGTCTGTTCCACCACACCACCCTATCACAACACTCACTACACACAAAGCATATCTATCAGTGTACACCTGCTTCTGAATCTCACTCTCCTTCACCACTCACGGAGACACGCAGATCATTCTTCCATACTTCATCCATCCATCCATCCAGCCAGCCAGCCAGCCAGCCACTCAGCCAGTCTTACGCATCCACGCCGCTGACGAAGGAGATATGGACAGGAATACAAAGGAACACACAGATCTAGATATGGAAGGAGAGAAAGAAGAAGAGGAAAAGAGGGAGGGAAATAATCTACGAGGAATGACGGCTTGCTCTTGACGTATTTCGATGCTCCAGAAGAAATTGCTTTGTTGTCTTATCTTCAATATCGGCCAGAATGGGGGAAAAAATATGCCGGGGGGGAAAAAATAGCATCTGACACCCGGGGCGGTCTGCAAACTCTCCTCTCTTTTTTTCCTTCACTTTTTTTCTCTCTCTCTTTCCCTATCTCTCTCTCTCTCTCTCTCTCTCTCTCTCTCTCTCTCTCTCTCTCTCTCTTTCTCTCCCTCCGATTTTTTTTTCTCTCCCTCCATTCATCCTTTTACTCTCTCTCCTCCACTCCTCTTTTTCCGCCTTTTTTTCCCTCCCTTTCTCCCTTGTTTCTCATTTCCTCCACTGTTGCTTCCTCTCTTTTTTCTCTCTCTTTTTTTTCCTCTGTAGTAACCTTTCATTGTTCTTCTGTATTCACTTTTCACTCTATCTTTTCCTCCCTTCCTCTTATTCTTTACTCTTATCTCTCTCTCCATTCCTCTTTACTTTCGTTTTCCCTTCCTTTTCTCTCTCTCTCTCTCCACTACCAACTACTATTTTTCTTCTATTTCTTTCTCTATCTCCCTCTTCCTATTCCTTACTTTATTTTCTATAATCCTCCCCTATTCTCTTTTTCTCTTCCCTTCGTTCAGTCTCTCTCCCTTTTCCCTCTACCGGTTTATCTCCTTTTCTTATCTCCTCTCCTCTTCCCTGTGACCCTTCTTCTCTTCCCTCTATCTTCACAATTCTGGGCTCTTTACCTCATTTATCTCTCTTTATCCTCTTTCCTGTAATCCTCCCTGCTTTCACTTATTCCTCCCTTTCTTTCAGTATATCTTTTCTACATATTTCTCTAATTCTTTACTTCCTTTCTCAAAAATTCTAAAACTTTTCTCATTTTTTTCTTATTTCCTTCTTTATCGTCAGTCTCCCTAATCCCTGGTGACCAAGCAGGGAGGAGGAGGAGGAGGAGGAGGAGGAGGAGGAGGAGGAGGAGGAGGAGGAGGGTACTGAAAAGAAGACCAGAAATAAAAGAAGGAAATTCATTTAGAGATTGAACTATATCAAGAAATCTCTCTCTCTCTCTCTCTCTCTCTCTCTCTCTCTCTCTCTCTCTCTCTCTCTCTGTGTGTGTGTCGGTGTCAGCACTCCGTCGACGGTTATCAGATCTATGAATAAAAATGAAATATGTGTGTGTGTGTGTGTGTGTGTGTGTGTGTGTGTGTGTGTGTGTGTGTGTGTGTGTGTGTGTGTGTGTGTGTGTGTGTGTGTGTGTGTGTGTGTGTGTGTTGGTGGAGGAAGGTTAAGCAAAGAAAACGGAACGAGGCGAGGCGATCATTGTGAATATTCCAGTTTACTCAAAATTCCAACGTCACGCGAGACAAGACGAGACTAGGAAGATAAATACTACAGAGAGAGAGAGAGAGAGAGAGAGAGAGAGGGTACAGTTTGCCTCGACGAAAGAGGAACAAGAGATAAAGAAAACAAAAAGGTACAATCTGCGACTATATGTTTGTTATTGAATGGGCGAGTAGTAAAGGAGGAGGAGGAGGAGGAGGAGGAGGAGGAGGAGGAGGAGGAGGAGGAGGAGGAGGAGGAGGAGGAGGAGGAGGAGGAGGAGGAGAAAACAAAATGCTGTAAGAGTTGAAGGAAAAACGGAGAGAAAGAGGAAAGAAGCTGAACAAGGAACCCAAGGAGGAAAAGAACTTAAAGGAGAAAGAAGAAAAGACGAGAAAGTCGAAGAGAAGGAGGAGGAGAAAGAGGAAGAAGAGGAAGAGATGGGTCAAAATATTAGAACCAATATTTGTGTCATCTTGCCAATAGGAGGGTCAATGGATGGAGGAGGAGGAGGAGGAGGAGGAGGAGGAGGAGGAGGAGGAGGAGGAGGAGGAGGAGGAGGAGGAGGAGGAGGAGGAGGAGGAGGAATATAAAAGAATACAAAGGAAAGAACAGGCAACAATAATCCTAGTAAGCTAAACATTTGAGGCTGTCTGTGTGACTATGCTAACACTGCATAGTCCGAGAATCAAATGATAACCCCTTCAGTACCATGACGTGTTTCCAGACTCATTCTGCTTACTATTTGGTGATCTTCTATAGCTTCAGAAACTTATGTGGGGGGATGAAAATAGTGAAGACCGTGGCCATTAACCTTCTGACCACCATAGACCCTTCTTAATGTGAAAATGTAAAATGGTCTAATCATACACAAATCTCAAGGTAAAAATGAGTCCCAGTATTGAAGTGCTTAAGAGGAAAAGTCTGTAATGAAGAGCATGAAGAAACCAGTTACAGCTTTCCTTATCTGAAAATTGTGACAAATAAAATAAATTGTCAAAAAAACGGATAGGAAAAAATAAGAAGAAAACGAAGAGAACAAAAATACGGAAGGAGAATTAATATCAATGTGGCGAGGAAGACACGTATCACACACGGAGGAAGGAGGAGGAAAATAATGAATGAATGTAGCCACAGGTGGAAAGAAGGACATTGGATGATGGGAAAAGATAAATGAAGGAGATTAAACAGAAGGAAAGGAAAATTGAATGGGGAAACTTGTGTGTACGTGTGTGTGTTTATGCTTGTTTGTTGGTGTGTGTGTGTGTGTGTGTGTGTGTGTGTGTGTGTGTGTGTGTGTGTGTGTGTGTGTGTGTGTGTGTGTGTGTGTGTGTGTGTGTGTGTGTGTGGGTGGGTGGGTGGGTGGGTGGGTGTGTCGACTTTAATAATAGATGCAACAATAACAACAACAGAAGAATATAAAACCCCAATGAATAATCTACACAAACAAATCGCTGGCATAGATTGGGAAAAAATAAAGAAAAAAAAAGTAAAGGTTAGATGTCGCCCAAAAAATTAAAACATTGGAAAGTTATGTTGATTCTCTCTCTCTCTCTCTCTCTCTCTCTCTCTCTCTCTCTCTCTCTCTCTCTCTCTCTCTCTCTCTCTCAAAAAGGCCGCTCCTTTCCTAGAGTGGCGGCAAACTGGTCTCACTCGCTGACTTTAAACGAGTTGGTCTGAAAGTAACTCTACCGGAGAGAGAGAGAGAGAGAGAGAGAGAGAGAGAGAGAGAGAGAGAGAGAGAGAGAGAGAGAGAGAGAGAGAGAGAGAGAGAGAGAGAGAGAGAGAGAGAAAGTGTGTGTGTGTGTGTGTGTGTGTGTGTGTGTGTGTGTGTGTGTGTGTGTGTGTGTGTGTGTGTGTGTGTGTGTGTGTGTGTGTGTGTGTGTGTGTGTGTGTGTGTGTGTAAACATAGAACCAGACACAGAACAAATAGTTATCAAATCAGTGTGAAAAAAACACCATCAAAGAAATTTCAACATGAGTAATAAAAATATACGAATGAAGGTGCGAGCATTTACTTTCAGATTCTTTTTTTTTTTTCCAATTTTTTTACACGATCATTACTCTCCCAGGCAATAAAATGAACGCTGTCAAATAAAAACCTATGAAAATAATGTCAACTGGCCAGATTTTACAAGCGCAATCATATCAAAGGTCAAGGGAATTAGTATTGCGGGGTTTCACTTTTTTACATTTTAGTTTTTCTTTCAAGCAATAAGAATGAAAGAAGAATGGAAGGGAAAATATTAAAAAAAAAGGAACATAGATAGGAAAAGAAAAAGGTAAGGTAGGAAAGAGATGTAAAAAAAAAAAAAAAAAAACTGAAGAAAAGAAAAAGAAAAATGAATGAAAAAAAAGACAAAAAATATATAAACAAATATAAAAACGAATAAAAAAACAACAACTCAACACAATTACAAGAAAAAAGAAGGAATTCATACAACACAATAAACACCAACAAACTCAACACATCCCACCCAGTAACACACAACACAACAAAACACAATAAACACCAACAAACTCAACACATCCCACCCAGTAACACACAACACAATCCCAGTAAGAGCCACACAACACTACTCAACACACGCACAGCTGTAGGAACCTTGAGTGTCTTAATCGCGTCCCACACCCAGTACACAGCACCAGCCCACGCCTTCTTTACCGCTACTTACACTGCCAGGACGCGAGGACACAAACTCCCTCATGACAGTGCCTGGGATTATCATTGCTGTCTTTTTCAGTGACTGGTGTGCCTCGGGGTATTAGGTCTGCAGTATTACAGTTTGATTTGGTGTGTGTGTGTGTGTGTGTGTGTGTGTGTGTGTGTGTGTGTGTGTGTGTGTGTGTGTGTGTGTGTGTGTGTGTGTGTGTGTGTGTGTGTCTTCATTTGATTCCTCTCGAGTGTCTATTTTATCAATCTATCTCTATCTATCTATCTATCTCTATGTATTTTTACCTACGAACACTGGTTTCTGTATGTTTACCTATTTGAATTTATGATTTTCTAAAACATATGTATTTATCTATCTTTTTCATCCATATATCTATTTATCAAGTTATTCCTTCCTTTGTCTATGTGTACAAATCTATTCATTTATCTATCCATTCATATATCTATCCATTTATCTACTTATCTTTCTCTATCTCTGTACCTACCTATCTATTTATCTATCTAATTAGCTATCTACCTGTATAGCTTTCTCTTCTCTCTCTCTCTCTCTCTCTCTCTCTCTCTCTCTCTCTCTCTCTCTCAGTACGCGTCAGTTTATCTCTCTACCTACGTGCGTATCTCCTATAACTATGTATCAGTGACCGCCACACGAGATGTAAATCAAGGCAGGAAACTTTACCACCTCGTCCTTCACTCTTCCTCCTCTTCCCCTCTCTCACTGCCTCATGTCCCTGTCCCTCACACTCACTCGCCCCCTCTTTCTCTCCCTCTTCCTCTCCCCTCTGCCAGACAACTCTTACTCTCTTACTCTCCCCTTTTCTCCCTGTCATTCGTAGCGCTGATAGAGTTTTAGAGCGCCTGTCTCGGCCTGTCTGGATGCACTGAGTGGCCGCAGAAAAGGCAAGGCACACTGACGCCAAGCTTTCTCTCTCCAACAAGGCACTAGAGTTAGGGTGGAAAATATGATCAACTTTTTGTCATATGCTTTATTACTTGGTGAATATGTG
>NC_059272.1:20903485-20905985 GCF_017591435.1 Portunus trituberculatus | reverse complement strand
AAAACATCAATTAAAAAGAATAGTTTAGGTAAAAGAAAAAGAAAAGGACAAAAAAAGGCAACAGCAAGAGAGAGGAAAGACCAGGATAAGAAAGGATGGAATATCAAAAGTGGTAGAAAGATACAAAGGATGCAAGAGAAGGAAGTAAAGGATATCATTTCAGGAGAGGAAAGCTACATAGAGGATGAGATAGAGGGACGAAGGGAGGAAGGAAAGAAGGGTAAGTGAGGAAGGAAGGGAGGGCAGTGAAGCGAGAAGAGGGACAGGAGAGCAGGAGGCTGGCGGCGAGCGGGCTGTGAGTGATGGCCGGTCGGACACAGCTGGGATGGAATTTAATCGTTTGAGATAAAGCCTTTTTATTCTGGGAGAGAGAGAGAGAGAGAGAGAGAGAGAGAGAGAGAGAGAGAGAGAGAGAGAGAGAGAGAGAGAATATATACAGACCATCGGGTTCGAGACTACAAAAAAAAAAATCGGTGACATAAGAAACACACACACACACACACACACACACACACACACACACACACACACACACACACAGATAAACCTAACTAGTACCGGAACATGTAATACGTATGCAAACCTCTCTCTCTCTCTCTCTCTGTGTGTGTGTGTGTGTGTGTGTGTGTGTGTGTGTGTGTGTGTGTGTGTGTGTGTGTGTGTGTGTGTGTGTGTGTGTGTGTGTGTGTGTGTGTGTGTGTGTGTTTGTTCTGGGTCACCTTAAAGCGTCATATCCGGCGCTTCCCTTTCAACTTAATCTGGGAGGACTCTAAATGACGGCGCATCAAAGTCACTTGAGGGGCGTAGGTGGTGCGTCTCTCTCTCTCTCTCTCTCTCTCTCTCTCTCTCTCTCTCTCTCTCTGGACGCTTGTTTTTGCTACAGTTCCTTCAATTTCCTGTTTTCCCTCGACTACTCACTTCTCTCCCTACCCTTTACCTCCTCGTCTTCTTCTTCTTCTTCCTCCTCCTCCTCCTCCTCCTCCTCCTCCTCCTCCTCCTCCTCCTCCTCCTCCTCCTCCTCCTCCTCCTCTTGTAGTTTCGCTTCTGTTGCCGCATTTCCTCCTCTTCCTGCCACCTTTTCCTCGTGGCTGTCATCCTTTTTTTCATATTCTTTCCTCCTCCTCCTCCTCCTCCTCCTCCTCCTCTTCCTACTTCTCCTCCTCCTCCTCCTCCTCCTCCTCCTCCTCCTCCTCCTCCTCCTCCTCCTCCTCCTCCTCCTCCTCCTCCTCCTCCTCCTCCTCCTCCTCCTCCTCCTCCTCCTCCTTGTACTTGTCATTCCCACCTCTCGAATAACAATAGTGTCTTCACGGTACCTGAGCAAGAACAGAGAAGAACAGGAGAAGTGAGGAAAGCCAAGCAGGAAAGAGTGAAATGGCATGTTGGTGGTACAGAGAGAGAGAGAGAGAGAGAGAGAGAGAGAGAGAGAGAGAGAGAGAGAGAGAGAGAGAGAGAGAGAGAGAGAGAGAGAGAGAGAGAGAGAGAGAGAGAGAGAGAGAGAGAGAGAGAGAGAGAGAGAGAGAGAGAGAGAGAGAGAGTGTGTGTTTGTGTTAAGGGTAAAAATAAAATTGTGAGTTGGAAAGTATATGAAAGGTTGCTTCTTCTTCTTCTTCTCTCTCTCTCTCTCTCTCTCTCTCTCTCTCTCTCTCTCTCTCTCTCTCTCTCTCTGCCACACCTTTGAAGCTTCAGGCGATGTTTCTAAGCAGATACATGTGCAAAACACACACACACACACACACACACACACACACACACACATGTTACTGAAGTGTACTCTGAACAAGACGCGCGAGGACACCCACACCCACACCCCCCACACACATTGCTGAAATGTACTCTCAAAGGACGCGCACGAGCGAGTGCACACACACACACACACACACACACACACACACACACACACACACACACACACACACACACACACACACACACACACACACACACACACTACCAGAAAGCCCTTGCAATATATGAATAGATTAAATTGGAAATCACAGGTTAAAAAATGTAAAATAAAATCAGAGAAAAGCACATTCTATAATAACAAAAAGTGCCACAGTTACCCAACAAGAGCAGACACGTAAACTAACTCCTTTTTATAACCTTTTAGAACCAATCATCATTCAAAAATTCAATGAGGGAAGAAAATTGGTAGGAGAAAAATATAGGACAAGTGAATAAAAGGTAAGAATACATTAAAAAATAGAAAAGTAAAAGAAATAAAACATAGGAAGAGGAAAAGGTGAAAGAAAGATAGAACGAAAGGCATGACAGACAGGTGCTACAGGGAGACAAAAATAAGGAAACGAAACACAGAAAAAAATAAAAGGAAAGGCAAAAAGTGATGGAGATGAGAAGATGACCATGGCACTTCAAAGAAAGATTCGTGCATTATACATTCTTCTTGCCTTCACGTCGCCTCTCCCTTGACTAATGAAAGAGGTTAAAGAGAAATAAAACTTGCTACTAACACTTGGAAAATAAGACTAGGAACTGAAAA
>NC_059272.1:20893485-20898485 GCF_017591435.1 Portunus trituberculatus | reverse complement strand
CGTACAAACCCGCTGCTGAAACTGAAACTCTATTCCTTCCTTGTGTGCGTAACTTTCTCACTCTCACTCTCTCTCTCTCTCTCTCTCTCTCTCTCTCTAGCTTCAAGGAGGACCCGAGGGGCAAAGAAGCACGCGGTAAAAGAGAAGGTAACTTGATTTTCTTACGGGTTTTGGACACATTCATGAGGGAAGGACGATAAAGGTGAGAGGAAGAAGGGACGTGAATGGCGCGCGGGAGGCCCTTTGTAGGAGATACCTGCGTAATTAAGAGAGAGAGAGAGAGAGAGAGAGAGAGAGAGAGAGAGAGAGAGAGAGAGAGAGAGAGAGAGAGAGAGAGAGAGAGAGAGAGAGAGAGAGAGAGAGAGAGAGACATAGAAAAAGAGAGAGGGACTTTTCACAGGGTACAAATTGAAAGGAGGCTACGGATAATCATGGCTAAATTATCCAGTCCTCTCTCTTGTATTAGCGCTCAGAGCAAAGGAATAACACAGGATTTAGCGTCATTAATTTTCCGGATTATACATTGCACACGAATTATTGCGAGACAGGGGAAAAAAAATATATTGTAGCGTATTTTTTATTCCCTCCACGGCAGCGGTGTCAAGTGAGTCACGCACAGAGGAACGCACTTCATCTCACTGAGGATTTAGACTATCTCTCTCTCTCTCTCTCTCTCTCTCTCTCTCTCTCTCTCTCTCTCTCTCTCTCTCTCTCTCTCTCTCTCTCTCTCTCTCTCTCTGTGTGTGTGTGTGTGTGTGTGTGTGTGTGTGTGTGTGTGTGTGTGTGTGTGTGTGTGTGTGTGTGTGTGTGTGTGTGTGTGTGTGTGTGTGTGTGTGTGTGTGTGTGTGTGTGTGTGTGTATATTGCAAACGAAATCAAGGAAGAAAGAAAGAACACAATAAAAAGAGAACAGAAAATGGAAATGAACATAAGGGAAACGATGCAGAGAGAGAGAGAGAGAGAGAGAGAGAGAGAGAGAGAGAGAGAGAGAGAGAGAGAGAGAGAGAGAGAGAGAGAGAGAGAGAGAGAGAGACTATGACCCTGAACTATATAGGGTTCACTCACACTAAAGTTCACCTGATCATTCCCACCCTTTGCCTTTAAATGAGCCGCCTATCTGCCACCTGCTCATCTTTTTCACCTGAGTAATTAATTCGCCCTTATGCATGCAGTGTGGCGGGGTGTGAGGCGGTACAGGTGAGGTGAAGTGAAGTCGACCATTGTTACGTCCTGTCTTTCTTTCTGTCTCAATACCTGTCCACCTTTCTCTCTGTCTGTCTGTCTGTCTGTCTGTCTATCTCTTTTTTTTCTGTACGTACGTTACTATTTCCAACGCTTCACTCTTGTCATTCACTTTTCCCTCTCCGTCCAGTTTGTCACGTGTTTCAAATTGGTGTTTGTGCTTTCTCTCTCTCTCTCTCTCTCTCTCTCTCTCTCTCTCTCTCTCTCTCTCTCTCTCTCTCTCTCTCTCTCTCTCTCTCTCTCTCTCTTATTTTTATATACAATGTTGTCTTCTTGTTTTTTTTTTCATACTGTTATCGGAATATTCCATTAGCAAGCCCTCTCTCTCTCTCTCTCTCTCTCTCTCTCTCTCTCTCTCTCTCTCTCTCTCTCTCTCTCTCTCTCTCTCTCTCTCTCTCACACACACACACACACACACACACACACACACACACACACACACACACACACACACACACACACACACACACAAAGTAATCGCGTATCCTGCTTCTGTACAGACGTGCCCGAGGCCACCCTACGAGTGGAGGGCGGGCGTGGCGGAGCAGGAGCAACGGTGGAGGTGGCGGAGGGGGACAGCGTCACCTTCCTGTGCCGCGTGACAGCCGACCCGCCTGCTTATAACATCACCTGGCTCCATAACGTAAGTACGCAGGGGAAAGGAAAGCCTGGGAGGGATGGGTACGGAAGGAAATGGGAGGAGCAAAGGAGTGAAAGGGTTTGGATAGAGAGAAGGGAAAGAGGGATAAGGAAAAGAAATGAGGAAATAAGATAGGATGGGAAGAGAAGGAATAAGAAAAGAAGAATGAAGAGATGAGAGATGGAAAGCAGGAAATGGGAAAAAAGGAAAGGGAATAAAAAGAGAAAAAGAAAGGAAGAGAAGGAAATAGAAGATGAGTTTTAATACTGAGGGATGGAAGGGGAAGGAAAGAGCAGGACGAGGGAGAAGCAAGAACGAAAAAAAAAAAAAAGAAATGAACATTAAAAAAAAAGCAAAAAGGCATAAAACAAAACCAAATCACACACACGAATCACACAAAATCACACACAAATCATACACAATAAAAAAAAAAAACTTCGAAAACAACAAATATTCAAAACCTCACAACTAGAACCTTCACCAAAATACTGCACAAACTCACTGCACCATTAAACCAACAAGGAAGAGATGTAACACGTAACCCACTGCTGTTTATGGTGAAGAGGCATCAGAACTAGTTGGTATGGTAATGAGTACAGTGTAATGGGAGGTATAGAGTGGAAGGCGAAGAGACTACACCTGAGATGATGACTATACCTGAGATGGATAACACGTGAAAAAAATTACGAAAACGAAAGAAAAAAAAAAAATTATACCACAATAACAAAAAAAAGGCCAAAAACTGCAAAAAAAACATGAAAAACCGAGATAAATAGATACCTACAATGAGATGGATAAGGCGTGAGTGTCCTGGTGGTGCACGCGAGAGAGGATCACACCTGCAGGATCCGTGGAGGCGTGACAGCACCGAACCAGGATTGCCAACCGATGCAATTTATGTGAAGAGAGGCAATGAGGGATAATGAAGGCAGAGAGAGAGAGAGAGAGAGAGAGAGAGAGAGAGAGAGAGAGAGAGAGAGAGAGAGAGAGAGAGAGAGAGAGAGAGAGAGAGAGAGAGAGAGAGAGAGAGAGAGAGAGAGAGAGAGAGAGAGAGAGAGAGAGTACATCGAATTTCCACCGGACAGATAGAAATTAAGTACGAAAATAGATCAATGAAACGACACAGAACAACAGGAAGACAAGGAAGAGGAGAGAAATACGAAGAAAAAGACGACAAAGAACGAGAAGAACAAGACAAAAAAGAACAAGATGAACAAGAACAAGAAGAAGGAGGAGAAGGAAGAGAAGGAAGAAGAGAAGGAGGAAGAGGAGGCGGAGAGAAATAACTAGGATGACGGAAGACCGGGCTGGAAGCGAAAGCCGGGCTGAGTAATAACACAAGGCGCGTGACGTAAGCTGCATTTAAGCGAGATAGGAAAGCGAGGAAGAAGAGAGTAAGGACGGGAGGCTGAACACAGGGATACAGGGATACAAGGATACAGTAAAGCACAGCAATGCAAGGAGAAGGGAGGTGCCTGGCTGTTAGCACTGAAATTCTCTAAACCAAGAGGAGAATGAGCAATAAGAGCAGGAGAGGAAGAGACGGGGAGAGGGGGAACTGTGGCAAAAAGAGTGTGGTAATGCGGTAGTGTGGTGGTGGTGGTGTAATGGGTACAAATGTATACAGAGGCATAAAAAAAAGGTGTAAATATGTGCAGGTAAGGCAGCGAGCACTAAGGCAGGGAGGTGTGTAGGAGTGACTGAGGATGGGTAAGCATTTTGAGAGAGAGAGAGAGAGAGAGAGAGAGAGAGAGAGAGAGAGAGAGAGAGAGAGAGAGAGAGAGAGAGAGAGAGAGAGAGAGAGAGAGAGAGAGAGAGAGAGAGAGAGAGAGAGAGAGAGAGAGAGAGAGAGAGAGAGAGAGAGAGAGAAATGTAAGTAGGGCAGAGCGAT
Organism: Portunus trituberculatus; assembly: GCF_017591435.1. Taxonomy (NCBI): domain Eukaryota; kingdom Metazoa; phylum Arthropoda; class Malacostraca; order Decapoda; family Portunidae; genus Portunus; species Portunus trituberculatus. Next base: position 20,894,713 of record NC_059272.1, on the reverse strand, counting down.
AATGGGGAGGTGGACAGTAGGTGATGTTGACAAGGGGAGGAAACGAAAAGAGAGGAAAGTGCAACAGACGAGCAGGGTGTAGCAGAGTAGAGCAGAGGAATGCAGGGGAATGGAGGGAGGGAGGGAGGGAGGAAGGGAAGGGGAGAGGGAGGGGACAGTAAATAAGCAAGGAAGTGCAATGCAGTTTAAGGAGAAAGACAGGATTAGAATGTGTGTGTGTGTGTGTGTGTGTGTGTGTGTGTGTGTGTGTGTGTGTGTGTGTGTGTGTGTGTGTGTGTGTGTGTGTGTGTGTGTGTGTGTAAACTAACAAATATACAGATGCAAATGCAGCACAAAATAAATAAATTGACGTTAATTATATAAGCTTCCTCTAACACTGCAGAAGGGAGAGAGAGGGAGAAAGAGAAAGTCAGAGAAGGGTAAGGAAGGAAGAAAAGGAAGAGGATAAGAGGAGGATGAGAGTGGAGAAGAACAAAGAGAGGACATCCATAGAAAGGAAAGAGGAGGAGGAAGAGGGGAGACAGCAAAGGGAAAGGGGAAAGAAAGCTTCTCTACCTGATTAATGGAGGCAGGGGTTCATTAGTGAGGGCTACCTATGTAACGGTTACCTGTGTGTAGGGTACCTGTGTGGAGCTGCCTACCTACCTGTGAAGAGCGGTAATTACTGGTAGAGGCGCTAATTATCGTGTCATCTTTACACCTTCACTCACATCTTCACACCACCACCACTACTACACTCACCATTACTTCTACTGCTACTACGACCATCACTACCATTACTACCTACACAGTTATCATCACTATTAATACAATTACCATTTTCACCATCTACTATTACTGCTACCACCATTACTACTACCAACACCATTTATGTCACTATCACTACCACCATCATCATATTCATCACTTCACCATCTATTATTACTGCCACCACCATTACCATTACCAACACCACTAAAGCCAAAATCACTACCACCATCTCCATCCACTGTCACCATAACTACTACTATTACTACATCTACTATCACCATCACCTCTACCACACACACACACACACACACACACACACACACACACACACACACACACACACACACACACACACACACACACACACACACACACACACACACACACACACACACACACCACCACCACCACCACCACCACCCAGGAAACCCATGTTCTCACTAAGACTTGAGCTTAGACACACACAGAAGAAGGAAGA
>NC_059272.1:20878485-20885985 GCF_017591435.1 Portunus trituberculatus | reverse complement strand
TTTTTTGGCATGGAGGCAAGAACATTGTTACGACGTGTGTTAGCTTTCATTTTTCTCTTCTCTCTTTTCTATACTCTTTTTCTTTTGTCAGGTCAGGAAACTTTATACACGTTATTCTATTTTTTTTTTTTACCTCTTTTTCTTCCTGTTCTTTAGATTGATAAGACCTTTAAAATCTTAGTTTGTTCGTATTTGTTTGAAGAGTTTGTGTTAGTTTGTTTGCTTTCCAGATCTGTAGAGCGTTAGTGTCCGTGTGTGTGTGTGTGTGTGTGTGTGTGTGTGTGTGTGTGTGTGTGTGTGTGTGTGTGTGTGTGTGTGTGTGTGTGTGTGTGTGTGTGTGTGTGTGTGTGTGTGTGTAGAGTAAGTTCCTCAATTAACTGTATATAGTATTTAATTTCCGAGCGAGGTGAAGGGGGAGCAATAAAGAGGCGGTAAAGTAAATTAGCTGCCTCTTTCATTCCTCCTCTTGTCTTTTTTTTTTTCTCTCTTTCTTTTTTTTTCAAGGATGGGAAGTGGTTAGTGTTGGTAGTAGATCCACACTCCTTTATTTATTTATTTATTAATTTTCTGTACTCATTTCAGGTGGTCCTTGCTTTATCCCCCCCTGGCGTGTTAGGAAATACATACATGAATTAAATAAATGGGGAAGGGGAACACGAGTAGAGGGAATGACAAGGAGTGACAACGAAATAACTGCCATCTAAACAGACCTTTTTTTTCATTTTTCGTTGCCCTTGACCAGCTTTCCCGTCTATAAGAAAGTAACATAAAATAACATACTCACAATACACTCAAACATCAAACTAGAAAAACAACAACAACGACAACAAAATACAAACACTACCTATCATATATGTCACTACTTTCACCCAACCCAACCTAACCTAACTCACACAAGTCATTTTTATTGTTTTAACCATTTTTTTTTTATTGTAAGTAAAGTAAGGAAAACAAAACTACTGACACACACAAGGGTAAGGTTAGGTGGAGACAAAGCGGCTGGGAGAGAAGAAAGAAGGAAGGAAGGAAGGAAGGAAGGAAGGAAGGCAAAGTTTATTGGAGACTCTGCTCTGCCCCAGTGGAGATTGGCAGGATGGATCGAGAAGTGGACGAAGTGTTGCAAGGAGGAGACGTAAGAGAGGAGGGAAGAAAACCTGAATATTAAAGAGAGAGAGAGAGAGAGAGAGAGAGAGAGAGAGAGAGAGAGAGAGAGAGAGAGAGAGAGAGAGAGAGAGAGAGAGAGAGAGAGAGAGAGAGAGAGAATATTCAACTCCTTCACAACTCAACTTTTTTTTCCCTACACACCATTACAACTTGATTTTCTAGAGGCAATTTTGAAGCATGACCTCATAGATAGCTGTATCACCCAGAGGAGGCACTTACCCTTCCATTCTCTCTCTCTCTCTCTCTCTCTCTCTCTCTCTCTCTCTCTCTCTCTCTCTCTCTCTCTCTCTGTTTCTGTGAGTGCGTGAATCCAAACAATATCAAACACAACAAGGGACGACCACTGGTAAGAGAAAAACTGAGAGACGTGAAGCAACAGAGAGGCAGTGACAAAACACGGGAAGGTAGCATGCTGACAGATGGGGAAGTGAAAGTGACTAAGAGAGGAGAGAATGAAAGCAGCAATAAAGAAGAGAAACATAAAATAAGAGTAATTCGGAGTATGTAAAAGGTGTGTGTGTGTGTGTGTGTGTGTGTGTGTGTGTGTGTGTGTGTGTGTGTGTGTGTGTGTGTGTGTGTGTGTGTGTGTGTGTGTGTGTGTGTGTGTGTGTGTGTGTGTGTGTGTGTGTGTGTGTGTGTATGCGCGCGCGACATGGTGATCAGAGGAATACGAGCAGTGGATAACAAAATAGAGGTTAAAAAAAAAAAAGATCACCTCTTTGTAATCTATTGACTGCGACTACGATCCTCTATCAAATTTGCCGAGCGAGAGGAACAGACAAGAGCGGTACAGTCTCACAAAAACATGAACACCCAACAAACAAGTGACAGAGGAGAGGGAAAACTTGCAACGTGCGGCCGGGCAATATGATATGGGAAGTGACAGCAGTGGAGAGATTGGCAACGTGTGGCAAGGTAACACGATATCGAGTACTTGCATTCCTTCTATACGTCACGTGACATTTTGATTAACCTTTTGATTCTGTTCTGCCACTGAAGTTAATTACATATAGAGTGTACTTTTATTTCACTTTCACCTTTTTTTTCATTCTCTCTGTGTGTGACTTTGTGGAATTGTGATAAAATAACATGTACCTCTTTACAAAATAAAAATGCAGGATAATAATAAAAGAATAATAGGATAATAATGATAGAAAAAAAGAGAAAACTGAGAAAGATCAACCAAAATGTACAAACAGCATAAAAAAATAAATAAAAAAAATGAAAGAAGAGAATTATGAAAGAGATAAGACTAAAAATATACGCTAATAATAATAGAACAAATGAAGAAATAAACGTTAATTTAGGCTTATCTCTGTAGTAAAACGAGGAAACACATCAAATTAAAAACAGCCACAAGAGAGAAGTAAAACAGCAACAAAAATACAATGAAACAACGAAAAATAGAAAAAAAACAGACAAATAAACGTAAATTTAGGATTATCTCTGTAGTAAAACGAAGAAGCACATCAAATTAAAAACAACCACAAGAGAGAAGTAAAACAGCAACAAAAATACAATGAAACACAACGAAAGATAGGGGAAAAACAGACGAAGGAGCCACGAGGAGGTAAAAAGAAAAAAAACAACAAAGCGAGATAATTGTACGAAAGAGGAGGAAGGGAAGCAGGAAAGGGCGTGGCGGAGGAGAGAAGGGAAGACCGAAAGAAGAAAGGAAAGACGGAAGATGTAATATTTTTATTCCTACCATCGCTACAACGTCTAGGGAAACCTGCCTTCCATCTAGGGCTCTGGAGGGCCGCCGAGGACAGCCCTCCCCAGCATACTAACACCATCACACCGCCGCTACATAAACCTAACGTCTGTCTTGCCTGGCCACCACCACCAACACCATAACCAACATCACCACCACCACCACCACCACAAACACATCAGCTGGAGGCCTAAACCCGACACAGAGAGACAGGGAGACAGCCAGACATTCAGACAACAAGATAGCAAGAAAGCCCCGCAGGATATGATATGGCAAACAAACACGCTAGCCACACAAACACGTCAGGTGAACAAACACACGCTTACTCTTGCCGCCCTTAGAATGGAGGCAAATAAAGAGTGAACCGCGTGGGAGGCAATGAGGTGAATTAACATGACAGGTGAACTAACACAAACAGACGTGGTAACATTTTCTTGAGCGTTAATTACAAGCGAGGGTTATAGCTAGTTGTGCTTCAATTTATCAACGTCTGTGCAATGAAATGTTAGCGTGAGGGAATGCAGAACACAATAACTACAGAAATGTCCAGTAACCTTTGCTCTCTCTCTCTCTCTCTCTCTCTCTCTCTCTCTCTCTCTCTCTCTCTCTCTCTCTCTCTCTCTCTCTCTCACGTGCTTAACCAATCATTCTAGAGTATGGGTCTGAATTCCAGCCACAAAACAACACAATAATTTAATAAACCCCCTCTAAAAAAAAAAAAAAAAAAAAAAAAAACCCACACTTTTCATACCAAGTCTAAATCATGAGCGAGTAACAAACAGCGCAGGCAATAAATTTCTTAAGACTCGACCTAAGAAATGGCACTTCTCTTAAGTTTCAAAAGACCAGCAACAAACAGGCCACGCCATGAGACACTAAGACACACTAAGAATGTTTAACTCTTGACTCGGACACTTTCCTGCAACAGTCAGCACACAAGCCACCCAGTTATTGTGCTTCTGTCCAGTTATTACCAGTGGTGTGTGTGTGTGTGTGTGTGTGTGTGTGTGTGTGTGTGTGTGTGTGTGTGTGTGTGTGTGTGTGTGTGTGTGTGTGTGTGTGTGTGTGTGTGTGTGTGTGTGTGTGTGTGTGTGTGTGTGTCAGACGGCGTTGTTCCCGCGGTGAGAGGCTCCAGGGCTTAAAGTTCAGGGCGGAGAGTGACAGCGTGGCGTGACAGAGCATTTCCCAACGCGGCTTGATTCCCCTACAGAGCCTCAATGTTATTCTGAACCACCGCCAGCACCTTCACTACTTTCACAAGGTTCTACATGAAGTGGCAAGAATTTCTATGGGTGTTTTTTTATGGTTCTAGTGACAGGTTATTAAGATTTCTACGTTATCGGTTAGAGGAGCATGTTTGAGAATGCAGGTAATCATCTCTGTGGCCTTTGATAATAGTCGCGGTGGGAGAGCAAAGCGTTTCTGAATACGGGTGTCAAGTGTGCGGGTGTCGAGCATCTGGCCAGCAGGTAAGTGTGTGGCGCCGAGGCTGCTGGAGTTAGATATCATTAGGTAAAAAAAAAAATTAAGTTTGCACAAAAGGGTCTAAAGATTGCATATGTAAATGGAGTTATGCTTAAATACATTGGTTTATATTAGGTGAATAATTTGAAACTTAAACAAAAATTAATTACATTTGGATATGAAAATGGAGTGATGATTATATACACTGCGTTTACATTACGTGAATAACGAGAAGCAAGGTTGGATTATAAAGACGTAAGATTAGCATTAGGATGATTTGTTGCTCAGATCAAAAGGTTTATAACATAAAATGCAAAAATGTAATATCAACTTTAAAATAACATGAAATAAAAAGGACAAGGTTGGATATAAAAGTGTAAGACCACCGTTGTTAGAATAATTTGAACCGTGAACAGAAAATAAAATAACGCTGAAAATATGCACTACACTAGAAATTATTGACGAAAGCTTTGCATCACATGTGTAAATTTAGAAAAGTACTGTGTTATTGCAATGCTGAACACACACACACACACACACACACACACACACACACACACACACACACACACACACACACACACACACACACACACACACACACACATTTTAAGCACAGAACAGAACAAGAACATGAGAGGAAATACTGAAAAGAACACAATGAACTCCACAAATCACCCCTGTCAATTACTTCTGTTCCCCTTCCTCGTATTGACTCCTCGCAGTGCCCTCGCGTCCCCGTGTATGGGGCGCCGCGGCCACCACTCCTCGCCGGGGCAGAGACAAAGGCTGTCCTCGTGGTTAGGTTCTCTCCTTTAACTGGCTATCTTTACCCTCCCCTTGTTCAGCCCAGTTCACCTCAGTCTTCATGGCCGCTTCTGCTGTCTCCCAGTCATCGAGTCTTCTCCATCCCTCTACACTGTTTTACACTCCTTACTTCCTTCCTTTCCCCATACTCTCTTGTACACTCACAGTTGCACTTTCCCGATCTTTTGTTCCTCTACACTGTTTTGCGTTTTCAAAATTCTTACATATTATTTCACACTGCGGTCATCTACACTTTTCTACTTTGCTTTAAACTTACACACTCTCCCTGTCTTGTTTTTTTTTCTCTCTCTCTACACTGCCCTACACAGCTTTACACCCTACACTGTGTCTTGTATATCCTATAATTCTCTACATTCACAGCCATCTACACTGTTCTACACTCATTTCCACATTCTCCTAGTCTTCCGTATTCTTTTACACACTTTTAGTTCTCTACACAGCTCTACATTGAAACTTTTACACCCTCAAGTTCTATGTATTATTCCGTACTGGTCTTCTCCTGTCCAGTCCACACCGCTGCTTCCTCTACCACCTTCCTCAGCTGACTCCATTTCCACTATTCCTTTCAATGTCCTGAATATCAATGCATGATTTATGTACACTCCCTCCCCTCTCGTGGGGCAAAAAACACTGGATTTTGCACTATTGTGTTTGCCGTCATTATTCTTCCCTTATTTCCGCCACTTTATCTGCTCTTTCCAACATCACCCAGTATTTGTTTATGACTTCCACGATCCTCTTCCCCTCTGATAAGATTTTCCACTCTCTATTGTTTAGCTGGCATTATTATTCTGTTGTTTTATTTGTGTGCATGTTAAATATTCCCTTTAGCTTAAAGAACACTCGTTCCTTTCCTCATTCACAATTCAGAAATACAATACTTACATTTCCCATTCGCTATCGCCGCTGGTTTGGCTGTCAGTAATGCGAGAGTCGGCCAGCATCGCCATTCGCTCGTCACTTTCACTGGTAAACTCCGCGACAATCTTATTCGCATTTCCAAAACATGATACTTCCCTACTCGCCTTTCCCTCCCGCGTCTCTCTCAGTAATATGAGTTGAGTGGCATCGTCCCTTCATCACAATCGCTGGGACAGTCTCATTCTCTTTCACGCTACGTACATTCTACATTTTTTCCTACGTCCTCCTCTATTCCGTATTCCCTTTGAATTTCTACTCTTCGTACAGTCACAGTCAGAAGTGGAGTAAGTTTCTGCATACACTTCCATTGTTTTGTGTCCGTTTGGTCTCTGAGAGTTAGATAGTGTTCGTTCTATCCCTTACAATGTGCAGACTGTAAAGTGTAGAGGAAGTTACTGAGGTCTTCCATGGTGTTTCTATTGGTCCGAGTGATACTTTAACAAATATGCTACATCACTGGTAGGAAAGCTCAATCACAAGAATACAGGTGGTCATCTCTGTGGCCTTAGAAAATATCCCTGATGGGAGAACAAAACGTTTAAGAATAAGAGAATGTTACGTAATCTGTTAAGACTCTTTTGAGATTGAATGAGAAAATCCGCCAAGCACAGAGGAAGTAAAGATAATTTGAACACTGCAGTGACGAAAATATTTAAGATCCTGTTCTCTTTCCTTTGTTTTATGTGAAATTTGAAGAAGTTAAAATTCTCAAACCCATTATTTACATGTCCAACGATGGAGAAAACTTGAATACCATTAAAGTTGATCTATGAAGGCAAAACCAAAACCACGACCACCAAAACTACCACCACCACGACCACCACCACCACCACCACCTCCACCAGTCTCAGCATCAGGAGCGTGTAAATGTTTTTCGATCATCCTCTCGCTCTCTGATGCAACGCCTAAAAGTTTCTCCTGCTCTATCAATCTCGCCCGGGCTCTCTCTCTCTCTCTCTCTCTCTCTCTCTCTCTCTCTTCTTATCTCTTGCCCTCACTCTTCCGTTTTCCTCACTCTCCTCTTCCACCTCCTCACTCTGCCACCTCCTCCTCCTCCTCCTCCTCCTCCTCCTCCTCCTCCTCCTCCTCCTCCACTTTTTCTTACTTCTCTCTACTGTACTTTCTTTATTACACTTTTTTTTCTTTACTCTTCTTTCTCAACCACATCTTCTTCTTCTTCTTCTTCTTCTTCTTCTTCTTCTTCTTCTCCTCCTCCTCCTCCTCCTTCTACTTAAACTCCTCTCCTCCTCCTTTCTTCTCTGACCTAATTTCTTCTTTTGTCACATTCTCTATTCCTTTTTATTCATTATATTCTCCCTCTCACCTTTCTCGATCAGCATCCTTTCTACTCTTATTTGAATTCTCTCTTACTTCTCAAATTCTTCTTACTCTTCTTCCTTCTTCTCCTC
>NC_059272.1:20868485-20870985 GCF_017591435.1 Portunus trituberculatus | reverse complement strand
ATTAAGAAATTGTTTTGAAGGTGAAGTCATTAGTGGAGGATATGTATGTGGGATAATGAAAGGTGAAAGTGAGAGGCTGCAGAGATAATCATGAAGAAAGTATGAACATTTCTGAATAACAAAATAGTGATATATTATTCAAGCCAATGAAAAACTATACAAATACAGTTTCAAATACATCCAAAAAATACGCTAAAATGACACACAAATTGCCTCTTTCCGAAACTGAGGGGAAAAAAAACGTAAGTAAAACCAGGAAATATAAATAGAGAAAGAGGGGAAAAAAAGAAAGGAAAGTAAAAGTCACAAAAATAAACAATCTCAATAGCTAAGACGAAATCTCCTGCACTACAATATTCCCACGTTCAGCCTTACCTGGGGAAGTCTGTCACACCTCACCACCACCACCACCACCACCACCACCACCACCACCACCACCACTACCAGCCAGCCATCACCCTTCCTTTCTTACCCTCTTCTCTTACACATGCTAAACCACTCTAGTCATTCTCTTATCCTCTTCCCCTTCCACCTTCTTTCTGTTTTCCTTCCTTCGTTCTTGTTTAGTCTCTGTGTTTCCTTATTCCTTTCTTCCTTCCATCATTTCTGTTTTCTTCTTTTCTTCTTGTTTTGGTCTCTACTCCTTCCTTTTTTCCTCTCTTCCTCTCTTCCTTCCCTCCTATCGATGCTATTATGATATTGTTACGGCCACAAAATTCCATCAGTGATTCAATTTTATCTTTATTATCTACACATCCTCCTTCTTTCCTTACTTTATTCCTTTATCCCCTTCCTTCCTTCCTTCCTTCCTTACTCAATTACTCGTTCACTTATCCCTCATTCCCTATTTCTCCTCCTCCTCCTTCTTCTTTTCCCCATTCAGAACTCTTCACCCGTATCCTTCTTCCTTCCCTCTCCTTCCTTCCTCGTTTACTTATTCACTTATCCCCATCTCCTATATCTCTATATCTCCTTCTTCTTTTTCCTATTCAGAGCTCTTAACCCGTATCCTTCTTCCTTCCCTCTCCTTTAGTTGTTGTCTCTCTCTCTCTCTCTCTCTCTCTCTCTCTCTCTCTCTCTCTCTCTCTCTCTCTCTCTCTCTCTCTCTCTCTCTCCATTCTAGTTCCTCCTTCTTCCACTCCATCCACTCTCTTATCTTCCTTCCACATCCTCTCCAACAAGTCATTAGCACTACCTCTCTCCTTCCTTCCCTTCATCCATATCCTTTAATATTCCTGGTCTCCTTTGCTGCTCCTTCATCCATCACCCTTCCTTCACTTCCTCCTTCAGCACTTCATTACCATTCCATTTCCTATTCCTTTTACACCTTCCTCTCTTCCTCCTCCTTTCTCCTTCCCAAAACAGTCTTGCAAGGGCTTTCCATTTCCCTTACGAATACAATCTAATTTCTCTTCTATTCCCTACCTACTCCTATTCCTTTATTCCTTCCTATTCCCCAGTTTCCCTCTAGCTAAAAATATTTCTCTGCTATTCTGCTTCTATTTATTATGATATCACTATCCCCTTCCTTCCCCACCCCTCCACACTTTCCACCTATCCACTAACACGTAAACTCTATTATTTTTTTCGCCGTATAGTCTGTTGCAGCAAACACCGTCATTCCATCACCACCACCACCACCACCATCATTTCCGTGAGTGTGGCGCCACCTACGTCCACTTATTGCTATTATTGCGACAGACAGATATTTAAATTGAAAACCTTTGCTCCACTGGCCACGTATTAGAGCATTTATGAGCATTTGCCGCCGGAGGGAGGGACACGCAGACACACAGACACGAGAGGAAAATAAAAAAAAAGTAATAGAGCGAGTGAGGGTAAAGAATTATTATACTCATCTATATTTCAATGGTGACGCAAGTAAGAGCTATTCATTTTTCATCGGAATATAAATCGAGGGACGTTCATTAGTGTGTAGTTTAGGAATATCTAACCAGTGAACGTTCTTGTTTCGTCCATGCTTGGGATTCACTGGTGTGCTGTGTATTTACCTAGTTGTATTTACCTACTTGTAGTTTTACAGAGCCTGGGCTTTACGCTCGTGTGGCCCCGTTCTCCATATCTACACTTATCCAATTTTTTTCTTTGTGTGTGTGTGGTGGTGCTGGTGTGGCTCGGCTGATACGTGGTGGCCGTGTTAACCCCTTCAGTAACAGAATGCATTTTTACCTTGAGTTTTGGGTACGATTAGATGATCTTATTGATATTAGGAAGGGTCTATGGAGGTCAAAAGATTAATGGCCACAGTCTTCACTATTTCAATCCCCACATCAGTTTCTGTAGCTGTATAAAATCATCGAATAGTAAGCAGAATGAATATGAAAACGCGTCATGGTACTGAAGGAAGGAAAGATGGATGGGTGGATGAGATAAGTAGAAAGTCTGATGGGTGGATAAGGTTATTGAGTGATTGGAGTAGATGTATATATGTATCTATGTATGTATGTATGTATGTATGTATGTATGGATGGATGGATGG
>NC_059272.1:20850985-20855985 GCF_017591435.1 Portunus trituberculatus | reverse complement strand
GTGTGTGTGTGTGTGTGTGTGTGTGTGTGTGTGTGTGTGTGTGTGTTTAACTAACCGCCAAAACATTGAGTATTGAATCACCTGACAACTTCGCCACTTAGTTGGGCAGGTGATTAACAGACTCATTAACAAACTTGCTAACTCATTATTTATTCTTCACATTAGTCACACGATAAATGACGTAGTACACTGTAACGGCTTTCCCAAATATTCACACCTATTTTCACTCGCATTTCGTAACTTGCTGGTACTTCACAGGTCACGTGGAAATGTACTACTTCTTAACCCCTTCAATACTGGGACACATTTCTATCTTGAGATTTGTGTACGATTAGACCATTTATTGACACTAGGGAGGGTCTATGGAGGTCAAAAGATTAGTTGCCAGTCTTCACTATTCTAATCCCCAACCTAAGTTTCTGAGGCTGTATAAAATCACGAACTAGTCAGCAGAATGAATTTGGAAACGTGTCATGGTACTGAAAGGGTTAATTTTACCTGTCTAGTCATCCAGTCTCTCTCTCTCTCTCTCTCTCTCTCTCTCTCTCTCTCTCTCTCTCTCTCTCTCTCTCTCTCTCTCTCTCTCTACTTTTTTTATCTCCGTAATCCTTCACTTCTCCATCACACAATATATTTTTCCTATATGTCTAGAATCATTGAAGCTTCATTTTTCTCTCCTGTCATTTCCTGTTCACACCTGTTCAATTACCTCTCTCTCTCTCTCTCTCTCTCTCTCTCTCTCTCTCTCTCTCTCTCTCTCTCTCTCTCACCTCTCATATCTGATCATTCGCACGTATCCTAATCACTAACAAGCTTCCTATAACCACTTTCACACCTGCCCTCTCTCCCTCTCTCTTTCAGGTTTGGTCAGGCAACACACTGGTGGCAAATGTGAGCGCAGGGCGGCCCCAATTCTCAGTGCGCGGCCTGCCACCCGACACGGAGCTGCGTCTTGTCCTCTACACCGCCACGCCCCACGCCCGCTCCAGTCAGCTTCACCTGCACGCCCGCACGCTGCCCCGGAAGGTTGCCCACTTTACTGGTCAGTATTGTGAGGGAAGGGAATGGGAAGGAAGAAGAGGAGATAGAAAGGAAGAAGAGGGAGATGCGAGGGGATGGAAAGGGAGGAAGGGGTGTGAGGGGAACAAAGGGAATGGAAGAGTGGGGAGGGGAAGAGGAAGGGGAAGGGGAAGAGGAAAGGAAGAGGAGAGAGAGAGAGAGAGAGAGAGAGAGAGAGAGAGAGAGAGAGAGAGAGAGAGAGAGAGAGAGAGAGAGAGATTTTGGGAAATTAGTGAGAGGAAGGGAGGAGGATGAGAGGAAAAGGAATTAAGGAGAGGTGTGTGTGTGTGTGTGTGTGTGTGTGTGTGTGTGTGTGTGTGTGTGTGTGTGTGTGTGTGTGTGTGTGTGTAAGTCTGCGAGCCTGCCTCTAATCACACAGCGCTATTCTAATCACCACCCTCCCTTTCCCCTCCCATAGTACCCCCACCGACCTCCCGCCCCACCCACACCCGGCCCCGCCTGCAGCTGACGCGCCCGCCCCACCCTCACCCGGCCCGCTCGACGCCCTGGCCTGGGAGGTGGCGGGCGGCGTGGGCGGGGCATGTGTGGCGCTGCTCCTGGTGGCGGCGGTGCTGGGGGTGGCTAGGGTGTGGCGGCGACGGCGGAGGAGCGACGGACTGATGCTTGACGAGGCGGCGGCGGCAGGGGGAGGAGGAGGAGTAGAAGGAATAGGAGGAGGAGGAGGAGGAGGAGTGCTGCCTGGTGGAGGAGGCGACAGCACAGAAGAGCATCAGCATCTGCAGCATCACGCCGCTCTTGTCAGCACTACTTCAGGTGGGTGGTAGTAGTAGTAGTAGTAGTAGTAGTAGTAGTAGTAGTAGTAGTAGTAGTAGTAGTAGTAGTAGTAGTAGTAGTAGTAGTAGTAGTGTGGTGGTGGTATATATCCTAAGTAGCAGCAACACTAATATTAACGCTATTCTTTTCTATACAAACTATCAGTGTGTTTTTTTTTCTAATTGGCTTGTTCAGTCTTCTTTTTATTATTATCATACTTAAACTTATATTCTCAAACCCTTCTATGCTCCACCTCCACTATTCAAAAGGCTCTATTTAGTACATCTACGAGTTTCTAATGTATTTTTACGGTTCTAGAAGCAGAATGACAAGATTTCTACATAACTAACAGGAAAAACACTCTTACAAACACCGCTAATCATCTCTGTGGCCCTTGAAAATAGTCGTGATGAGAGACCAAAGCGCTTCTAAATACGGACCTTAATCTCACAGTAGCTCTGGGGTTTGTCAGCGACGGTTTCTATACTGATGTTAGCGCTATTGTTCGCTTATTTTTAGATATTTTTTTTTATGAGTGTGTGTTTGTTTAGGTGGGACGGGAAGGGGTAGGGGAGGGTATTTCAATGTGACGTTATTGTGGGATTTCTTTGGTGCATCGGCTTTTGTTCCCCATGGCGTGAATCCTTATTACATGAAAATGGATAAATAGAAAAACTAAAACCTTCACACACACACACACACACACACACACACACACACACACACACACACACACACACACACACACACACATCTTTTGGCAAGCAACACACGCAACAGCAAAAAAAAAAAAAAACTATTCAAACTACAATAACAAAACAACATTAACATAAAACACACACACACACACACACACACACACACACACACACACACACACACACACACACACACACACACACACACATATCTCTTGTCAAGCAACACACGCAACAGAAAAAAAAGTCACCTAACCTACAATAACAAAGCAACACTCGTAAAACACACACACACACACACACACACACACACACACACACACACACACACACATACACACAAAATATAAAAGACTCATATGGAAGCAACAACACGCCTCAGTCAGCCAGTCGGTGTATGTGTCTGTATGTCTGTATGTCTGCATGTCTGGTGTATATCGGGGTGAAAATTTCAAGAACGTTCTCTCCATCGAAGTCAAGTCAGACAAAGACGCATTGTAGCTATCGTGGTTCTGTATCCTTGGTTTTGCTCCTTCGCCATAACAATTTTCAAAGGCCACAGAGATGATTAGTGGAGCTATCAATAGTGTTTCTCCAATTAATAAAGCAAAAATCTTGATAATCTCTCACTAGAACCATTAAAAAACTCCCTTAAGAACCCGTGCGAGTATTCAAAATGTGTTTCATGAAAGTGCAAGGCAGCTTTCAGCTTTCCCTTCGATACTGAGGTGTGATACGCTTCTATTCCGGTACACAATAGCCTTCCATCCTCTGCGTGTTGTCTTCCACCACCACCACCACCACCACCACCGCCACAACAACACTACCGCACTGCCTGTTTCTCCTCAGCCACCACCATCACCACCACACATGGTCACTTGCTTCACGCTCCATCCATCCTCTTCCATCATCACCACACTTCCTAACTCTCCATTTTACCTTCTCTCATCACCACCGCCGACACGCTCCACCTGGCCCCCTCCACTACTACTACCGCCACCACCACCACCACCATAACCTGCACCCTCCATCTGCTCTCTTCCATCATCACCCAAATTAAAACTGAAAACGCTCTAACTTCTTCATATTTTCTATAATGTACACCGAAGAGAAAAGTATCAACTGTAATGAAACTAATCAACTTTCCAACAAAGCCAGATGAGAACCACAGGTGGATGTGAAACAAGTTATTGCAGGAGTATTGTTATATTCTACGTTTCGAGAAAGGGACGTTTCCGGAGAGAATGTGGCATCTACAACATTTATGAATGTTTCTACAGTAATACTTGTAAGGAAAGGCACATAAGAGAACATGCAGCGCTCCTGCCTCACTTTGCGTCTCCCTTTCATCTTTCCAACTCAATAACTTGCCTATGTTTGCCGCCAACGCGGCAGGAGGGGCGGCGCGGAGGTCAGAGCAGCAGCTGGCTGACCACAATGCAGGATGTCTCCTGTTCGAATCCTGATATGGAGTTGGAAATTTCCAGAGGTAGAGTACCTGGCTGCTCCCACCCCCACCCCGACCCCCACCCCGCACTGAGGACACAAGCTGGAGCAGCTCAGCACCGCGTCCAAGCCGGATAAACGGGAAGGGTCGCGTCAGGAAGACCATCCGCCGTAAAACCTTTGCCAGCTCACCATGTGGATCTAATCCGCTGTGGCGACCCCGACCAGGGCCAAGCCAAGAGAAGACGTGTAGCCAGAAGAGAAAATATTTATTGTGAGGACACGTACTCGCCTTGCTATATTTCAAGGGACAAACACATTCAAATAATATAACATAAAAGATAATAATAATAATAAGAGAAGCTGCAACAAGCTACCAGGAGCACAGGCACGTGACCCACCTATGTCCACCTCTCGTCCCTATCCTCAAACTCATCTAAACTTTCAAAGCTTCCCATTAACTTCCCAGCAACACTCTCGTCACTGGATCTGCTCCATTCACCCGCCGCTCACTGAGAACTCAACACTACCTCGGCAATAAAACGACAAACAAAACACAACACAAAACAAAGCAACAAAGACAGGTAGTACTTGAGAAACGTTTAATCAGCATTACGTAAATACCTTTCATTGTCTTACTATGGAGCAACAAAGCTCTTGTTGCTCCATACAGGATTAAACCTTTACAAGAACCAAGACAAAGGCAGGTGAAGTTTTCAGGAGCAGCGACAACACCACTCACCAGTCATTGTGATCATACGTAACGAAGAGAGGAGGGTGTAACGGAGAGGAGTGTACAGTAAACACCTCCCGGCGAAGAGGAGGAGGAGGAGAGGCGGAGGGGAGCGGCGAACGTGGGAGCAGGAGTGGTGTTCTTTACAGCAAACACATCCGGGTGGACTCAAGTGTTTGTGGATGAGAGAACACATAAAGATGCATTTTACATTCATATATATATATTTTTTTTTTTTTATGTAATTTCAGTTTGGTGTATTTTTCATGGTAGGAGAATGATAAGAACGA
>NC_059272.1:20843485-20845985 GCF_017591435.1 Portunus trituberculatus | reverse complement strand
ACAGGCGCGTAAAAATGTAAATAAGATGGAAGGGAAAGAAGAGAAGAGAGAAGGAAGAAGGGAAAGAAAGAGGAAGAAGAATACCTGTAAAAGAATAATGAAGAAGGTAAAATAGTGAGATAAAAGTAGATAAGAAAAATTAAGGAAGCAAGGAAGGAAGAAAGGAAGGACGGAAGGAAGGAAGGAAGGAAGGAAGGAAGGAAGGAAGGAAGGAAGGAAGGAAGGAAGAAAGGAAGGAAAGAAAGAAGAAGAAGAATACGTGTAAAAAAAAAAAACTAACGAAGAAGGGAAGAATAGTAAGATAAAAGTAGAAGTTGAAAAAGAAAAAAAAGATAAATGAAGGAGAGATGAAAGAGAGAAAATAATGAAAAGAAAAAGAGAAATTATTGAATACTTATTTGGAAACATAAGAAGGAAGGAAAGAAAGGAAAAGGTACACAGGGAGAAAGAAGAGAGGGTAAAAAATAGATAAAATCCAAAATTACTGAAAGAAGAGGAGGAGGAGGAGGAGGAGGAGGAGGAGGAGGAGGAGGAGGAGGAGGAGGAGGAAGATGCAGAAGATAGCGAAAGGAGGAAGGAAATGAAGAGAAAAAATAAGAACGTGGAGGAAAAATGAAACAAGATGTAGGAGACAGCAAGAAGAATCAGAGGGATGAGATGAAGAAAGGGAGGAAGGAGGAGGAAGGAAGGAAGGAAGGAAGGAAGGAAGGAAGGAAAGAAAGAAAAGAAAGAAAGAAAGAAAAGAAAGAAAAGAAAGAAAGAAGGAAGGAAGGAAGGAAGGAAGGAAGGAAAGTATGCAAGGAGTGAGTGAGTGAGTGAGTGAGTGAGTGAATGAATGAATGAACTAGTAAGTGAATGAAAGAATAAGCAACAGAAAGTTTAAGAGTAACCGAATGAGTGAAACAATAAGAAATAGGCTAAACTAATGAATGAACCACAATGAATGAATGAATGAACGAATGAATGAAAGAATGAATGGATAAGCAAAGAGAAAAGTTTGAGAGAAAAAAAAAACGAACTTAACGAGTAAACCAACAAACAAGAGAGGAAAGTCACCCCATAAATGAACTAACAATGACAGGAAAAACTGAATGAATGACCAAGTGAGCGAGTGAGCGAGTGAGCAAGTGAGCGAGTGAGCAAGTGAGTGAGGCAATAAGTGAGTGCATTGCGTAAGAAAGAAGCAAATCATACTGGCAACCTTCATATCATTACGTGGCGACCAAAGTCAATTAAGATCTCATTATAACTCGCCACAAAAATTTCCCTAAATCTCATTTCTTTGCAAGCCCACACTTCCTTCCTGGGGTGAGAGGAGGAGGAGGAGGAGGAGGAGGAGGAGGAGGAGGAGGAGGAGGACGAGGACGAGGACGAGGAGGAGGAGGACGAGGACGAGGAGGAGGAGGACGAGGACGAGGACGAGGAGGAGGAGGAGGAGGAGGAGGAGGAGGAGGAGAAAGGAAGGAAGGAAGGAAGGAAGGAAGGAAGGAAGGAAGGAAGAAATAAAGAAAGAAACAAAGAAAGAAGGAAAGAAAGAAAGGAAGAAAGGAAGGAAGGAAGGAAGGAAGTTAGGAGAGAGAGAGAGAGAGAGAGAGAGAGAGAGAGAGAGAGAGAGAGAGAGAGAGGAAGAGAGAGAGTGGGGAACGAGGAAGGAACGGGAAAAAGGAAGGCGAAGGTAAAGAAGGGAGAAGGAAAGGAAAAAGAGAAAAGGCGAAGAAAGAGGAGAAGGAAGCAGACAAAAAGAAAAAAGAAGAGGGGGGAGGAAGAGAGATGGAAAATAAAGAATAATATATGGGGAAAAATTGTTAGTCGTAACTTTTTCCGTGTATTTAGATTAGGAGGAGGAGGAGGAGGAGGAGGAGGAGGAGGAGGAGGAGGAGGAGGAGGAGGAGAAGAAGAAGAAGAAGAAGAAGAAGAAGAAGAAGAAGAAGAAGAAGAAGAAGAAGAAGAAGAAGAAGAAGAAGAAGAAGAAGAAGAAGAAGAAGAAGAAGAAGAAGAAGAAGAAGAAGAAGAAGAAGAAGAAGAAGAAGAAGAAGAAGAAGAAGAAGAAGAAGAAGAAGAAAAAAAAAAAAGAAGACAAAAAAGAAGAGGAAGGAGGAAGAGAAGGAGGTGATTACAGAACTAACAATACGAAAACAAGGAGAGGGAAGAAGAATGTGAATAGGAGAAGGAAGGAGAAGTCTTGAAGAAGGAAGAGGAGGAACACAAAAAAGAACGAAAAACGGAAGAGGAGGAGGAGGAGGAGGAGGAGGAGGAGGAGGAGGAGGAGGAGTACAAAGGCTTACTTGGGATAAACGTACAGTAAAAGATGTTTAGATTCTGACATGTGTGTTTGGAAAACTAATTCTAACTACTGAATAAAAAGAGGAGGAGGAGGAGGAGGAGGAGGAGGAGGAGGAGAGCCATGCCTTCCTTTATCAATCAGGCAGAGTGGCAGCTCGTCAAAACAAATTAATAAAGCAAACAACAACAAACAAGAATAACACATGAGGGAAAAAAA
>NC_059272.1:20835985-20838485 GCF_017591435.1 Portunus trituberculatus | reverse complement strand
ATACAATGAAGTGTGTGGCCAGGTCGTGCTCTCCACATCCCCACACGCACACTCTTCTACGTTCCTCCTACTACTTCCCCTGCCCCCACAGTCCTTCAAACATAAAAACAAAACAAAACGAAAATAACAAAACGAGAAAAAAATAACAAAAAAGGAGAAAACAAGAACAAGAATTAAATGCTAAACAAGAAATGCGTCAACAAGAAAGAAAAACACGAAAGAAATTAAACAAAGGACTAAAAACAAGGACAAATGGAAAAACAGGAACGAGAATAAAACTCTACGCCACAACTACCTCACCAGGGGAAAAACAAACACCACGAGAAGAAAACTAAGAACAAAAACGAGAAGAGGATGAAAAATAAGAATGTAAAACTGAATGAATACAAAACTTACATCAAGAAAAATTACAGAAAAAAAGGAAAATGAAGAATATAAAGGTAAATAAAAAGGAAAAGAACAACTAGAGTAAAATATCAAACAGCAGAGAACACAAGAAGAAACACAAAAAAGGAAAAAGAAAGAAAGAAAGTAGAATATCAAACTGTAAGAACACAAAAAGAAACACAAAAAAGGGAAAAAGAAGAACTAGAGTAAAATATGAAACAGAGAACACAAGAAGAAACACACAAAAAGAAAAACGAAGAACTAGACTAAAATATCAAACAGCAAAACAACAATAACAACAACAACAACCACACACAAAACAAGAGGCGAGATTTTGCCTTCCACCATTACTAACGACCACAACAAGACACCAACAAAACAAAAACACAAACAATAATAAAAAGCGAGTAAAAACAAAGGAAAAAAAAAAGCTGGAGAAAAGAGTATTTGATTCTTCACAATAATAACTACAACCATTCAGACAAGACATAAAGGAATCAGAATATATGTATGTACTTTAATTTTGCTACTTTTTTTTATTAAGCTTATCTTATTTTATGTTATCTATTCTATGTTTTTCTTTATATTCACAAGTTGTATATGTGACGTGCGTGTATCGTGTCACGTGTGTCTTCCGTGCATCACCCCGATACTGTCTCGTTAACCCCTTCAGTACCATGACGCGTTTTCATATTCATTCTAGTTACGATTTGGTGATTTTATACACCTTCAGGAAGTCATGTGGGGGATTAGAATTGTGAAGACTGTGGCCATTAATCTTCTGACCTCTATAGACCCTTCCTAATGTCAAAAATAATGGTTTCATTCACATCCAAAACTGAAGGTAGAAATACGTCCCTGTAGTGAAGGAGTTAGTACGTTTTAAGGGAAATGATACCAAGAAAACACATATATATATACACCTCACTGCGAATCAAGACAAGCCATTACAAGACACTCCGACATAAGGGAAAGAGAAAACACCAATGTCTCTAAATCGCCCCACTACAAATCTATCCAAACCTAACCCCCCCCAAAAAAAAAAATTAGAAAAAAAAGAGTACTCGATTCTTCTCAACAGCAATTATTTTTACATACTGGGATCAGAATGTATGATGTTAGACTCTTCCCTTCTAATTTAATCCAAGCTATCAAGAGGCAGTGGGATCAAGGGTTAGCAAGCCAGTGGTGGTGGTGGTGGTGGTGGAAGCTGCCGGCAAATCCCCTCTATGGAATCTTTTGACCCTCACATGGCAGAGAGAGAGAGAGAGAGAGAGAGAGAGAGAGAGAGAGAGAGAGAGAGAGAGAGAGAGAGAGAGAGAGAGAGAGAGAGAGAGAGAGAGAGAGAGAGAGAGATTGAGAAGAGCTCGTTTTAATCTCCTCGTGCACAATTTTTTTCTTTTTTTCCCCTCCCTGTATTTTCCTTTTTCTCCTGCTGTGACTTTTAATTCTGCCGCTTTAGACCAGTGATACTCTTACTTGCAAGGGAAAGAAGCTGTTGGGGGTTTTAATTATGCAAATGACTAGTGGTGGTGGTGGTGGTGGTGGTGGTGGTGGTGGTGGTGGTAGTAGTAGTAGTAGTAGTAGTAGTAGTAGTAGTAGTAGTAGTAGTAGTAGTAGTAGTAGTAGTAGTAGTAGTAGTAGTAGGAGGAGGAGAGAGAGAGAGAGAGAGAGAGAGAGAGAGAGAGAGAGAGAGAGAGAGAGAGAGAGAGAGAGAGAGAGAGAGAGAGAGAGAGAGATTGTCTGCATAATGGAAGGGAGATGTTTATATTTAAGGAGACTGAACCCTCTCATCTAAATACAACTCTCTCTTTCTCTCTCTCTCTCTCTCTACTCACTAGGAGGTGTACGTGTTTATTGGTCCATTTATTCATTAACTCATTAAAATATAAACCCACAAAAAAAAACAATAAGATGCATTACCAATAAATAAATAAATAAATAAATAAATAAATAAATAAATGAATAAATGAAGGAAATAAGTCAGTAGATCAATAAATACATAAACACAGTAAGAGTTGAGAGAGAAGCTTCCGACAAATTTCAAGGTTTTCACGCTGTCAATGCAGAGGAAGAAAAAAAAATGAAAAAAAAACGAAAAAAGAAAGAAAAA
>NC_059272.1:20828485-20830985 GCF_017591435.1 Portunus trituberculatus | reverse complement strand
TAACATATTCACCAACACCTCACCACGACACTTCTTGATCCTTTACTGTAGGTGGACTCAACACTAACATATTTACCAACTACTACAAACATTTCACCACAAATTATTGAGCCTTCATTGTTTGGGAGGTGGAATATTGTTAGTCTGCCTTGGTATATTGTTAGTTTTTCCCCTTCTTGTTACGCAACCACACATCGCCTCGCCACGCCTCGCCACGCCTCCACACGCCTCGCTACGCCTCGCTACGCCTCTCACAGCACAGATAGACACATTCCAGGGCTGTCCATTACACTACGGCAGGGAAATGACAACACTTTGATCCGCTTCGTTCTGTTTACGCAACTCCCGCCTTCACTATAGGTTATTGCAGAGGCATTTTTTCACAAAGATGAGATTATTCCGCAGCATCACGTCCCCCGGTAAAATGTTTGGCATGTTGGTACAAAACTTAACTTCCAACACGCAGCACAATGTTTCTTTTAATATATATGTTTATTTATTTCTTCACTCCATTATTTTTTATTTGATTATGATACTACGCCATACAAAGAAAGGTAGGGCTCTGCACAGAATTAGCAGCAAGAAGGGACTGATAAAACTGGCGGGGATGATTCAGAATGCTTAACTCCATAGAAACTGTTTTAATTAAAGGTAAGATGTAAAGTTTCCTGTTTAGATTATTAATGAAGAACAGCTCGAGGATGCTCATTGTATAAGAGAACAGTTGAGTGTCATTTGGAAGGTTGTGTCAAGCTGGTAGATAGAGGAATGAAATTTGAGGCACTGAACAACGCAGATTTTTGTCCTGCCCGACTCAGAATTTTGAGAAAGATCAGAAGTCAGGTGTTGTGAGAGTATTTTTTAATTCCTGAAAGGTCGGACGTCTGGGAAAAGATGTGGAAAAAGGCAGTTACACCACCACATTCTGAAAATATGAATAAAACTGTAACTACAACTCCAGAAGCTTAACAAACACACGTAACATTGCCGAGGTGTTCCCATCACACACCAACAGGTTACATCATCTCATCACGCCAGCCACATAATGAATGAATGTCGCTGAAGCGTTCTAGGAATTATACATTTGGGGTTTGAGGACTGTACTACAACCTCTCTTCGCCGTAATACCCTGCTGGCGGCCTGAATACTGCAGCAGCAGCCCCGCGTCACCACCGTGCCGCGGAGAGCTTAACATTTCAGTGGCGGGGCGCAAGGTCATCCCACATTCTGGTTGAAGTCGTGTGATTACCATTCATGTATTCGGGCGGTCGCTTACATCAAATCCACATCTACTTAATTACTACAAATGATCGATGTCATATGAATATGTAATACGAAACCTTGCCTAAATAACATAAACATGCATTACATTATACGAACGCTGCGCACGCAAATACACACACACACACACACACACACACACACACACACACACACACACACACACACACACACACACACACACACACACACACACCATGGAGAGAAATGCATCGTATCCTTTACTAACAATCAATACAACTCAATTCAACTCTCACCTTACCAGACATCACTCTACAATCACCACAACACAATACCAACACAATACACAACAATCTACGTGACCTGCACCCACACACTTTACCATCCACGTACATGACAACCTTCAGACTACATCAAAGACACGATGGAAGCGAATGGCAGACAACATAACACAAATGAACACGACTACAAAGCTGTGTTGAAACAACCCTCTAACCACGCGGCGTTTCGCAAGCTCAACAAAAAGAACCTGATTGCATTCCACTCCACATCACTTTGCTCATTGCACCGCCTCGTCTCGTACACTCTGAGCTCGTAACTCTTCTCCTCCTCCTCCTCCGTCTTGAACGTTCATCTTCTGTCGTGTGTTTATTTTTAGTCTTCTCGTTCAGCATCGTGAGTTAGTGTGTTAGTAGTTTGTTGATCCACTCTGAGCTCGTGACTCTTCTTCTCCTCGCCTTAAACGTTCACTTTTTGTCTTGTGTTTATATTTAGTGTTCTCGTCCAGTATGGTTTCCTTAATCCTTCTCAGTGAGTTAGTCTTTTAGTAATTTGTTAGTTTATCCTTGTTCAGTTTCGTATCATCATTTATTTCCATTTAGTTCCGGCTTCCAGTAATGCAACACTTTTCAAACAAGGAAGGTGAAAATAACCTGACATAAATAAAACTAACCTAATAAGAGTATAACCTAATGTAACCTAACTTAACCTACCCAAACCACATCGAACATAATCAAACCAAACGAGAGATAACCAAACCTACCCTAACTTAATCTCTTCAGTGCTGTAATGCGTTTTCATACTCATTCTGCTTACTAACTGGTGATTTTATACAGCTTCAGAAACTTAAGTGAGGATTAAAATAGTGAAAACTCTGACCATTAATCTTCTGACCTCCATAAACCTTTCCTAATGTAAATAAAACCGTCTAATCATACCCACACTCAAGGTAAAAAAAAAAATGCGTCCCAGTACTAAA
>NC_059272.1:20813485-20815985 GCF_017591435.1 Portunus trituberculatus | reverse complement strand
TCTCTCTCTCTCTCTCTCTCCTTGTTCGTCTTTACTTTTTTTATCTAATTTTCTCTTGCTATTATTTTTTTTGCGGTTGGATTTGTGTTTTATTAGCCTCAATCTCTCTCTCTCTCTCTCTCTCTCTCTCTCTCTCTCTCTCTCTCTCTCTCTCTCTCTGTCCCACTACGTTCCCTCGGTCAAAATGGAAAGAGCAAGACCTGACATTTTTTCCCCCAACAAATGCTATCACGCAGAACAAACGGTTTTTTTTTTTAATTCCCTTTTTTCTCTTCTTTTCTTTATATATATATATTTTTTTTCATTCCTTCGTGGAGACTGAGCAGAGCAGAGCCGAGCAGAGCCAAACCGAGCCGAGCCGAGCCGAACTGCCCCCTGGAACGCTCTCCGCTGATCCTGACAAACGAGAGTAATAGTAATGGATTCTTTGAAGGGCAAATACCTATGCATCCATTTTCTTAACGCTCTTCTATTTCTTATTCGTTTTACCACTGGGAGAGAGAGAGAGAGAGAGAGAGAGAGAGAGAGAGGGGGGAAGGGGAATCGAAAAAGGGTTCACCTGGCAACAAATAAAAATCTCTCTCTCTCTCTCTCTCTCTCTCTCTCTCTCTCTCTCTCTCTCTCTCTCTCTCTCTCTCTCCAAACGTTTCTTAACACCATCACGTGGAAATCAAAACAACATTATTCACCAAAAAATCTTTCCCTGCTTCATCAAACGTTTTCCTGTTTCAAGTAACGTTTCCCTGCCTCAATAAGCGCTTCTCTGACTCACCAAACGTTTTTAAACCTCATTACGTGAAAATGGAAATAAAACCCACTTCGCCAAACGTTTCCTTGCTTCTGTAAACATTTCCAAGCTTCAGCAAACGTTCCTCTACCTAGTCACTTATAAATGAAAAAAAATCAACATTGCCTCTACCAAACGTTTCCCGGCTTCACCAAACGTTCCTTAGCCTTTCCAAACGTTTGCAAGCCCCAACACACACCTCTATACCTCACCACTTGAAAACAAAACAAAAACAAAATAAAAATAAGCAGCTTTGCCAAACGTTTCCCTGCTCCACCAAACGTTCCTGAATCTTTTCAAATGTTTGCAAGCCTCGTCACGGGCCAAACATTTTCAGGCAGGCGGGCGAGCGAGTGACTGTTTAGGTCCGGTGCTCAAGAACGTTTCCACCAATACCTTGCCCCACCTCCGCTACACACCTGTCCCCTAAGCCCGAGCCTGGCAGGTAATTAGAGGCACGACGAGTTACCTGCGTGAAGAAGAGGGAGGGAATGAGTAAGGAGTGCAGGAGAGGGTGGAGAGAGGATGTTGAAGGGATAGAAGAGAAAGGGAAAGACGAAGAACTGAGGGAATGGAAAAGGAGGAAGAATGAGAGAGATGGAATGAGGAGGAAAAGAAATTAGGTAAAGTGATGATTCTGGAGGAGGAAGGGAAAGAAGGTTAGAGGGAGAGAGAGAGAGAGAGAGAGAGAGAGAGAGAGAGAGAGAGAGAGAGAGAGAGAGAGAGAGAGAGAGAGAGAGAGAGAGAGAGAGAGAGAGAGAGAGAGAGAGAGAGAGAGACACACACACACACACACACACACACACACACACACACACACACACACACACACACAAAAAAAAAATACATAAATACATTAACAAAACCTACAGGGGACGATTTTAAGACATGAGGAGGAGGAGGAGGAGGAGGAGGAGGAGGAGGAGGAGGAGGAGGAGGAGGAGGAGAAAAAAATTGAAAGGCCTGCATGTGTATTTGAGAAAACCAGTCACGTCGCGGCGTGGGATTGGCTCTTATTCCCCGCTGTAGATGGTTTGAATATTGGGGGGTGAAAAAAAAACCTGCCTCACTTTTCTCTCTCTCTCTCTCTCTCTCTCTCTCTCTCTCGTTAGGCCCAGAAGCGTTATTGCTGTCTGTCCTTTGCCTATATTTTCTCCTCAGTCTCCTCTTCCTCTTCCTCTTCCCTCCGTACCTCCCGCATCCCCGGCCTCCTCCTCCTCCTCCTCCTCCTCCTCCTCCTCCTCCTCCTAAACTAAATAATTCAATCTAATGACATGTAACCAAGTGTATTTCTCTTTTCTTTATCATACGAGACGGACCGACAACACTTCATTATTAATACTAAAATCCACCTGTCGCAAAAAAAAAGGCATCTAAGTGGATCTTTTTGCTTTATCGTTTCCTGTTGCCCTTGGCGAGTTTTCCCCTCTAACATACAAAAAGGAGACTGGCTGCCGTGAATGTTTGTAAAAGCTAAATCGAATGTTGTTGTAAGATTATTCCCTTCAGCACTGGGACACATTTTTACCTCGTGATTTGTGTGCGATTAGACCATTTTATTGACATTAGGAAGGGTCTATGGAGGGCAGAAGATTAATGGCCACAGTCTTCACTATTTTAATCCCCCACATAAGTTTCTGAAGCTGTATAAAGCCACTAAATTGAAAGCGGTATAAATATGGAAACGCGTCATGGAGGTATTGGGTTGTGTAA
>NC_059272.1:20803485-20808485 GCF_017591435.1 Portunus trituberculatus | reverse complement strand
TAAATAAATTAAATAGAGACCGTCATCATTAGCGGTATAATCAACAACTAGGGAGTCATTCAACCCTGCCACCATTAACGTGTCCAAAAGATATATACAACAAATAGTCAATGCCGGAAACTAAGACCACCACCACCACCACCACCACTACTACCACCACCACCACTACCACCACCACCACCAAAACTTTTTAACAAGACTCTCTCTCTCTCTCTCTCTCTCTCTCTTTTGGTTTTGGCACACCCACCTCCCACCCTACTGCCTTCCCACCTCTCTCTCTCTCTCTCTCTCTCTCTCTCTCTCTCTCTCATTTTTCGTACCAAGATGGGGTTTTTTCTTCTTTTTTTTCATCCTCCTTACTTTCTCCACTGTCCGGGTTGGAGTTTGGGTGTTTGGTGTTAATTGATCACTTTCCAGGTGTAGATTGAGTGAGGGAAAGGAAGGAATTGCTAAGAAAGACAGAGAGGGACGTGTGTCTCTCTCTCTCTCTCTCTGTGTGTGTGTGTGTGTGTGTGTGTGTGTGTGTGTGTGTGTGTGTGTGTGTGTGTGTGTGTGTGTGTGTGTGTGTGTGTGTGTGTGCAATGTCGAGCCAAATACGCTGTCACTCACATTATGCAGTCAGTTAAAAGTTAAATAACCTTTACTACAATATTTTTGGTACAGTTCGTCCTCTCCCGTCGTGTGTGTGTGTGTGTGTGTGTGTGTGTGTGTGTGTGTGTGTGTGTGTGTGTGTGTGTGTGTGTGTGTGTGTGTGTGTGTGTGTGTGTGTGTGTGTGTGTGTGTGTGTGTGTGTGTGTGTGTGTGCGGCCTTCCCTCCCCTGCCCTGTCCTGTCAGTGTCCCATCGTGTCCTCGTCTTGTCCTCTGGCCTCATAACTTTCGGATTAGTATTAGTACACTGAAATGTTTAATTAGTATTCTCTCCTTGTAATTTTTTTCCACACAGACTTTTGAGACTAGTAGTAGTAGTAGTAGTAGTAGTAGTAGTAGTAGTAGTAGTAGTAGTAGTAGTAGTAGTAGTAGTAGTAGTAGTAGTAGAAGTAGTTCCTTTCTTTTTCTTTTCTTCAATAATTCACTGTTCCCGAAAAAATAAATAAATAAATACCACCTCACATTTTTTTTTCACCTCAAATCAACTTTTCCTTCTTTTATTTATTTTTTTTCTCTCTCTTTCCGATTCCTTCATTCCTCAGCGACAAAGAAAACCAAGTCTATTACCCACGAACACACGCTCCCTTCATAAAGTTCTCCTCTTTCTTGTTTTTCTCTCTTCCTTTCCAAGTCAGTCACGTGAGGGCCGGTCTGAAATGTTTGTCTGCTCCTGCTCCTCCTCCTCTTCCTCCTCCTCCTCCTCCTCCATCTGCTGCTGCTCCTCCTCTTCCTTTTTACGGTTTCTTCTTCTTCTTCTTCGTTTTCCTCCTCCTCCTCCTCTTCCTCCTCCTCTTTTGCCATTCCAAGGGTTGTAAATCACACACACACACACACACACACACACACACACACACACACACACACACACACACACACACACAAGGCCTTCAGACAGACACAGACACAAACAGACAGACAGACAGCCAGGCAGCCATCACCTCAACATGTGTTCCCCGTGTCAGTCAGCCCTTCCTCTTCCCTCCTCCCTTCCCTCTCCCCTCACTAACCCTCCTCTCCCTTCTCCTCCTCCTCCTCCCTCCCCAGCGCTGTGCTAAGCGAGGCGGGGATGACGTTTCCGCTCTTCAATATGTGAGAGGTTCGGGATTAATGGATCAAATCTTGCACTATTTACGAGGCGAAAGTTGTCAGTGAAGTGTACAGGCAGCCAGAAGCCAACAGCCAAGAGCCAGAGCCATCCACCACCAGGGTCTGCCTTTTTCTTATTTTTGTTTTGATTATTTTTTCTATTCTGGTTGATTCGGTTTTGTTTACTCTTCGTTTCTCCTTCACTTTCTTATTGTTGTGTGTGTGTGTGCTTCAGTAATTAGTTTTCTTTTTTATTTAATTTTTATTTGCTTATTCTTATTTTATTTATTTTTACTGGTTGCTTTATTATTCTATTATTGTTTTTTTTTTTTACTTTATCTTCCCTTACGTCGCACTATTTTTCTATGTATTTTTTGTTTATGTAAGAAGGAAAAAAAGGGCAAAAAAATGAATACCAGAAAAAAAAAGGACCACTTCAATTGTAGTCTCATAAAAAGAATCAAAAGAATTAGTTCAAATCGTACCACTACACTTAATACACACTTAATACTTTACTGCCTTCATTTCACCTACTTTTCCTGCATTTACTTAATATTTACTCATTTTACGTGTTACTTTTCTTACTTGATTTAGCCCTAACTTATTCTCACTTATTTCTACATCTTACTTTATGGAAGCGTTCATTACTTAAGGGACTGTAGTAGTAGTAGTAGTAGTAGTAGTAGTAGTAGTAGTAGTAGTAGTAGTAGTAGTAGTAGTAGTAGTAGTAGCAGTACAAGCACCAATAATAATATATATTCTTTAGGATCAAACCGGTCTTTCTTTCCTTCCTTTCTACCTTCCCTCCTCTCTCTCTCTCTCTCTCTCTCTCTCTCTCTCTCTCTCTCTCTCTCTCTCTCTCTCTCTCTCTCTGCCTGCCTATCTGTCTACACTCCTCCCCTGCTCCATTCTTCTATCTTCTTTTCTCTTTCTGCCTCCATGCCTTTACTCTTTCTACTATTGCCTGCCTGACTCCCCTCTCTCTCTCTCTCTCTCTCTCTCTCTCTCTCTCTCTCTCTCTCTCTCTCTCTCTCTCTCTCCTCCATCCATTTCCAAAAGTACCATGTGTCATATTTTCCTTGTAGAGAAACTTTCCCCTTTGTGTGTAGAAATGTTTAAAGATGACACGTCTGCAGTCTCTCTCTCTCTCTCTCTCTCTCTCTCTCTCTCTCTCTCTCTCTCTCTTTAGTGGGTATTTAACACAGTGTAATGGTCGCCGTTTATGTGGTTCGGAGAGAGAGAGAGAGAGAGAGAGAGAGAGAGAGAGAGAGAGAGAGAGAGAGAGAGAGAGAGAGAGAGAGAGAGAGAGAGAGAGAGAGAGAGAGAGAGACAGTCACTCAAACATACAGACAGATAGACAGACACGCAGGCAGGCAGTGGAACAGAAAGAAAGAAAGAAAGAAAGAAAGAAAAGAAGAAAACGGTGAAAAGATGTTGATGACGGAGGAGGTGGTGGTGGTGGTGGTGGTGGTGGTGGTGGAGGAGCAGTAGCAGTAACAAAATGACAACCATCTCACCAAGTTCCCTGCGGTGATGAGTCGCCGGTCAAGGACACAGCAGATGATGAGAGTAGAAGGTGGTAGTACGGATACACTCAAGGTCGTTTGTTTAATACTATACTTCCTTTCACTACTCTCCCTCCCCACTGACCTTCGCCTTTCCTCGCAATGTTTTAGTTAGCACTGTGATCTGCCGGAAATCTGTCACTTCTTCAGGCCTTATAAGATATTCACTGTTGTTCTGTGCGAGTGAAGGAGACAAGGCAAGGGTACAAAAGATAGGGAAGAAAATACATAGAAAGAGGTCAATCTTGTTGACAATGTGTCACGATGCTTCCCTCTTGAAACAAACAGGAACAGACAGGATACCAGGCACGGACATGAAAAGTAGGGAAGAAAATAACTAGAAAGAACTTTGTTGTAACTCCTGAATCAGTGAAAAAAAGGAGGAAGGTGTTGTTACGGCCCGCCCGTAACATACTCCACTACCATCACCTCCTCCGCTTGCTACCTCGTTCGCCACCTCTCCACCTCCCTTCCACGTCAACGTCTCATGAAGCCCCGCTCCTGTCCCGAAGTAGGATTCACGCGGCCCCATTCGATTCAAGCGGAAGTGTTAAGCGAGCTCCCCGGTTTTTGGACGACACTCGAAGTCAAGGCCTCAACCAGTGAACACACCGCCTCTTGGAATACCGTGGGATCCATATCGCCCAGCACTTCACCACTGCGCCACCTCGTAAGTATCACTTCCCGTCGTCCCGTGTTTTCCACATTGCTTCCATATAGGATTAGAATTATTGTTAGGTATTGTCAAGTTGGGTTCTTTATTGTTATATTTATTTGTTATATCTATGTGTATGTGAGTTTCATGTGTTTTGTTATTGGGTTATTAAATAGCTTCTTAAGTGCCCCCTTTGCATATCCTCACCAGTTGAACCTGCAGTGTTTTTTTTTTTATAATTTGTTCACCGGCTCCCCGATGCCAATCTTACCCATTTAACCGGTGAACTTAACAATTGGTGACTGTGACAGGACCCTTATAACTTGTTCAGTGTTCCATTTTTCCAGTGTTTTTTTGTGATTACATCATCTTTTGTGGCCCCTAAACCTAACGAAAGCCTTGTGCCAGCTCCTGACGCCTATTCCAATTGCCCTTCGAAAAGATCGTTCTGGAGTGCGTAGGGCTCTTAACCAGTTCCCTTCGAAAAGATCGTTCTGGATTGCGTAGGGCTCTTAACCAAACGAGGGAATTAGTATGTTAACCCTCTTGGATTCCACTACCAGGTACTCTGAAACATTCCCTTTTAAAAACATCACATCAAAGACCATTGTAAAACGTCTAATACATTTTTTCACCTCGGTAGGAATTCCAAAACAAAATAAATTCAGTCTGACAAGGGTAGCAATTTCACCAGCAATTTTTTTCCAACAGACAGTGAATGAGCTAAACATCGACCATGTAACCACCTCGGCTTACCATCCCCAATCCCAAGGCTGTCTGGAGCGGTTTCACCAAACATTAAAATCCATGAAGTATTGCTTGGAGCATCAAGGAGACTGGGATGAAAGTATCTTTTTCTCTTCGCCTTAAGAGAATCTCCAAGATTCTTTAGGTTAATCCCTTTTGAATTATTCTATGGTAGACAGATCAGGTGGCCTCTCAAAATATTAGTCTCGAACTAAAATGCAACAAAATTCTCTCTCCAAATCTGATATGAGACGTTTCAATCCAGGAGACAGGATTTCACTTTTTCTCCACTCCATCT
>NC_059272.1:20680985-20783485 GCF_017591435.1 Portunus trituberculatus | reverse complement strand
CTCTCTCTCTCTCTCTCTCTCTCTCTCTCTCTCTCTCTCTGTGTGTGTGTGTGTGTGTGTGTGTGTGTGTGTGTGTGTGTGTGTGTGTGAGGTGAAGGTAATTGCTTACATACCTTACTTCCTCTTCCTCCTCCTCCTCCTCCTCCTCCTCCTCCTCCTCCTCCTCCTCCTCCTCCTCTTCCTCCTCCTTCTATTTTCTTTTTTATCCTATTCCCTTCTTCCATTCCTCCACTTCATCCTTTCTGTATGGATTTTTTTTCCCATCATTCTTTTATTTCCATCTACAGTATGTCTACTTATGCATCAGTATTTGCATTGCATATTTAGATAGATAAATAGATAGATAGATAGATAGATAAATAAAAGATAGACAGAAAGAAAGAAAGATAGACAGATAGATAGAGAAAGATAAGTAGGTAGATGAATAATAGATACATAAACGGAAAGTCAGACAGACAGACAGACAGACAGACAGACAGACAGACAGACAGACAGACATTCTGGAAAAACAACTTGAGAATACGCAGAACGCTCGTAAGACATCATCAGCATTATGAAGCGTGTATGAAACGTATGAATAGAATGGCAATAACAATAATAATAACACTAATGATAGCTTCTCATCCCACACAGCAAACAATTATCCAGATGCCTGAGAGAGAGAGAGAGAGAGAGAGAGAGAGAGAGAGAGAGAGAGAGTAGCTTTACTAACTTTCTCCTAGTACTGAATGACTGACTCGTTCCTCTGCTCCCTTACATAGACACCAGCAGACACACTTCACATAGGCTATACCTCCCTTCTCTTGGCAACTGTGTAAGGGTAACATGACGCCACGGGTTGAGGGATTCAGGGGTTGGAATCCAGGCAAGATAAGGCTGGCAGTTATTATTTCTGGCCTGAGAAGAGGAGGGGGTATTTCAGAGACGTTTATTTTGTTGTGTCTTTCCCTGTGTACCGTAAAGCCAGGGAGAGAGAAAGGAGAGAAGGGAAAGGGTCGAGTAACGCTGTCTCTCGGATCCGTTTTCTTTCCCGCGACAAGAAAATGAAGTAGTACGAGGGGAGTCTCTTCTAGATTTGAGTTCGTGTTTTATTTTGTTTTCGTTTTTTTTTTTTTTATTTATCTATCTTTAGTTTTGTTTTTTTTAATTGGTAAAAGAGTGTCAATACTGGTGATTTAAATTTTCTGGTGGTAGTAGTAGCAGCAGCAGCAGCAGCAGCAGTAGTAGTAGTAGTAGTAGTAGTAGTAGTAGTAGTAGTAGTAGTAGTAGTAGTAGTAGTAGTAGTAGTAGTAGTACTAGAAGAAGAAGAAGAAGAAGAAGAAGAAGAAGAAGAAGAAGAAGAAGAAGAAGAAGAAGAAGAAGAAGAAGAAGAAGAAGAAGAAGAAGAAGAAGAAGAAGAAGAAAAAGAAGTAAACAATAATATTATTCTCTCTCTCTCTCTCTCTCTCTCTCTCTCTCTCTCTCTCTCTCTCTCTCTCTCTCTCTCGTTTTCTTTTCCCCTTCTTTCCCCTCAGACACAATATGCTCCCCTCACGGCCATTCTTATTGGTAATCTTTTTATCTTTCTTCCAAGTCCATTTTTGTCTCTTGTTTTCTCTCTCTTTCTCATATTCCTCTCTTCTTCCTTTCTTTCCCTCCCCTCCAATTCCAGTTCTTAAAATGAGTTGGTCTTCTTTCTCTTCTCCCTTCGAACTGTGATTCTCTCTCTCTCTCTCTCTCTCTCTCTCTCTCTCTCTCTCTCTCTCTCTCTCTCTCTCTCTCTCATAATTTCAAAAGACGGAGCATTAAGCAATTACTTAGCTAAACCGTCTCTCTCTCTCTCTCTCTCTCTCTCTCTCTCTCTCTCTCTCTCTCTCTCTCAATTTATCACCTAGCTATGTTCTCTTTACATTCATTTTCCTTTCCACTAGTATCTTCCTCTCACTCCTCCTCCTCCTCCTCCTCCTCCTCCTCCTCCTCCTCCTCCTCCTCCTCCTCCTCCTCCTCCTCCTCCCCAAGACCCAGCATACAACTCCAGGATCGCCGCTTCTCACCACTTACCCTCAACTTCCGCTGGTCTCGAAATAAACTTAATTCCTCGCCACCCAACCAGGCTATCCCCGCCCTGATAAGTGGGAACCGTGAAGAGGCACCATTTTACACCATCTTACTCACCCCTAGCCAACCAGACACCCTCCATCGCCCTATCCACTGCCCCAAAACCCAACCTCGTCTACATTTGTGCGTAGTGCCTCGTCCACCACTCTCCTCCCCCCTGTCTCGATGTTCGCTCTCCCAGCCACGCGACAAGCTGGGACCAGAAATATTTTGGAGATGGGAAGGTGGTGGTGGTGGTGGTGGTGGATGAAGGTTATGGTAACATATAATAAAATAAAACGAAAAGAAGAATAAAGTAGTAGTAGTAGTAGTAGTAGTAGTAGTAGTAGTAGTAGTAGTAGTAGTAGTAGTAGTAGTAGAAAAAGAAGTAGTAGTAGTAGTAGTAGTAGTAGTAGTAGTAGTAGTAGTAGTAGTAGTAGTAGTAGTAGAAAAAAAGAAGCAGTAGTAGTAGTAGTAGTAGTAGTAGTAGCAGTAGCAGTAGTAGTAGTAGTAGTAGTAGAAGAAGAAGAAGAAGAAGAAGAAGAAGAAGAAGAAGAAGAAGAAGAAGAAGAAGAAGAAGAAGAAGAAGAAATAGAAGATGATGGAATTCCTAAAACTTGATTATTCCTCCCTTTCTTTCTTATCCCTTCCTTTTCTTCTTTTTCTTCTCCTTTTCTTCCTACTCCTTCTCCTTCTATTTCCCTGCTTTTAGATATTATTTTTCATTTTATTGTTTCATCCCTTTCACTTTTTCCTCCTCCTATCTTCCCTTTTATTCCCACCCTTTTCTTTCTCTTCTTCCTTTTTTTAAATCCTCCTTTCCCTTCTCTTCTCCCTTCTTCCATTTTACTTCACTCCTTTCCATTCTTCCCCTTTACTTCCTCTCTTCCGTATCTCCCCTTCCTCCTTTTCACTTATACCTTTAATGCTTTCCTTCCTTCTTCCTCCTCCTCCTCCTCCTTCCCATTTATTTTCCTGCTCTATATCTTACTCTTCACTCGTGCCTTTAATCCTTTCCTCCTTTCCTTCTCTCTTTCCTTCCTCCTCCTTCCCTTGTCGCCTCCCCACCCCTCCCCGTGGCCTCCTCACCTGCAGGGCAACAGCTGGCAGGAAGCAGACCACCACGTTCAGGATACAACTTTTACAGTAACATTTAAAAGTTTTCAGCTTCAGGGGTTTGCTAAGACTGCGATGTCACGCCCCCCTCTGCCCTCATGCTCTCTCTCTCTCTCTCTCTCTCTCTCTCTCTCTCTCCTTTACTTATCCCTATTTTTCCTTTTTCTCCTTTTCAATGTCATTATTTCTTACTATTCTTGATTCTTCCCTCTTACTTCTCCTATTTATTCATTTTCCCTGTTCTATTTTTTTTTCTTTTTCTCTTCTTACACTTCATCAGTCTTTCTCTCTTTCTTTTCTTCTTTACTCTTCTTTCTCAGCAATCATCCTCTCCACTTTCCTGCTCCTCTGCTTCAACCATTTCTTTCTTCTCCTCTTCCACATCATTATCCTTCTTCTCATTCCCTTTCTTCTTCCTCCTCTCCATCAATCATTCCTTACTCTTCTTCATTCCTTCCTTTTCATTCTCCTCATTCCTTACATTCCTAGTTTTCTTCGCTGCTACATCATTTTCCTTATTTCTTTCTTATCCATCTCCACACCCTCTTCCTTATCTTCCTTCCTCATCATCCTCATCATTATCATCATCATCATCTTCCTTCCCCACCTTCCTTCCTACCTTTTCCTTCTCTTCCTCGTGTCTTCTATCTTGACAAAACTTCCCTCTTTGTTTTGTTTTTCTCACTTATTGTTTCTCTTCCCACGTTGCTGCCTGCCTTTGTATTTCCATCTTCCTATG
The DNA here is from genome assembly GCF_017591435.1 of Portunus trituberculatus. NCBI lineage: Eukaryota > Metazoa > Arthropoda > Malacostraca > Decapoda > Portunidae > Portunus > Portunus trituberculatus. The sequence continues at coordinate 20,779,554 of NC_059272.1, read as the reverse complement.
ACTTGACTTCTTTTAAGAGGGAGGTCTCAAGACATTCGTCCCTGAATTTTGGATAACTCGCTTGACTTTTAAAGGAACTAGCAACCCAGTGGGCCTTTTTTTTCCATATTTTGTTGCCATTGGCCACTTATCCCTCCTGCATAAAAAAAAGTGAAATAACAGTAGTAGTAGTAGTAGTAGTAGTAGTAGTAGTAGTAGTAGTAGTAGTAGTAGTAGTAGTAGTCATAATAATAATAATAATAATAATGATGATGATAATAATAATAATAATAATAATAATAGCCATCACAATCACAACCACCACAAACAACAATAACTACGATAACAAACATCCAACGCGGAAGTCAAACTAGAAGGAAGAGGAGGAGAAGGAGGAGGAGGAAGAGGAGGGGGAGCGGGAGGGGGGACAGAACAGGCAACTATACTCCTCCCCAAACTACTGCTTCATGAAGAGAAAAATCATCAGAGTTGGCCAAGTGTTTCTACAACGTAAGTTCTCGCGGATTCATGCAGTCGAGGAAGAGAAACGGTGGCAGGGAGGAACTGGGGAAGAACATAATGGTAAAAGAAACGGTCTGTGATGGTGCTGGTAGTGCGCTCTCTCTCTCTCTCTCTCTCTCTCTCTCTCTCTCTCTCATGGCAGATTCAAGAGGATCATCTAGACGACAGAATCCTTTTAATCAAACTTTTTTTCTATATTTCCAGAAGTGATAGTTAAAAAATGCTACTCTAATACTGTTATTATGTATCTATTTTCTTAGCTTATTTCTTTTACTTGTTTGTTTTATACACAAATATGAATTAATAAAACAAATTGATGAATAAAAGCACTAGGAATATTAAACCATCCATCCTAATCATAATAACACAATACGAATCACTTAATTTAACTACCATTCTTGTTTCTGCCATTAATAATTTATCTTCCTCCTCTTCCTGCCCACCCCACCCCTACCAGAATGCCCTCCACGCACCCCTCACAACAACATGGCCGTGGCGGGACAGCTGCAGCAGGAGGGAAACACGCCACGAAACAAGCCAAGCGAGACTATCCCGCGGCCCCGCCCCACCCTGGCAACCTCTCCACTACCACATCACCATCGCGTCCCTCAGCCGAGCCATCAGGCACCACCACTCAAACTTCAACCATAAATCACAACTCACCCGCCTAGCCCCTGTAATTTCCATGCACCGCCACAATGACTAACTCAAAATTAACTGCACACAGGTTAGTTGGTCGGTCCGTGACAAGCCCAGCTCAGATAATGGCTCGTGTTTCACAGTAGAATAACTTAATACTGGACTGAAGACAATAAAACTACCTCCACTATAATAGGCATCCATATGGCAAGCAATAACACATATACATTGTACCTCACTTCATATTATACGACAGTGAAGAGAAAATAATAAAAAGAGATGAGATGCATAAGCACTACTCTGTCTGGACTGATATGGAGGGAAGGGAGGAGGAGGTGGTGCACTCATCCTTTCCGTGCCCTTGATACTGTAAAGGCTGGTTCACACAGTATCAATGACTCAATGTGCAGCTGGAAATGCTAGCCGCCATAAGTATCGTATACACTTCTACAACAATAAAGTTATCAATCAATCAATCAATCAATCAATCGATAGAGCCCTGCTAGCCAGAACGCGTTCACACATGGCGGCTGGGAAGTATCGGCTGGTTGGCCATCATTTCTTATAAGAGTGTTCATCTTAACAGAAGACTATGCACAATTGCGGTCAAATCAAATCCTCACAAGTATTCAATCCTCGCCTCCAACAACACCCTGCAGAGAGGGAAACAGTCATCGGAGAGTAGCAGACTGGCAGCGATCTCTTCGAATGTAGTTCTACGTAGGGAGTTTTTGCTGTAATACTCATTTTTCGGGTCCCAGACATACTATTTGTCTCTCATTAGCTCCAACATCTGCTCTTTGACTTTTTTTTTTTTTTTCTTCTTTCTTTGGACCTGCTTGGAATCGCTTCCTGGGTCTCTCCTTTCACCGTCTGTTAAGTTGGTCCCTTATTGACCAGCTCTCGACTAAAAAGTTTTTTTTTTTTTGTGTGTGTGTGTGGCTCACTGTTTAACTGTCATTGTCTGTCACCTGTCAGTCCTTTTACCGATCTAATCCCTGTCTTCCCTCTCTTTTCTCCCCTCCTATTCTTCCCTTCATATGATTCTTGATACCTGTTTGTCCATAACTTTTCTTTGTACTGTGTATTTATAGCACTCGATTATAAAATATTACACCGTTTCCTTTTCCTCCCTACATATTCCACATTGTTGTTCGTTACCCACATGTCCAAACCTTCCGTCACAAGTTCCATGACGTCACAATGTAAACAAAGCCGCTAACGGCTGGACAAGACCAACATGTCGGTCTTGTTTTGCGGCTATATATATATAGTTTCTCCACCCGCTAAGCTCCGATATCCAGCTGAAAACTCTAGCAGCTGGCAATTCCAGCCGCGTATTGACACGTGTGAACCCGCCTTAAAGATCTCATATTTACAACCTGATGTCGTGAGAATTACGAACACATCTTTATTAAGACAATTAAATAGTGCAGGGTCGAAGATATTGAGGCAAACAGCAGCGAGTGAGGTCACTGAGGTCGGGTGGAGAGATAGATCATGGCTGGCAGTGGATGATTACGATGGTTTAGGAGTATGAAAATGGTGACATTCCATACGGATTATGGCGCAGATAGAAGACTGTAGGACTATGAAAGGTTATAGAGCTGCTGTTGGAGTGTGGAGATAGATATGATGATTGTCTTTCTGGCGCTGCAAATGAGATACTAATGTGGTGGTGAACGTGAGGTACGACACTTGAATCAGCACCAAACAAGAGGGCGAGGTAACAACACCTGTTACAATAATTCCATTAACCAGTATTCACTACGGCAATAACATAGAGAATTATTAAAAACATGATACCAGGGATCTAAAACAGCCACAGGAATTATGTAATAGCTTCGAAAATAAAGTTAACCCAATCCACGAATAACATTAATCAAACATGACGTGCAACTTCCCTCATTTATGTTCTTATGGTGGTAATGATTAGAGGTAATAGGCTTGTTATAAATGTTATTACATTTCCCTCGTTATTTTTTGCCTAACTACATACAATAATTAACTGAACCACACAATTCAGTAAAGAAAGCTTAGAAAGATAAAAATATATTTGGCCAAACTCTTCAATGCTTATGATCTCAGAATGGATCTTTAACGAACTAATGAAGGAGATTCATTAGCTACCTTATGAATCCTCGGCGCCCGGTCTTCGTTTCCAAGGTGTATGGGGTATCTAGGTCTTCAAAAGCCACATCAGAATGCACACACAGGAAAAAGTAAGAAATTACAACAACACGTGTCATTGTTTGCCAGCGGGCCCACGAGCCTCGAGGACAATTAGAGCCAATGGCGAGGTTCGGGATCTTACATCTTTCGGCACTTTCCCCGACCCCTTTTTATTGCCGTACTCTCTCTCTCTCTGTTTTGTCATGTTAGATATATCTATACGTACATACATAAATACCGTTTTTTTTTTTTTTTTCCTGGCTAGACGCACCGCACAAAACAAAGGCTAGATTGAATACTCTATTTTCTTGTCACCCAATTCCACTTTGAGAACATTGTATTCATGTTTGTATAGGTGAGAGATTATAACTAACAATATCACATCCGATTACCGTCACATGGCAGAGGTAAAGTTACTGGTTTGGAAGATTATTACTTCACTCTAAAAAGGACACATTCTATTAATTAATCAAGATCATGCAGAGATATTATTTGTCATCGGCTTATGTAACACGGTAGCCAGGAAATATTCATGCTAAGTATCAATAATTCTATAATAGCGTATCTGTCTGTACATGACCTATAGTCATAACATACCACTAAAGCCAGGCAGGTTATAAAACATTTAATTACAAAAAAGAATAGTTTTATTGCTGTTCTTAGCTTAGACAAAGGGAGAAAATATGCATTTTAGGCCACATGAAAAAGCTGCAGTTGTACCATAGGCAAGTCTTAATGATTAACAACAAAATTATGTTATGCCATTGGACCCTTCATGCTAAACAGCATACTTTACAAAAATGTACATAAGTGGGTGTTGGAGGATCAAGGAAAATATATAGTTTTTTTGTCCAGAATCAAATAAATCACCAAGATCCTTTGGTGGGAGTACATTCAAAGTACAAAAAGCTAAGAATGTACTCCTGACCCTCTGAGTGACAAGTTTTCATCCTCCTCGTCCCCCCCTGCGGTCCATCGCCCAACTGAGATCCCGGGACAGTGCACACCAGGCACCCGGTATAGATGAGAGAACACAGAGCATTAACTCAGCAGAGGAATAATTTCAACAACTACAATGCACAGTCAAGAGACCCTGGAGACAGAAAGAGAGAGAACCAAGAACAGGAGACTAGCCAGCATTTGACACTACATAACAGATAGATCCACTTGATATAATTTGTGCTCATGTACCTCAAGCCACGATTCACTAACATACATTGTAAATTCCCATTCAGATTGTTGACTGATTACTTCAGTAATGGCTGGGTGGTGCCAAAGTAACAGAGGCTAATCATTCTCGCTCTCTCACTCTTTCTCTCTCCTTGGTCTCTATCCAGTCAATGCTATAAACTTGCAACACAGTTTAACTTGTACATCTTTTATCTAACAACATAGATGCAACACCTTGAATTTTACTGAATACATATGTACTTTCCTAATCTCTTAACATGGCAGTGAATTGGTTGAATAATGAACAATGCAAATAGAACCACAACAGGGATGTCATGAGGTTATGTTCAGCACCATGGGCATACCACACACCACATCAATGCACAAGTGGTACAGCAAAACAGATCATTGGTAAATGAAGGGCACAACTGACAAAGTGTCACATACTAAAAACCAATAGACTGCCCAACAAAACAAAGGAGGAGTAAGTGAATAACAACACAACCTGTGGGTGGAAAGAAATTAAAGAGCAAGGGACCACTAATACAACACTAAGCATTGACACAACTGTACAGGACGGCAGAAATGAAATGCACAAAGAAACAGGAGTCAGTGTGCAGAGACATGACAACCAAGCCCACTGGTGATGACTCCCCATGATGCCCCTGATTGGTACTCTTGGCAAGGATACATACCAGCCAAGAATGTCAAAGATATTCAATGACATAAGAAAACAAGGCTTTGTTTAAAATTACATGACCTTTATACATTCAGAGTACTAATTTTTTTTTTCTTTTTACAAGTGAAATACATTCTACTCATAGACACTTCATTTTTCACAGAGTAGTATAACGACTCCTTTATTCCCATGACCAATGGTGTACTCTCATCTAAAGCTGTATCTAATGCCCTTTAATAGATTTGTCAAATATTTGCAACACTCATATGGAAAAACTGCATATTTTGTTCATGATTTGATGCCAGGATAAACTCCCCCAATGAATCAAAACCATCACTTCCCTTAATGCACACCTCAAGAAATGACAATTTGTCAAAATGGCTAAGCAGTTTCAACTGATCAGTCACTGACTACAACATTGACATACCTCCCTAATTGTCAACAACAGCTTATTGACCTTCATTTTTCAAATCAACTGTACATATCAAAACAGGAACAAAATTATCACTGAAAGTTGATTTTGTACATTGTTTCAACAATTTCCATTATGTAGTGGGATACCAAACAGCACAGACTCAACAGTCCTGTGTTCACTTCTGAACACTTGGGAGATTATCTTACTTTTTTGAGAAGCAAAGATTGATTTCTCACACGGAGGAAAATGAAACTTAAAGGTGGGCATCTTTTGGGCCCAATTTGTTATAAATATAGCACTGAAAACTTAACCTATTTAAATAATTTTACATACATATTAAGACAGAACACTAAAATAAAATAAAAAATATTCAACTATTTTGATAATATACATGGGACTTTTGCTTCTTTATTTCAATGTGAAAGTCACAAAATAGTTTAGAAAATTTACACTTAATGTCAAATAGTGCTCCTTGTACATTGGCAGCAAAGAAAATGAGGTAGGACCTAAAAATAATTCTCTTGAAATAAAAAAACAAACAAATAGAAAACTATGAATAAAATTCAACCAGCATTTTAACAGGGACATCTAAGCCAGTCTTGAGAGAGGAATCAGTGCAGTAGACCTTCTGCAGCCCTCCAGGGGGAACAGATGGTTCACCTTAGGAACACATTGGAAGAAATATCAATATGAGGAAAGTTTTGAAAACTAGGATTGAACAATCTCCATAGCAGAAATAGAGAAGAGGGATTATATCCACTGTAATGTTTTGTACAACCTTGACCTCCCACCCATTCTGATTAGCCTATGATAATTTCAATTAAACATGCCAAGGTTTTTAACTTCACGCCTATGTAAAGAAATGAAAGGAGTATGCTTAGGTAAAGTTGGACATGGAGCTGAAGAGGTGAAGCAAGAACACAATGAGGACAGCTCGGACAACCCTGTTTTACGTAATTGCCAGTCCACAGGCTGGGCCGGGAGCAAGGTTATTTCCCTGCTGCTGGCACTCAGCTTGGCCACTGTACCTATCTATTTAACAAAAAATAATAAAACATCCCGCACATTGGGATCCCTTAGTTATATTGTGTATAACTTTCCCGCAGGTTTCTGGTTACCATTCAGCTATCAATACTGCTTGGTGCTTCCCCAGATTGTGACTCAGACATGCCTCAAGTCTCCTAATGTGGATTCAAACTAAACAAAGATGTTACATTTTACCCCAAGATTGACGCTCTTGATACTGTGGCTGTAATGTCTCAGTTGTACATTTCCAAACCTCCTCTACAGCTGACAATGCCGTCCTTGCACCACTAAAGGATAATTTCCTTCTGCTCAAGTCAGTGCAAAAGTTAACAATAAAGAACAAGTTAAATACAAAACAATCACAGTTGGTTTCATTATTAATAACATTGTGTTGTATGATACAGTGCAGCAGAATACATGAAGGAACCACAGGCTCAATTTTCCTACACCATAATTACTACTACATTATTGAGGCTGTAGCTTCCATCATGATTCCCTACTTACACAGTAACTAAAGAAGTCTTCACACAAAACTATATATGTATATATAAATATATCTCTGTGTGTGTGTGTGTGTGTGTGTGTGTGTGTGTGTGTGTGTGTGTGTGTGTGTGTGTGTGTGTGTGTGTGTGTGTGTGTGTGTGTGTGTGTGTGTGTGTGTGTGTGTGTGTGTGTGTGTGTGTGTGTGTTTCACTGTTTGATCTGCTGCAGTCTCTGACGAGACAGCCAGACGTTACCCTACGGAGCGAGCTCATAGCTCATTATTTCCAATCTTTGGATAGGCCTGAGACCAGGCACACACCACACACCGGGACAACAAGGTCACAACTCCTCGATTTACATCCTGCACCTACTCACTACTAGGTGAACAGGGGCTACACGTGAAAGGAGACACACCCAAATATCTCCACCCGGCCGGGGAATCAAACCCCGGTCCTCTGGCTTGTGAAGCCAGCGCTCTAACCACTGAGCTACCGGGTGTGTGTGTGAGTGTGTGTGTGTGTGTGTGTGTGTGTGTGTGTGTGTGTGTGTGTGTGTGTGTGTGTGTGTGTGTGTGTGTGTGTGTAATTTATACTATTCATCTTCTCTAACACAGTTTTGCTTGATAAAAACATCACCATAACTTGCGGTACAACTGAGACTTTCCAGCGAGAAGATCAGGAGCTACATCCACACGTTCAAAGCAGATAGGTATATCCTTTTTTTCAAAGTAGCAATTGCACATTGTGCTTTTATCTTATAAAGATAATTATTTGATGCCTAGCTTTATACATTTAGCTATACTTTCAATATTACCTTACATGAGGACACACAAACATAAGGACGGTATTAAATAATGAGTTAATCACACACAACTTTCATTTAAAGCTGCTACTGATGATGCTATAATGAGTAAAAAAGAACTGCTTTTTTCTCAGTTAAAAAGGAAATTTACAGCAATCACAGAAGCACTCTTCTGAGGGTAGTTTCCATTCCACAAACCTCCTCTGTGAGTCTGAACATCCAAATTATCAGCTGTGAAAATGTACACAAGAAGACACGTCATTCAGTAACACTTTACACCCTCATCTCTTTTTTTGAAGGAAGGTCATAGATCACTTGGAGAAGAACATCTATTACTGGGTGGCTCATTGGCTTGGGTAACACTGTCTTCACTGTGCTGGGCACTGTCTCTCTCATACTCTGTCAGAGTGTGGTCACAGTCAAGTGACGTGTCTAAGCTCGCATTAAGACTAGTCCAATCTTCGACAGGCTCGTGGCTCTGGCCATTGTCTGCAGCTGATAACAGGCTGTCCACATCTTCAGGGGAGAGGTGTGGAGTTTCCAAATCTCCTTCCAGTCTTGGATGGTCTGGGGAGGCATTTGTGTGGGTGCTGTGGAAAGATTCTTGGCTATCTTCCCTCACTTCTATATTTTCAATATCTGTGCCAGAACTCACGGACTTGGTTTCCTCAAATTCATCATCTGGATCATAATATACCTCAGCTCCAGGGAAAATGTATTTGTGACCACCAGTATACAGGAACATATTTTCTGAAAAAAAAAAAAAAAAAAGCATATATATAAATAACATTTTCTAAACACAAATACACAAATACTTAATTTGTTCCTGAATGCCATTCAAAATTCAAAATGTTCAAATACCGAAACAATTTTCCCTATAGGAATCAATGCAAATTAATTCATCCATTTCCGGACACCCATCCACCCTATCTTAGTGGCTTATGACAGACACTTATCACTGCCAAGATGGCCAATCAATAACATCTCTAACTCAGTATTTACTTTTCCAGAGAGGATGTACTGAATTAACTTAGTGACAGAACTCATCAGAAGACACTGTTTAGCCCATGCAGGTATCCTCTTTGTCATCAATGTAGTGAGGAAGGCCTTACAGAGTGACAGAGAGAAGCAACCCAATTATTGCCACAATGAAGGTGATTATAATACTTAAACATTTTGTTCCTGAGAGAGGCCATGAGAAAAATACAGTAGTTCATTAGTGATGGTGTTGTGGGTCATGGAGAGAACCACGGGTGGCTTGAGATTACCTCTGAGTCACAAACACTGTTTGTTTACATTGAAGCTCTACAATGGGACCTTAATTCAAAGAATGTATTACTGTCTTACCCACTCTGTCTCTCCTCCAAACACATGAATACCATGGAAATATGTATAAAGACTAAATCATTGTAAACTGTTGCTTTTGCTTCGTCTTTAATATTTTAAATTAAATAACTTTGTTTGAAAATCAAATTACAATTCAACAACTGAAGCAACTAAGTTCAATATTTTGTTCCATCGAAAACCAATATATTTGAAAAGGGAGGTGTTCAGTAACCAAGGTTTCACTGTAAATATATTCACATATAAACGAGAGGTTAAAGATTATTATGGCAAAGATTATTCACAATGGGAAATCAAAATTGTAAAACAGAAGATGTGAACTTTCTGGAGAGAGAGAGAGAGAGAGAGAGAGAGAGAGAGAGAGAGAGAGAGAGAGAGAGAGAGAGAGAGAGAGAGAGAGAGAGAGAGAGAGAGAGAGAGAGAGAGAGAGAGAGAGAGAGAGAGAGAGAGAGAGAGAGCGCATTCAGGTGCTTAAGTACTACTCTCTTTTTCATTGTAAGCTTTCCTAAAATATTAGATACTGAGAGTGCATCCCCATTAAGAATAACAAGACAACAGTAACTCAGCGTATGTACAATTCATAACACACACTGTTGGCTCACCTGGCAACCTTGAAGCCACTGTCTCTTTAATCTTGGGAGCCCAGCAAGCCCTCAGTGCCTCAATGTCACTCTCATCCCTGGGTGAGGGGCATTTTGAGGTGCCAGTAGGGAGGGTCCAGGAATGGCATTGCTCTCAGCACCTCTCTCCTCACCATCCAGGCTGCATGTGCTGCTGTACACACCATTGGTGGCTACAAGTGGTCTTGGTGGCAGCTCACGGAGTTCAGTCATTGGTTCTTGAGAGCAAAGTTCTTCCCAACCATTGTCTAACCTGCAAAATGAAAGATTTATATATTCAGATGATGTAAATATTTGAGTCGTGAAAAATCAAACCAGCAGATAAAATGGCATAGACATTGTTACTGAATGGTAGTGGTGGGCAGGAATTTCTAACTTAAGTAGTCACAAAACTGGTTCCTTGGGTGGACGGAACCATTGGAACCGATTCCAATGGTGAAAAGATATCACTAGAACTGAGTTGTGTAAATGAGAGGTTTTGTCAAAAACTTACCTGTGACATAACTCATTTATAATAACATCACAGTCTCCTAGTAGCTCCACATCAAAGGTGAGGTGACGGAGGGGCTCACGGTTAATCAGTATTTGAGGCACATGTGGGGGAAGTGAACCTGAAATAAAGCATCAATTATGTAAACAAATCTTAACACGTTCCCTGCGATCGCCAGCACGGCGATCTCCCCTGCAGTGATACAAATAAATTGTCGTCACGCCAGTCGTAGTCAAGCCAGCAAAGTGAGAAGAGCATAGTGTTGTCTGGGAGAGCACCCAAAGGAACTGGCAACCTCAAAGTGTTTGCCCACTGGTGGATCGTATCGTATACTGTGAAAAATTTATTACATACTACTCTGTGATACGACACACCGGTGGGCATACTTTATTTGTTGATATTCAATGCATCTTTATTCTGTACTATATTTTCCTTTCCTAAATTTGTTTATATACATTTGTCTCTTTTTTTCCATATTTAGAAAATGAATGCTACACATTTTTATGGTGAACTCAGTTCAACAGAAGAGAGAGAGAAGATAAAACAAGATAATAAAGATATCAGGAAAATTATGAAATTATGAAAAGATCAATAAAGAAAATTATTGAAGCTTATCAAGGAAAGTTCAATTGTGATATCTCATTTTGAAATATTTGTTGTAAAAATTTGTTTGTTCTTCTGAAGGAAAAAATGCAAGATAAAATAGTTTTCTTACATGTAATAGAAAAAAAGAAAAGTATTTTCCATTAATTTTTATCACAGATTTTTTTTATCTATTCTGTTTTGTTTCTTTGTTTATGTTTATTTATATTTGCAATTCAAAAGGATCACCAATGGCAGCTCTTTTACAAATTCAAAAGGATCACCAATGGCAGCTCTTTTACAAATTGTCAGAATAATATCAGAAAAAAAAAACAACTTAATCATTGAATCTTGTCAAAGAGTCTAATTGTAATACCTACTTCAATAATTTGTTATAGAAATAAGTTTTATGTTGATCTGATGGAGAAAAATGCAAGTTAATGGTTTTTTTTTTTTTCCATGTATTAGAAAGAAAATATGGAAACAAGACTATTTTTCATATAATTTTAATAACACTAAAAACTATATAAGCTTCATATTATTTATCAATCAGTGTTTATTATGCCCTTCTACACATACTATTTACTGAAATTTTACTACATAATCCAATTTCTATTAATAGTAAGATTAAAATGTGATATATGTGAAAACTGTTGTATGACCCACCAGTGGGTCACATTGCAACAGTGGATACTAACTGATGACCCACCAGTGGGTCGTATCGCAGGGAACGTGTTAAAGTAAATTAGTGTTGTAGGTTTTGTATCTAATGTCTTGCTTCCACTAGGAACTACACCAAAGGCCTGGCCATGATGGAAGAGCTTTCATTTCTCTCTATCTAGTGATTCCCTTCTTACTAAATCAAACATCCGGCCTCTAATATTAAACACCTCCTTCACACATACACCCAAGTGGTCCTTATCTCCTATTTGCACTTTCAACTTCACTCACACAGGCTTTCTTTACAAACTTTTCACTTTTCATTGTCTAAAACTCATCTTCTATAACTCCATAAGCACTCATACCACATTGTTTCCACTTCCACATTACTTCACAAGCCTACACATGTTATAAATGGATTTATCTATGCATTCCAATTCAGGCGAAGTGGAAATCACAAAAGATTTATATCTATATTTTGTAATATTCAGCTGCACTGATTTTCAAATATATGTGCAATTTGTACACACACACACACACACAATCATCATCATCATCATCCAGACCTTACTTTAGACAATAAGCAAAAGCTGAAAACTTCAAGTATATAAACATGAAAAGATCATTCTCAGAAATTACCTATGCTACCATTCACATGTATAATACAATGCTATAAATCAATTAATACATAATACTGAAGTGCTGCAGCCAACTATGGAATGATTGAGCTAGCCATTATAAGCAAGAACATAGAGCATACTTTGTGTACTGCAACCTGCTACTTACTAGGTATCAAGGCCACAGGGCGGACCTTGAGAGACGACCCCACCACAATGAGGAGGTCACACTCATCCTTGTCTTCGGCCATCTTGTCGTGAAACTCGTCAGGCAGTCCCTCACCAAAGAATACGATGTCCGGCTTCATGATAGGCTGAGGCGTGAATATTGGAGAATCTGAAAACAAAAACCAACACTCACACCAGTTTCTTTATGATGACTGCTACATTCTCTTGTTATGTTATTCTGGAGAAGACTATTTGAATGAAAAGACAGCATACTATTAACCCTTGTGCGGCGGTGATCGTTCATGAACGATCGCATTGGTACATTTCGTGCGGCGGTGATCATTCATGTAATCATGATTTTTCGCGCCACTTCTTTAAACTTCCCATTTTCATACTCAAGTCGGAGGGCGTGTGTATGTATCAGGCAACACTGTCCACGAGCTGAGTTGCCAGTTTTGCTATTTCATCTCGGTCTAGGCTCACATCTTTCCATCTTGGAGGAGACATCTGGCAACCCCCATGACACTGCGGGTGGAACGTTCCCTCCGCATGAGGGGAGATATCACAACAATGAGATGGATAGCGATATATACATGTCATTTGGGAGTGATGTGGATTTTAGTGAAAGTGAAGACAAGAATGAATGAAAGAATGAAAGAAAGAGAGAGAGAGAGAGAGAGAGAGAGAGAGAGAGAGAGAGAGAGAGAGAGAGAGAGAGAGAGAGAGAGAGAGAGAGAGAGAGAGAGAGAGAGAGAATTGGCACGCTGGTATCACACTGAGGGTTGTTTCTCCACGGCGGTTTACATCGTGGCTATCAGGGGGAATATTTGATAAGCAATAACTTTGCTGTCAGGTATCATAGCAAGCTGCAAAGTACATCAATGTATTCAGAATTTCAAAGAGAAACATATTTGCATGAGTAAAACTATTTCCTGTGATTTTTTTAAGTTTACCATTTTACCCGCAGATGGGAATGATTAATTCATAATCACCCCGTCGCACAAGGGTTAATTCTACTTTCAATAACTTTCTAAATTCTAACTGCTAATGGCACTATAAGCCTTGTCATTTGAATAATTAACTGATTTTACTCAGAAAAGTAGAACTATCTATCTATATGCCAGGCAAGCAATCCCTTACTCAGTGGCACATAAAAACCACCACACACTCAAATACATTCATGGTCACAAATAAAGTAAATAATATCATTTCGTAAATCATATGAAAAGCAGCATTCCACACTTTCATGATAGCCTATTGCTCTGGAACCTAAACAGTAAATCAAACAATATTTAGGTTTTGGACATTCTATTTGTTTCACATTGGCTGGTTAGAATTATCAAGCATATTTCACTTGGGACAAGATTCCACACTTCAGTCATTTGTGGCAAGATGGTCATTTTGTATCAGATCCAGATTTGGTCATTTATGTCTACACTTGTGCTGCATTTCATTTAATGTGAGAAGAAACTAAAAGTTAAAAGGAATAATGTAAAACTTAACAGCAATACAGCTGCTATAATAACACGGCTAATAAAACGCACCTGGTGGTCTGTGAGGCATTAGGTGTATGTTACTATGAGGAGGGTCTTGCTGGGGGATGGGAGCCACTTCTTGGGAGTTACTGGAGTTACTCTGTGTTTCCCTCTCCTCCTCCTCCTCACCCTCACTTCCTTCACACTGAGAACATCTAGGGATTCGCTGGGAAAATATGTCATCCTTTATGGCCTCAGCATCCACCCTGTGGCCACATCGCTGGCAGGTGGCAGTGGCAAAGGACCCTGGAGGAGAAAAAGTAAACATTGAAGCTCTTACCTTAAAGAATAATTCAGCAGTTACTCAGATGCCATAAGGAATTTATGTAGTTCTTATGTATATATCAGTCAGGGATTAAGTACAAAATTAATTTTCAGACACGACTGAAAAAGTTCACTTACCATGGCACTGAATGACATTGGTTATTCCAGCCACCTGCTCTAAAGTGTCAATATTCTGAGTATAGTTTCTTAATAATTTGTTGTGTTGCTCAATTAGCCGAATAAATCTGAAAATCAAATAACGTTCAGAAAATTATATGTACAATTTGATTATGCACTACAAACTAGAAACTTAAAGGTCATAGATGAGTCTCAAAAAAATGTCCCCTGATTATAATGAAAAAAAAATATATTGCTATAAATGATTATCAATGACATAGGCTCCTTTATCAGTTATGGTGGGTATGAAAAAATCCCTGAATTCAACAAAACAAAGCAAAAAAGATGACTGATCAATAACAGTCAAAACGTTATATTCATGTACACACTTATAAGTTTTATTGATGCTCACCAACTTTAACTTTGAGAAAAATAGCTTATCACCACATTAAAGAGAAAATACTTCACTCTGAGAGGGACAGAGTCAGACAGTTTCCAATGAGCAGTGTGAGGGCCACCTACTCACCTATGACACAGAGAAGGAGTGAACTGCCCGGGATATATTTCCCGTGCAAACTTGAAGAAGGGACGTGGATCTCGGCGGAAATAATGGATGTCAAACATGGCCTGGGGGTCTGGCAGGTCAGGGAAGTCCACTGCAAGTCGGGCATATATCCCATCACGGCTCCTGAAGTCAGGTATGCCACACGAGACAGACACCTGAAACAAGCATTGCAATCACAACCTTGAGGAATAATACCACATATCAAGCATTTCATTCTCATAATTTTTGGATAAATGACACATACACAATCAATAATGATATTCAAGGGGATAGGAAAGAAGCATGTATATAAGTGAAAACAGTAAGAAGATAATAAGAGGACTAGAGCATACAACAAGGAATTGTAAAGACAAGAATGAATGAATACTTTTCTGGTAGGTAACCAACAACTGATTGGTAATAAAGGAGAGGCAACAAGGTTAACATGATACAACACTGCCACACTTACAGGAAACTAAGGACAAGCATCAAAATAAGATCAATCAACCCACCCCAGCACCAGTCAATACGATGATCTTCCGACAGGACTTAATCAGTCTCACAACATCCTCAATGGTGTTAATGTGACGCAGCTTCTCCCTCCGCGGTGGCTCTGACAGCATATTGACAATGAGGCGCCACAGCGTAACATCATTGACACCATCAGGAATCCTGGCCGTGGCCCCCAAGACACGGGTAAGGATGGTGCGAGGGTTGACACCACGGAGCATCTGTGCCTGCACCCATGACATGGGGCCTGCAATACCACCATTATTAAAACGACGTTGAACGGAGTTACGATTTACTTGCTTACCTTGATTCTGTTCACCTATACCTCTGATCTCTTTTTTTCCCTTTTAAAACTCTTTAAGATAAAACTCTTTGGACATAGCTCATTTCTTTTAGAAATGTACTCAAAGCAGTCTTATTTACATTGAATTCTTAATCCACCTCCACAAATCAAAAGAAAAGAGTAAGTGCAATAAATCTTCAAAAGATTCTTTTAAATAGAATTTCTTTCAGGAAACCCTTCTCATTCTACCAAACTGATGCCCAAAATTTTAACAGATGGTCCAAATAATAACTACAGAGAAAAAAATAATAATGAAAATAAATATAAAAATAGATAAACATGGAAGACATATAATTATTTTCAGTCTGAAAAGACAAAGTGCTTAGGAGTTCTGGTCCTGGAGTAGCATATGACTGCCCAAAGTTTCTACATACTCACACATCTCACAGCACTGAACTTGACACCAATTAAGCAAACAAGAAATAGGGAACAAACTCACCAGCACATGGCTTCCACTCCTTGCCCGAGAAGTTTGAAAAGTCCGACAGTCCACTAAGGTTGGAAGTGGTGGAGGCCACTGACTGCCTGTCCTCTTCATCCTCATCTTCATCCTCATCCTCCTCAGTGCCATTGGTGATTTCTGGCGGCCAGCTGAGGGAGTTGTCATGCACTACCAAACTGTCATTGGTGTCGTTACTCAAGTGGTTCTCCAGCTGGCAAGCACCATCACCTTGTGTGGAGTTTGCTCCTCTGCACAAACAAGACACAATGTTGAACATAACATGCCACTGAGCAAACTAAACTCCTAGCATACTTACAAACTATATTATGTGCTAAGGATATAAATAACTTTTTTTTTACCTCTTTAACTCCAGCTCATTCATAATATGCCCTAATGACACAAAATGACTTTTCTGCAAAACTCATATTTCTTGCTCCACAATTCCATTACGCTCATTCACTCCTTACTTGCTCATTCACCATTATTTGACACAACACTTCTGAAATCAAATAAACTGGTAAACAGAGCCTTAATTAACTGCCAGACTGGTGGGAAGGAACAGCTACAAGCTCTATCACGATCAAAGCTTATCATAATGTCTATCTACAAAATAATCTTAACTATCTATATTCTGAAGACAAGGACGAGTGACCAGCAAGACTTACGGGGTGGTGATGTCGTCTTCCAAGCTCTGTGGAGGAGTGAGCTCATTGAAGCCCGAGTCTGAGGTTAAGGTGAATTCTGTGGCATTGTTGCAGCCTCCTGGAACAGAGATTGTATTGAAGACACACACACACACACACACACACACACACACACACACACACACACACACACACAGTAATTCATATTTCCCTGCCCTGCAACTATGATGGTTTCAAAAGGCAAGTTAAAGGCTATTTTGGTACTGCCTTTCTAATTCATTCTTTTATTTTACTTTAGCAAAATCTGCATCTGCATCATTCTTAAAGAAAAACATATTCTTTTCATAGATAAATGGAAACTTGACCAGCATTAAAATAAAATCAGACAGGATGAGAAAAACAATGTCACTGACTATGGAGATAAATAAATAAAATATCTCAAGATCTACTAAATAACAGAAGCAATGAGAGGACAATACAAGACAGCTGTCAACTGCCTTATGCAACAAGAGGCCAGGCAGTATTCATAATGGGATGCTTATGACAACAACAAACGGTAAACCTACAGAGTTTCACCACCTTGCCCTTTCTGGACGAAACAATTTTTTCTGGTAAATTTCGGCTTGCTTTTGATTAAAATATCACTTGTTTTTGGCGCAAATCAACCAATTTTTTTTTACAGCCCCGAAACATATGATTTGCATAAAAAAACAACTGGTAAATTAATTAAAAACAAGCCGAAATCTACCAGAAAAAATTTGTTTCGTCCAGAAAAGAACCTAACCTAACTAAACCTAATCTAACCTAACCTAACTAAACTAAACCTAACCTAACCAAACTAAACCTAACCTCAGGGGCCATCGTGATTGGTGGAAATAATTATGTTTTTTTTTTTTTTTCATTGGCCGCCGCTTCAGTTTCAAAGAACAGAACCAATCAGCGTAAACAATTAAGCGCATGCTCAGACAATGGTATGTCACGGAGCCCGCCGAGCAGCCGCGAGCGCATGACACAATCAGTGTGCGGCAGGGTTTGATGCGGGAGGCTAGTGTCACGGCTGATCACCAAAACACCAAAACATGCTTAAATTTTAAAATATCTGTGTCGCCATTCAAAAAGGTTGCACCTAGTATATATGGAGTTCAAATTACTCGTAATCAGGAGTTCTATCTCTTGAGGTAGGTAAAAAACACGTAGCTGATTGTGGTCAAACTCTGCAGTAATACCCAACAAACTCAGCAAACAACTATTAAAGTTACTGTAATAGTTGCAAAATCTGACAGTCAAGTGATGGCATAACATATCAAAGGGTCAAAAAAAAGATCAGTAACTCTGGTCTATCAACACATGAATGCGTTTAGCATTTCATGGATAACAAGAAATTCCTAAAGTACTTCTGAAACAATGTCAACTGATATATTGTATTTTACTACTATTAAATTGATGCAGCAACACCATCAGCACGACACCTCCCCTGCCGGACGTATGTTAAACAGCAGAAGAAACACGCCCAACACACGCTAGGTCTGACAGAGGTACTCTACCCTTCACTCCCCTGCGCTGGTTTGGTACTGGGGAGGTCTTGACAACTCTCATGTCATTGTAACAATAAATGTCATCAGTACGACATCTTCCTCTGGGTGAATGTCATGCGTCTTTAAATGCCCCGCTGCTACTTTATAAGGTATGTGATGCGTATTGTAAATAAAGATCCGATTCCCTTCCGCTTCCATGTCGGCGCACCGCGGCCTCCATGATCTCACATACATCGAATCCAAACCTCCGCCACACGGCAGCCCGATCCTCACCTGTTCCTTTGTTGTTCCCTAATGACCTAAGTGGGCGTATTGATCAGAATTTTGACATTTGACAATAAACCATCACGAAAATGCAAACCAAGACACCAAGCACGTTAAAATGCTTGGGAAAAGGGGATTATATGAAGCACGGGCTGCCGGGAAGTTCCAGAGACCTTAAAAACAGGAATATATAAGTGCGCGCGCAGCCGCCATCTTTGCCTCCCTGACCGCCAAAACACTTACTCCGCTAAATCGCCATTATAACCAAGATGCCTGATTTTTCGCTTACCTGCAAGGAGTTCTGAGGTTCCTGCGAAGCAATGGAAGTTGCCGTCATATTGGTGGGAGGAAGTTTCATCGGGGAAGTCCAATCTAGGTCGTTTGGCGGGCAGGGCAGAGTCCGGCCCGCACGTCCCGTCCGCCATGGCGCCTCAGGTGACGTCACTCCCGCCCCGCTGCCAGACCTGCCGCCGCTCCACTCAGCTCCCTCCGCCCAGCACAGGGAAGGTCACGCGACATCTGGCGGCGACGGCGGCGGCCACACATGTCTGTTTGTGTAATGGGCGGCTGGTGATGGGTGTCCTGGGTTGTATGGAATCTCCTTCCTTCTGCCTGAGCATGACAAGGGTGAGTCGGGCGGTGGATGTGTCATGTGTCATCCTCGCTGTATTGCATGACTTTATTTTAGACAGAAACTAGGCTACAGTGGCAAATTCCATATTAACATCGAACAAACGAAATCCCCACAAGGTAAGATGCGGAAATCAACAATCCTTTCTTGCCCCGAGCGTCCCTGGAGAAATGGATTTACACTTTTTTTTTTTTTCAAGAAGACACATGTATCGCCATAACATAACTATCACAAATGTGACCCGCTACCGAGTAGTAAATATTGTGTATTCATGCATGTACTAATTCCTAAATGACAGACTCACCTCCACAGCATGTACAATATCGGTTCTCTAGGTAGTTTTTCCAGTTATAATGCATGTGGTATCAGGGCTGTCGTGTAGCAGGTGTGTTCTGTAGGGCTGGGGACTGGACAAGCTATTTGTGTGTATGTATGGAAGTGATTGGTATTATTGTGTCAAACGATTGATGAATTTGCGATGTTTTATTTATTTAGGTATTAATTACTGGGTGGTTTTTGTGTTGTGATACGTCTTCTTCTGTTCATCTTTGTGTACATAGACAGTTTATAAGAAACTGGAAGAAATTATGCATAGTATCTTGAGATTTCACCATTTCATCCCAGGTTATACAAAAACTACCGCTATAAACTTTGTATCTTTCTATCTTAGATGTAAAGGAATTTGGTGTTCCAGCGTACTGCAATATTGAAGTAGCATAGGCAGGATGATAAGAGGTGGGTTTTCCATGTTACGTGGTCATTCATCCAGTAGTAGTACGAGTTTGTAGTTGCAGCGAACCTCCCAGATCCAGACGTCGCTGGGTGTTTGGATAGCTCGACGCGCGTTTTTTTTTTTTTTTTTTTTTTTTTTCTCGAAGCGATCTCAAGTTTGCTTCCTCTTCCTGTTTCTCGGGTGTCGTGGAATGATGATAATGTTCTCTTGGTTTGATAATATTTGTGATGATTACATAAACTTGTTTGTCGCATACACTACAGTGATTCTATTGTTCTTGTATAGTGCGTGGATCTAAGTTGTAAGTAAATGTGCCTTTAGTAAATCATGATCTGTGTTGAGCTATTGTACTCGGTTTAGGAGTTATTAACCTTCAGCTTCGCCTTACATATGTTGACAGAAGTCAGGTCAGGTCAGATCTAGACTGTAATGAATAGAGTGTTTATAATATGAATTTTATTATTATTGTTAGGTGACCATTACATAGTTACTTATTCCTAGATTATTAAAAAAAAATGCTGATAATGTTCATGACCATTTTTTTAGTTTTGGTTTTATTCATTATTAGTCAACTTTTTTGTATTAGACTTCCATGTAATTTCCTTTCCCATCATTTTGAAAAGATAAGAATTGCATGCTTTAGATTGATAGTTCAGTTGGCATCCCACATACTGTGATCCAAGTTACACAGCTAAATCATTAATCCTGAATTATTTATGTTATAGTGTAAATAAAATTTATCCATTAGGATGTATCAAGTATTTCAATTAATTGTGTACTAGTTAGCTTTAGCCCAATGTGAGGTACAGGTTAGGGAGGCTTATACATGAGTATGCTTAATTTGGAAATACTAATGCCTCTTTTACCAATTAGAATTTGTTGCAATTATAAGATAACGCACATACCTGTGTGTGTGTGTGTGTGTGTTTATCTAGTTGTATTGTACAGGGATTGAGCAGGGCTCATAGTGTCCTGTCTCCATATCTCCATTTATCTAATTTTTCCTTAAAGTTATGCACATTATGTGCTGTAACAACTTCATTATCCAATGCATTCCATTTTTCCACTGTTCTGTGTGCAAAACTGTATTTTCCAATATCCTTCACACATTGCCTCATCCTGATCTTCTTTTCATGTCCTCTTGTCCTTCCATCTTCTTGTCAACAGCACCAGGTCTTATTTGTCTATCTTTTCAGTATCATTTACTATCTTGTACATTGTTATTAGATCCCCATATTCTCTTCTATCTTGTAAGGTTGGTAGTTCCATTTCCTTCAGTTGTTCTTCATATGCGAGGTTCTTTAATTCCAGCACCATCTTTGTAGCAATCTTTGGTATCCTTTCCAATTTTCTTATATCCTTTATAGAGCTCGGAGACCATATCACTGCTGCATATTCCAGCCTTGGGCGTATCATGCATGTTGTGATTTTTTTCATCATATCTTTATCCATGTAATGAGATACCATTCTTATATTAGTCAACATTTTATATGATAGTCCAAATATTTTGCTTATGTGTTTTTCAGGGCTCAGATTTTCCTGTATGATCACTCCCAGATCTTTTTCCTTTTTATTCTTCATTATTTGTTCCTCTCCCATCAAATAGTTCCATACCGGTCTTCTCTTACACTTTCCTAGTTCCATTATGTGACATTTCTTAGCTTTAAACTCCAATTTCCACTTCCTGCTTCACCCAGATCTTGTTTATATCTTCCTGCAACAGCAGACAGTCCTCTCTGGTTTTGATAACTCTTAGCAGCTTTGCATCATCATCGAATAAATTTATATAACTGTTTATCCCTATGTGAATGTCGTTTACATAATAGGGACTAACACTGACCCTTGTGGCACTCCGCTAGTTACTTTACCCCAAGATGAGTATGTACCTGATCACAGTTCTCATTTTCCTATCCATCAAATAATCTTTTGTCCATTCGAGCAAGGTTCCTCACAGTCCTCCTAAGTTCTTTAGTTTCCAAAGTAGTCTTCCGTGAGGGACTTTATCAAAAGCCTTTTTAATATCCAGGTATACTGTGTCTACCATCCATCTCTGTTTTCAAGTCCTCCAATAACTCGAGTAGAAGCTTAATAAGTTTGATACACATGACCCTGTTTCTCTTTCAAATAATCCCTAACTTCCAATGTGCTTGATAACAACCCATCTATATTAGTATAAGTCACCCTTAATTTCTTGCCTCCTCCACAACCTCCTCTTTCTTCCTTAGGTACCACTTCTTTAGTCTCATATCCAGAACCCTCCAGTAAAAATTTTTCTTCTCTATCTCTGTCCTTTTCTTCTTTTTCACCTTAGCTTCACTTCTTAGCACTCTCTCCTTTTCCCTCTCCTCTAAGTTCATATCTCCTTTTATCCATATATCCTTGTGTTCAATATCATCGGCCAGCTTCCTTTTCCTAGCCATAATTTCCTCTACAGCCACTTGAGATCTCATTCTCACCTTCATTGGTCTCCTACCCCCTTCACTGTATCTTCCTAGCCTGATCACTTTCTCCACCTCCTGGTTTAATTCTTGTGTGGTGTCTTGTATTTGTTTGATAAGAGTTTTGGACAATTCCCTCTCCACGTTCTCTCATGAATTTATTTGGATTTTTCTTTTCCTTAATCTCAAATATCATGGTTTTTTTTTCTTTTCCACTGCATCCCACAACAGGTCTTCTTTCTCTTCAATAACTTTAATAACTGCGACTTTCATGTTTTCCTGAATTTGTCTCTACAACCTCTAAAAATTTTGCTTTTTCCTCTTCTTACTCCTGTTTCCATTCATTTTGTAGTTTCTTCAACTTGTTATCACCCAATCCATCTTCTGCCCTGTCCACAATCCCGTCCTGCACTTTAATCTGCAAGCTCCTTAAGAAGCTTTCGTAATCTTTGCATGTGGCTTTTAGTACGTCATTTTGTTTCTTTATTTCTTGTATCTCCTCTTTCAATCCCTGATTTATTGCACTGACCTTCTCACATTCTTCTAATCTCAATTTCAGGTCTGTGTTTTCCGTTATCAGTCGGTCCTGTTTGTCCATTAGACTCGACATCACCTCCTTCATATGCCTTAATTCTCTTTCTACGTTAATTAACCTTCTCATATTACCTCGTTCGTCCCTGAATCCAGAAAAATCCTTGTCCATAATATCATCAGTTAGTTTCCTTAGACCAAGCGGAGTTTCAATGTACAGTTGGTTTTCACACGATGGCGTATGTTTTGATTCCGCCATACACCTGGCAGCACCACTCTGTTCCATCACTCTCATTATTTTTTCCGTATATATGATCCAACACTTATTTAATTTGGAGACAGGAGAACCTATGGTCCCCTCCCCCACTGTACATATGTCTAGGCCAGTCTCCAACTCCTTTTTTTTTAGTTATTCTCTGCAAGCTGCTCAGATGTGTGTGTGTGTGTGTGTGTGTGTGTGTGTGTGTGTGTGTGAGGCTTTCTGAGAGAAATATACTTAAGATGTTTTATTAAGTAGTCCCCCAATTAACATGAAAGGTATCAATGGAAGCAAGAGATCATAATGGAGCACCTTTATGTCTCACTGTACTAAAGTTACCATCAGGCTTATAGTAATTAAGTAATATACTGATGTAATACTAAACCAATGAAGAGATTTAAAAAAGACTTGAATGATAAATGCTACAATATCTCAACCACTGAACTGTTAATTATAAATAAATTACAAATAATATTTTGAAAGCCAAATATAATTAATTCCATGGGGTTAAACTAAGCTTGCTTGTCCTTCCAGAGACAAAATGAACACCAAATCTAAAAGAGACATCTTGGAAGAGAAAGCAGACTTGAAGAGATCCACATATTATGAGGGTGAAAGCTCTGAAGGTTTGCACCTTAAGAACATGAAGAGGGAAGAGTGTAATGCTAATAGCTATGACGATGAGAAAGAGGAAGAAATCCCCAAAAATTTCAAGAAAAAGAGGAAGTATCTGCAAAGATACTCTGCAAAATTTGAAAACAGTCCACTTTTCAGAGGTTGGATTAAGGCAAGCAGTAGAGGAAATTCATATGCATACTGCATACCTTGTGGTGCCCACCTCAAGATAACCTCAGGGAAATCTGATCTTAGGAGGCATTCAGAGATGAAAAAACATAGAGCCAATGTGAAGGCATCACATGGTGGGGAGAATTGCATAACTGCCTATGTCCTGGGACAAGACCAGCCCATAGCCAGTGTTGAGTTGCCAGTGCCTGGGGAAGACTCCAAAATTACTAAGAAGAAAAAATCTCAAAAGTACTCCCATTTACTTGAGGAAGATCCGCTCCTAAAGGACTGGATAACTTCAAGTGCAAAGGGTGAATTCTATGCTCACTGTATCCCATGTGATGTTGACATCAGAATAGGAGCTGGGAAAGTGGATCTAAAGAACCATGCAAAAAACAAGAAGCACAAGATTATCAAGGCAGAATTTGATCAAAAAATGTTGTCATTGCCTAGGTCAAGACAAAGCGAGCACTGCACAAGTAGCACTTTCATGCCTCAACAGGACTACCCGATGCCTGGCATGGATCTGCCCTTGAATACTGTGCAGATACAGACCTCCATGGAGGAACTGGAGGACATCCAGGAAAGTCCCATGACACTTGAGATAAACTCCTTCTCAAGGAGTCCAATTAAGCCAAGGCATAAAGAAGATCCTGGTTTGTTGGCATCAAGATTACACAAAGCTAAACTTCAAATTGCCTCATTCATAGCTAGGCATGACTTGTCAATTGACACTTCAGACCATCTCATTCAGGTAATTAAGAGCATCTGTCCAGATTCTTGTGTGGCACAAAATTTGGAATGTGAAGGCACTGACATGGGACTGCTCATTAACAGTGTATTGGGGAAGAATGCCTGTGAGGAGCTGATGCAACTTTTGAAAGAGAACAAATTTTCATTGATAGTTGATGAATCTACAAGAAGAGGGATAGATAAACACTTGAGTATGATTGTTAGGGTGTTGCACAATTATTCGATAACTGATGCTTTTCTAGGTTTTATTCCTATGAAAGAAGCCACAGCTCACTCACTGTATAATGATGTTGTTGAATTCTTTAACAAAAACTTAATACCTTATAAAAAAAATATGATTGGCATAGCTGCTGATGGTGGCAACTCTGTTCTGGGTGACAGTCATTCCCTGTCATCTCTGTTGAAGGAAGACATTCCTCACCTGTTTGTTATGAAGTGCATCTCTCACTCCTTTAGTTTGTGTGCATCTTCTGCTTGTCTTAAGTTGCCTTACTCATTGGAAGACCTTGCAAGAAATGTTTACAGTTATTTTCAATTAAGTCCCAATCATATTGTGTTTCAGGAATTTGAGGCATTTGCTAGTGTCAAAGCTTACAAGTTCTTGCATCCAGAACAGACCAGATTGTTGTCTGTACATGAATTGGTGTCAAAAATCCTGGAAAACTATGATGTTCTCATGTCCTATTTTGCCAAAGCTAAATTAGTTGATAGACTTGAAACTCCAGAAGCAGTCCTTCAGAGGCTCAGCATACCTGTAACTAAACTGTATCTAATGTTTCTTGACTTTGTTTTACCAATATTTGATAATCTAGACAGACATATGCAGAGTGAGTCTTCTCAGATCCATGTCCTACATAATGCAGTTAGAATAGCCTTGAAAACTATTTTTGAGTGTTATCTTGATGATGCTTATATCAGTTCAACATTATTAAAAGACATTGAATATAGAGATGAAGCAAATTTCAAACCACTGGAAGAGATGTATTTAGGAATTAAAGTACAAATGGAAATCACAAATTCAGTGCTGTTGCAGGATGAAGATTTGAGAGGTTTTCGAATGAATTGCCTGGAATTCTTAATTGAAGGTGTTTCACAAATCTACAAAAGACTTCCTGTTAGTTCACACATATTGGAATCTTTGGAGAACCTGAATCCGAAAGTGGTCATTGAAAAAAATGTTCCATCTTTAGTTGATCTCATTAGTAATTTTGAACACTTGGCAACCCCAGACATTCAAGTAGTGGACAGTGAGTGGAGACTGCTGCGGAACATGCTGGACACACTTACAGTTGACTCCAGCATGAAACCTGAAGTGTTTTGGGACACAGTGAGTAAAGCAAGGCATATAGACAATGTTTTCATGTGCCCAAATCTTTCAGAGTTTATGCTTAAATTATTGTGTTTACCAAGTGCTACGGCTGCTGATGAAAAAATATTTAGAAAAATTAACAAGATGAAAAGTAGATCAAAGAGCATATCAACTGAGACTCTCATGGCTGTTCTGTACACAAACCAAGTGATTACAAGTAAGTCTTGAGTGTTTTTCTCACATCTTGACAATATAATATTTAAAAACTATATCATCTGCATTAGATGTGTGATTAAATGCTGTGCATTAAGGTTAATGACCACCTTTCTGTTGGACCTTTATGAATGAGAAATGTTTTAGCGTGATTAGGTCTAACTCATGGCTGTGTCTGCTTGCAAGGAAAGCCATGTTACTGATAAAGCTACATAGTAAGTTACATTTAGCATTGCTTTCCTTGTATCTGAAGTAACCAAAAATTAACAGTAGTGAACATATATATTTTTGTAACTATTTGTAATGTATATCCCTTTTAAAGGATGAAATACATGTACATTTTATCTAATGATTTTTATGTTGCCCCTAATATTATTGTTCAGAAACATGTTACTTATGGCAGTAGTGGTGAAAGTTATTTTGATTTTTTTTTTTTTTTTTTTTTTCAAATATATATATATATATATATATATATATATATATATATATATATATATATATATATATATATATATATATATGTGTGTGTGTTTGTGTGTTCACCACGGTCGTCTGCTGGTCACCCATCCAGTCTTCCCCATTACGGAGCGAGCTCAGAGCTCATAGACCGATCTTCAGGCAGGACTGAGACCACAACACACTCCACACACCGGGAAAGCGAGGCCACAACCCCTCGAGTTATATCCCGTACCTATTTACTGCTAGGTGAACAGGGGCTACACATTAAGAGGCTTGCCCATTTGCCTCGCCATGCCAGGACTTGAACCCAGCCCTCTCAATTGTGAGTCGAGCATGCTAACCATTACACTAAGCGTGTGTGTGTGTGTGTGTGTGAAGTCAACATACACCTCACTGGTCCTTTAGTTTATTCATTGTAGTATTGGATATCTTCAGTAGTTTATTATAAAGCTTTTGCTTTTTGCTGGTTTTCTTAAACCTGCAAGTCAAGTAATGGCCTGTGGCATATTGTAAGTAACACTCCATATTTTCATCATGAGTACAAGGTTAGTAAGCATACAAGGGATTCTTGTTTATCAAAACCTATTACAGTATCACTTCTCATGTAATGAAAGACCTTATATGATTATAAATTATTCATTATGAAAACAGGTACAGCAGCTAAATTTTACAAATGTTAACAGAAATACAAGGTCGGTCATTCATCCCTGGAAACACCAGTACAAACATATCCTCAAGCACCACGTCCAATGTAAGCCTCACGACCACAAAGGTTTCTGCTCTCCTCTGTCTCTTTATCATCCACTGTTAACACTGTTCCCCTACACTGGTAAAAATCTCACCTTGTGCTTGCTTACATCATGAACTAATTTTGAGATTCATTATATGTCCTCACCATCAGCTTCATCCTCCTCCTCCAGTTCCATATTCTATCACTGAATAACCAATGATTACCATTCATATACTTCACACAGATGAAGCCTGGAACAAATTACCTCTATTTTGTAAGTAACCTTTAATCACATGCATTCTCCCCAAACAGTCCCCATCTTGACGTTATGTCAGGAGGAGGATGAGGTGGGACTTGTCCATCAGTTAACCACTAACATGCACAGGAACAAGGGAAAGGAACTCTTATCTTAACTCTTATGCAAATTTCCTCTATGCAACTCACTTGCTCACTATAGTAAAGTATCAAAAGTGTAAGTAGTATCAGAAATTTTTTTAAACTGCATGTTTTGATCTGCAGTAACAGCGTAGGTATGTATGTGATGCTTGTCCTATCTACACTTGGAGGTATAACAAAGAACATGTAAGCTTTTACACTTCCACTTGCCAGTAGTATTTGGTGAAATGTTATTTGTTATATTACACACATAACAGATGGAGGAATGTGATAGGAGGATGAGCATAATAGTAAGAAAATATTAATTCAAGCTCAGGTTAGTTTCACATACCTTTACCCCTTTTTTGTATGGGCTTTGAACACAATTACAATATAATCCTCCTTATAAACATTACAGCATGGGAAGACTTGGCAAGGAAACAACAGTAACAGTGACTGAGTAATAAAATGTACCTTTCCAGCATTATTACTCATCTCCCTAAACCATCGTAATAGTACATACCTTCAACACCAACACAAAATGAGATGAGTACCCCTACACCACTTCACCTCACATTATTCCAAGTTCCCATGGGCATTGGTACCCAGATATTAGAGTTATAGAGCCCTGTGGAGAAGTCGGCCTTGCCTACACAACACACACCCCTCTCCCTGCTCTAGTGGCATTCAACCAGTACTCAGATTCAGGCACAGAAATGCTGGATATGATAGGTTTGAATTAGAATGTGCAGCAAAGTCAGTTGTGTGGACTCATGTGGTGATGTATACACTAGTATGTACTATGTATATACACAGGCCTGGAAATTCTAAGTTGACAGGTACAGTTAGTGGCAAAACAGCCTGTATACCTTCCTTCATGGTTTACTGTACTCTCAGAAAGTACATTAACTCGAACTTGGGAATGTCCGTCATTAAAAAAAAGTTTGAAAAAAAGTAAAGAAAAGGAAAAACTTATAGCTATATCAACATATGTTCTATCACTTGAAAAACTGCCAGGAGTTTTCATTTTAAGTAATACATAACATTTTAATTATACAATTACAGAATATTTGTCCATCCAATACTGTTTAACAAAACTATTTCTAACGTCAAACTTTGCTAAGATATTTTCATACAAAATTTTATAAAATACAAACACATCCAACGCTATTCTAAATTATCAGCTCCATATAAATGATTCTATATGCCACGATAAAGCATTGTTATAATATATGTCTGCAGCATCCAAATATCATCATACAGTTATTACAGCTGAGGTGAAACGAAGTTGAGTAACATTTTATCATAAGTGGTTGCTGGGTGAGGTAATGATCAGGTAATTACTGGAATGAAAACGGACACAAGCAAAAAGGACCAGAAATTTAGTTTTTCATCATTGGAAAAAAAAAAGGGGGCAGGGGGAACCTGCAAATGGTAAAATGAGAATGAATAAATAAATCATCAAATCAACCACAAAAAATATGCTTTAAGTACCTGAAATATGTACACAAGTCTTGTGAGTTATGTATTTTTCCTGGAGGTAATGCAAGTACTGTGAGCATGAGGAAAGTGCACATTAGAAATGTGAACTCCCTGTACTGTACTTGGGATGTGTCATAATTGACTGACTGACTGACTGACTGACACACCTGCCCTGTGCGAAGCATGACTGAAAAAACTGATGAGTCAAAAGCCTTGTCGAGCACTCCCATATTGGCACTCGCTTGAAGCCTGTAATTTAGGTAAACCAACAGTGCCCATTCTGATTGCCAAGCAACATCTCTACATGAGGCCATCTGCAGGTGGTTTAACTGCTACCATTCAGTTATCGTGTGTACGGCAACACATAAGCTCTGCTTGGTAAATTAGGAATCATCTGCCAGGCACAGTTCAACTATGTGGACTGGGCCTGTGACACAGTTATTGGCACCATCAGGTAATGCAGGTCAGAGACCTGCACTATCTGGATGTCACCTCAAGATGATGGTAATATCTTAGAGAATCATTATGATGGAAATGGTACAAATGAATATAACACTTTTTCATGTCTAGTGTGGAAGAGGTCTGCTTCCAAAAGAATGTGACTATAAAAGGAGATGCAAAAATCAAAGGAAGACATTTTGGTTTCAGCACCAAACTCACAAGACCATTGTACTTATGTGATAAGCACATTTGAAGCCAGTGTTAATTTCTAAAAGATATTTGTTGGTCCTTATTCTTTACACTTGATGGAATGACCAGGACAAAAAGGAACTTCAATCTCTTTCCTTGCATGAAGCATTCCTAAATTCACGTGTATAAGAGATGCAAGTGGACTGAAGTATGCATGTAATATACCCCTTTATAAGAATCAACTACTATAGCCAATGATAGGCTTAAAGATACAGAATAAAGACAATATCAAAATATCAATAACTGAAACTAGTGATACTGACGATTTCATTATTTGTAGAGTTAAAGTGATATCAATAGTATATGTATTACTGGTACATCATCAGCAATACTTGACTGGAAAAAATATCCCTCATATGTAACTTGATAGTTTAAATGAATAACAAAAATTTTATGTATGACTTTTACAAATATCATAATTATACTTAGTTATAATTTAAATCAATATAACAAATTTCATATACATACATACAGTGACCAATAGAAGTTAAGTTATTTATAAAATATCATTTTTTTTAATATACTTTGAGAAAAATGCCTTATCAATTTCAATATAATGATACTGTGAATAACTACAGTAATACCAATACCTATGCAAAAGTAATGATCAATACTAATTGCCAATACATGTATCACTATACTGCCCATCCCAAACTCTACCTTAACTTTCCATTATAAAAGCTTGTTAGGTATTAAGATTTTTCCTTAGGTATTCCTGAATAATGTGTATTTAAAATCATATTGCAGTGGTTCTTAACCTTTTTGCTACCACATCCCCTCTAGGAATGTGTCCTTCCCTCCATGCCTCCCTTGCATCTATGAATACAATTCCCTTCCAGATTTAAAGAAAATGGAGATACTTTTGCCTTTTCATGAACTTATTACTTGACCATGCTCTTGTTAAGAAAATGACAACTATAAATAAAAAAATTCCTGCTTTTTCCCTGGAGCTAAAGCTCCCCTTGGAAATAGCTGATAGCTCCCCATAGGGGTGCACACCCCCAGGTTAAGAACCACTGCTATAATGGATGGATATAGAGTAAATGGAACCACAGAGACCACAGTGCAAATAAAATGGGGAGAAACATATTGCCACATTCAAGCTTGTATGTACCTATGATTGTGAGGGCTTGAAATGTCCTGCCGCTCATAACCATCCCCATCACCATCATCATTACTTGTCCTGTAGTGAAGAGGATAGGGCTCCAGATTAACAAACAGCAGCAATAATAGGAATAATAAAAGCAACTTATGAGTCAAGGCAGTTATTCACACACTATTCAATTCTCAAAGATATGAAATAAAATCATTTTCCTTAGCCATTTGATAATTTCATTTCTTGAAGAATGTTGGCTTCTAAAGAAGAGTTTCGGAGATATTTAGCATGGCTAGAAAAGGACAGACTGATACTACTGTGTCCTGGCCATTCCCTCAGAGAAAGTTCAAAGAAGGGACATTCTGTGTGAGGCATGTGGAGGTAGTACACATCTTTGCCACTACTTGACAGCTGAAGGATAAGAGATGTCAGGGATCAGGTGAGTTACTATCACTACAAGTATACAACAATGTCTTCAAGAGAGAGAAAGAGTGGTTAACAAGAACATTCATTTACATGTGTCATAATGTCTTTCATGATGGATTTTCTTTAGCCAAATTCATGTCTATCTTTGTTGCTTCACCATTTTCAAACAATCAGCAAATATCATATGGCAGAAGGCAGCAAGATAAACTAGAATAAAATTAGCCATTCTTTCCTTCCATTGAGCCTCTAACCCTTTCCTGCCTGTGCTGCTGAGTGAGACAGGAGGGAGGAGTGAGGCATGACATGTGATTCTTCACTAAAGCAGGAAGTGAAGGAGATGGGAGGTCCGTGAAATTATTTGTTACTCCGTATGAGCTTTGACTGGATGAATGCAAGTAAGTACATCAGGCACGTACTGCACCCTTAAGTGTACGATACATATTTACTTGTGTGTTATAAATGAGCAAAAAAAGTAACCTGGGGCTGTGCTCTTTGTGGCTCTACCTTGTTTACCTTTTTCATTATTTACACTATAACTATCTGCTGCATAAATAGCATCATAATAAATTTTCTAATGGCTGTAGCTAACTATACCTCATTGGAAAACACAATGAAGTAGCATGAGTGAAGGCCGTTAACATGACCAGAATGTTGTAGGTAAGTTAGCTGCTTGGCACACACAACACACTCAGCCCAGTTACCTCACATCATCTGTACCAATCATTGTGACCAGTGACTGTCACACCAACACTCTCTGCCACACTACTACAAATGTATCGCAGCAGCACCTACTTCAGTGAAACTACTTTGACATGCTATTAATAAAAGTCAGATGGGTTACTTATCATGACCTAACAGACCTTGATTTCCCAAAGCTAGGTGCTGCTCCCCTCAGTATAAATATGAGCTGGTTATGAAGGCATAAATTTGCATTCCTCTCACCCTATCATTCATAATAAACTCAAAATGCAATCTGAATATTGATTATAATTAGGTTATCAGAACATGCAAATTATAGGAAAAGATAAATAAAACATTCAATACCTATTCAGACTACAGAAGACTAGCACTGTATGTATTCTGAAAAGTTCACAAAAACTCATGTATACAAAATCTGAATACATATTTTATGTATCTTTTGTAAACATTTCTTAAACCACTATATAAAACAGCAATCCATAACAAATTACATTCTGCACATGGCAAATATCAATCACTGCCATTATCAAAAGCTAATTTTTGTAATATATGACTAAAAATGTTAACTGCAAAGATTAATGTGGCTACTTTTTAAGTATAGGCTTAAATCACATAAAAAAAAATGTTTCATCACAATTGTCTACACCCACAGTACCTCGTGAAACAGCAAGCCACAACACAAGGGTGGCACCTACTGAACAGTGGCAGCAGCAGCAGCAGCAGTGGTGGGTGCAGCAACTTAGCAAAATATTTGATAATGGTGTTGTCCTTATCACTTTCTGCTCCTAGTAGAAGGATGAAAAAATACATCACATATGCACACACAAATAAAAATAAATATAACAATGGGATTTAGATACAGAGATAAAGAAAATAATACAAAAAAAAATCACAAGATTTATAAGATATAAGACCAAATGACCAACACTTATATATGCAGCAGTAGTATGGAATCTACATATAAAAACATGTTGTAAAGATAGAAAAGTGCAAAGATCAACAATAAAATGAGTATCAGACTTAAAATATCTTAGCTATGAAGAAAGGCTGGACAAAATGAAACTCCCAACACTAGTAGATGACAATCATGATATGCATACAAAGGTGTACAGGAAAAGAAGAGATTGATATTGTTGATTTTGTTATGTCACAATCAACACTAAATTAAGAGAATATAGTAAGAAATTTTATAAAAAAAAAAAGTGAGAAAAGAAGTAAAGAAGTAAGGAAACATTATATTCCTGAGAGTAATCAGCTAATGGAATTCAATGACTTATGAAGTTGAATGTTAAAGAAGCATTTATAGCTTTAAAGACCAAAGAACAAAACCACTGTCTTCATTTAATCATTTCCTCACCTCAGCACAGACAGGAGTCCTCTGGTTCACCTTCAGGAGGAGTCACCTTGAAGGAATCCTTATTCATGGATTCCAATTCCTTGCGAGACCTATTGGAGTCACTGAGTTGCCTCGCGATGTCAGCAAACATTTCCTCCACACCCACACCAGTCTTGCACGAAGTCTTGTAGATTCCAGAAATAAGGTTGTGACACTGTTCACTGAAAACAGGCAAATATACAAATCAATTAAAAAATCAATATCTTATTTCTTTTCTTTTTATATTTTGTGTGTTGATGTGTATTTACCTAATTTACATTGAAGGGTTCAAGTCTCCATATCTACATTTATCCAACTTTTCTTCAAATATGTATACATTGGTTGCTGTAACAATCTTAAGTCATTCCAAATATCCAGTTCTATGTGGAAAACTAGATGTCCCTTAAATACTGACTCTTCCCAGTCTTTGAATACCTTCTCGTCAATCTAGTTCTGCTTCCTTTCATCAACACAAGGTCTTCTCTGTCTATCTTCTCAGAGTAATGTGTGTGTGTGTGTGTGTGTAATTCACTGTTTGATCTGCTGCAGTCTCTGATGAGACAGCCAGACGTTACCCTATGGAACGAGCTCAGAGCTCATTATTTCCAATCTTCGGATAGGTCTGAGACCAGGCACACACAACACACCGGGACAACAAGGTCACAACTCCTTGATTTACATCACGTACCTACTCACTGCTAGGTGAACAGGGGCTACACATGAAAGGAGACACCCAAATATCTCCACCCGGCCGGGGAATCGAAGCCAGCGCTCTAACCACTGAGCTACCGGGCTGTGTGTGTGTGTGTGTGTGTGTGTGTGTGTGTGTGTGTAATTCACCTCGGTCGTCTGCTGGTCACCCAGCCAGTCTTCCCCATTGCAGAGCGAGCTCAGAGCTCATAGATCGATCATTGGGTAGGACTAAGACCACATCATACTCCACACACCAGGAAAGCGAGGCCACAACCCCTCGAGTTACATCCCGTACCTATTTACTGCTAGGTGAACAGGGGGCACACATTAAGAGGCTTGCCCATTTGCCTAGCCGCTTCCTGGGACTCAAACCCAGCATACTCGATTGTGAGTCAAGCGTGCTAACCACTACACTACACGGTGTGGTGTGATTCACCTCGGTCTTCTGCTGGTCAGCCCAGCAAGTCTTCCCCATTACGGAGCGAGCTCAGAGCTCATAGACCAATCTTCGGGTAGGACTGAGACCACATAACACACTCCACACACCGGGAAAGCGAGGCCACAACCCCTCAAGTTACATCCCGTACCTATTTACTGCTAGGTGAACAGGGGCTACACACTTGCCCATTTGCCTCGCCACTTACCGGGATTCAAACCCGGCCCTCTCGATTGTGAGTCGAGCGTGCTAACCACTACACTAAGCGGTGTGTGTGTGTGTGTGTGTGTGTGTGTGTGTGTGTGTGTGTGTGTGTGTGTGTGTGTGTGTGTGTGTGTCTTCAGGTCTTTGTCTCCCCAAAAGTCTACAAAGCTAAACATTAACTTATATAACACCACTAGGAACAGCAAAAACATACCAGAAATTCTCCATGTCAGCATCAGTCACCTGTATTTGACTCTTGAGATCATACTTGTTGCCACAGAGGAATATCTTTGCGTTCTCAGCGTAAGTCACAATGTCCAGCAAGTGTTGGGAAAGGATATTGAAAGAGTCGGGGTTGTCTAGGGCAAAGACCAGAATAGCTGCCTCAGCAAACTTATAGTAGGAGGAGGTTATGCTGGCCACCCGCTCCATGCCACCCGTGTCCCAGAGCTGGAGCTGAGGAAGGATAATTATTAGTGGTACACCCTGTCATCATACTCCATTGGCAATGTAAGAGAGAGAGAGAGAGAGAACCCTCACACCATCTTAAACAGATTGTAAGACCTTAGTTAAAACCTCACTTTATTAGGCAGAGCATAGGGGATAAAAAAAATAAACATAAAAAGTAAAAACACTGAACAGCCATTCTACAAGATAGTTCAGTAGAAAGAAAAACTTGAGCTTATTATACACATATTATTCAAACTCATCTATAGCCTTGCAATTCCTACCCTCCAATATACATATACAGTATAATACTTCCTCCATGACTGCTTACACTGACCTTGACTTCCTTATCTCCCGTGCGATACACCTTCTCATAGTGGTCCAGGCCAAGGGTTGACTTCCTGTCAGTTGCCGTCACAAAGGTGTTGGTGGCATATCGTCGAAATAGTGAGCTTTTCCCTACACCATATTCTCCACATAAGATTATTTTCTGCTCAGGAATCTTGACACTTGCCATTGTTTACTCTGAAGATCATCATAACTCATATTAGATTCAAATCAATAGTAAATTAAGCTGATGGTTTAAAAATCAATCTATATCAAGGCTGAAAAAAACTCTAAAGAGATTTTCTAAGCACACACACAAATGCACACACACACACACGACACATACTCGATAGAGAAAATCTTATTAAGTGAAACATAAGAGATATAAGAACATAAAAGGAAGATATAAAAAGACAAGTACAGAAGGAATGAAAAAGAACAGCTTTCCAGTAGTAGATATATGGAATGAACTACATGAGGAAGTAGTATGTGCAGAGATGATACACAAATGTCCTGACAAAGATATGATTCCCAGTGAAAGCCTTTCATAACTATTTTACCCTAACATGTTTCCATGATACATAGGATATTATTGTATCAAGTTCT
Organism: Portunus trituberculatus; assembly: GCF_017591435.1. NCBI lineage: Eukaryota > Metazoa > Arthropoda > Malacostraca > Decapoda > Portunidae > Portunus > Portunus trituberculatus. Next base: position 20,743,291 of record NC_059272.1, on the reverse strand, counting down.
ATCGTCTCTTAAAATTAAGTAGAAGACAAGACCTATGAGGACAAGATATGGAATATACAACTAAAATTATAAAATAAAAAAAAAACTTTCCATCACAATTACCATGAGAAACAAATGTTGCTTTAATAAAATATACAAAAGAACTGGACAAAATAAAGTTTCATTAAATAAGTATCTTAGTAATGGCATATAATTAGTAATGAAATACAGAATCCCTTATTCTTTGATATTAATTATTCTATTTCAAAATCTATAAAGCTTACCTAAGCAAACCTAAGCTTGTGTATATATATATAGTGAGGCTTTCCTCATTAAGTAATCTAATTTTTATATGATTTATGATGTTTTATCAACAAATAACAAAGAATATAATCATGAGTCACCTGATGCAAAAATAATGAATAATGTCTAACCTGCTGAGCCACAGAATATTAACTGTCTATAATATCCCAGAGAACAAATTCCACCAAATAACACCAGAATTCACACACACTCAGAAATTAACAACCAAAACCATTTAAAGCAGTATGCATAATTTTATACCCTAAAATCATGACAGAAATATTGTCTCCACCATACCTGCTGTCTCTCACTGCACACCACTCACACTGGCAATAACGAAGAGCCACGTGAAAGCTCCAGCCGTACATAACAATAAAAGATCAGTGACATGGATCATTAATTTTCTGGGTTAGGTCAAAGGTCACGAACTGCACATCACCTGTAGCACCTTAGTATCAACGAGCGCACTGAACCCACGGACCTCGCTGGCAAACTGAAACTGCATGATACACGGGCGCTACTTACCGTTGTGGGAGGCTGAGGGTGTGTGTGTCCTTCCCCTTGACTGTTACATGTTTACGCTCTATGACGACTTGATTCTCGCCAGGCACCCTTGCCCTGCTGCCTACTGCCCTGCTCCGGCCACTGGGTACACTAGACAAGGGGCACTGCTTTTCTTGTCCCTTATTAAAGCTTAGCGTGTGCTTCCCCAACGTGTGCAAGGGCGTGAAATACGGTGAAAAGGGTGAGTTTCCAGGCGGCAGCCACACCTGGGTTGCTTCTCGGCTAGATTGTTGTCTTCAATCAGCTGAGGATGCCATAGATGCTCGGCCTGTGTCATAGAGCAGCCGTACCATGTGAGGCGGAAGACAGCCATCTTGCTACACGCTTGAACGTTTTCGCTTCTGTCTGCTTCGTTTTTAGGGATAGTATGTGGTATGGTATAATTTTGTAATATAAGGGAGAAAACAAAACAGATAGAAGTGACCGTAGAAGGCAAGCTTCTAAAAACAATGCAAAACGATATGTCACAAAAAAAAAAAATCTAAAAAGAAAAGATTACGACATAAAGAACATTATAGCGATTAAAACTTTTAATCATAACCAGATAAGCTAACAATTGCCTATAAAGTTCCTGAAGTGATGCATCCACCAAAATTCGCGGGATTATGTTAATGCCAAACAGAAAGATATATACTTGATTCTCCCGCCACACATTGCTGGATCACCTATCCGTCTTTGTGAATGTATCCAGTGCTCAAACAACGCCTCCTAATCTAGAAATCAACGCACGAGAATATGTAAAAGTACTGCCTTTTGCTCCTCTGAAAGGTCTTGTAAAAAATTAATCATGCCCTCTGGAGAAGACGATCAACTTTTATTTGCAAAGACCAAAGAACTCTCGCAGGATGTTTTCATATATTCCGAAAGTTTGAGGTTCTTCAAGTCAAGTCACTTTGTATACCAATATACTATAACTTAAGCAAGCCGGAATATAAAAGTTATGGCGTAGGATGAATCTTACAACACTAAAAAAGGAACCCATCAACATTGAATGAATAAACAAAAAGATAATAACTTTTTTCTGACTACACATTCCCCATGGACGAGAACTTGACAGGTATAGAAGAAGTGACGACCACCACGGTGGGCAGCTTGCAGGACGTATCCGTTTACACCACCTACCTGTGTCAGTGTCTGTACGTCGTGGCGCCGTCGTTAAGCGCAGTCTGTAACCTAGAGCCCGAAGACCCTGATGCGCCATTGGTGGTTCTCGAGAGTAAATTCAAGTTCTGGTGCAACCACACCGACCACGAGGTTCCAATTAAGTACGGCGTGTTCTGTGACACGTCCGGTGATCCAGAGATCAATAATGACATCCAACTTTACTCAGATTTTTATCCAGACGCTACGGGCATTTTGATTCCCAATGAGATCTGTGATGCCTACGCTGTGATGGAGGACGCCTACCAAGTGAAGTACCAACTGCGTATGGGAAAAATAATTCAAAAATCTCCAACTGATATTATTCTCCCGCCCATTGACAACACTACCGATCCCGAAGACGTGCTGACGAGCATAGAAGATGTGATGGATCATATTGATACTATAACAGGTAACGAGACCAAACCTGAGCTCACCCCTGTCAAGAAGACCGTTATCATCACGACCGCGGCGGCCAGGGTGGATGAATTATTAAAAAACAACTCTACTTCTGAATTCCAAGAACGAAGCTCCGAAGTACTCTCAGAAATAACTGACCATTTGATAGAATTAAAAGACGAACCGAGTTCACCCTTACTCGAAGCTAACTTTCACAATGCCACTCACCTGATTCTGCAAGTGGCGGATAATTTAAGAGTGCTACAGAATCAGTCCGAAGCCAATGGTACGGGTATTAGTCCTCGTGTTACCAGTGACATCCAAACCATAGTCACTACGGTTACAGAGGCTACTCTGGCGAGGACCAAACCTGGAGAACTTCTCAACGTAACGGCGCCAAACATCGAAGTACAGGTTTGGAAAGTAAGCAGTAATGATACCATAGGAAAGAGCATCAATGTAAAGGATGTGGAACTGGAAATGCCAGAAGGTGTTGGGGAAGGTAACATCTCTCTCTCGGCTGTCACCACCACGATGAACCCACAACCGGACACCTACCTGGAATACGCAACCAGTTTCATCAATATTTCTCTTGAAGGACCCGGAGTCGACAAGCAAGATTTCCCGCTTGTGTATAGTTTTCCTCGTAACACTAAGGTTCTGGATGACCCGGAGTCCCCGAACAGAATAGTCTTCAACTTGACGGGGAAAGCTTATTGCGTCAGATACGATAGTACGAAGAAACTGTATGGATGGCGCATCCTTAGTAATTCTGCAACAATGTCCATCGATATTCCCGCTGGAGGCCGAGCTTTCATGTCAATCAATACTCATGCCTCACTTTACATTAAGGCCGACGTCCACACGGTCAGCCTTCAGATTAACAATAAGACAATAGGGAAACTCTGTTGGCCGGTGCTGGATGAGGTAATCGTCAGTAATATTAAACTCTTAAAGGCACTTTCGAATAAGAATGAAGACGAGCTCTGGATTGAAAACGGCCGTGGTAAAAAAACTCAAGTAGGTTTGAAGTTCCAGATATCATATACCGAACTGATGCCGATGAGCCCACCACAGGAATGTGACGCCGCCTTGTCCAGAAAAGAAAAGTTTAGCTATCCCGTCAACACCACCATCAAAATCCTGCAAATGCTGGGGCAGTGTTTAGTATATGACGAAATCACCATGAAATTCGTCAATGATGAAAGATGTTCCGTGTTTCCGGAGAAGGACAGCATTAGATGTGAGTGCAGCGGCTCCTCAGTGCGCACGGCCGTCGATGCACCAGTTACTAACAACATCGACTTCACAGACATCGCCATCGACCTGAAGGACAACCCTGTGCCATTCATCTTCTCCGTGAACGTCGCTTGTTTGTTCCTCCTCTTGTCCTTCTTGGGCGCCATCCAGGACATTAGGGGTAAAAGAAAGCTCTTTCCACTCACTGACTCCGAAAAGACAACTCAACCTGTTAAGTACAACGTATTTATCTATCTGTCCAAGTTCCGTTGTCCAAGAGGTAAGAAGAATAAGAAGTTCACCCTTAGTTTACAAGGCAACACTGGGGTGTCAGTCTCCAACACGTATACCAGTCCAGGAGTGTCGCACGGGGCCATGCTGCACCTGGTCCACCACTCTGATGAACTGCTGGGGCCGGTTCGCAAAGTGGTGATCACCCTGCAGCACAATTCCCTCAAGTGGCACGTGAGTCGGGTGGTGGTGAGCGACGCCGTGGAGCAGGACTTGGCCGTGTTCTTTTTCGACTGCTGGGTAGCTGGGGAGAGCAAGTCGAGAAGCAGGACTTCGGTGGTAGAACGAAATTGTTGGAGAGAAAACTTTTTTACGAAGGTAATAAGCGATATACTCGAGGGAATTCCAATCATAATGCTGCTGCTGCCAGGTGGCGTGCAAGATCGGAAGCTGGACCACATGCTAACGTACGCGGTGAGTCTCTTGATCTGGGCTTTACTGCAGCTCTGGTTTTACGAAGCTGTACACCCCCTCTACCGCCCTGACGACTGCATCCAGGGTTCCGCGTCCGCCACTCAAGCAGCGGTGAACTCCCTCATCCGCATGGTGCTCAACTTGGTCCTCATAACGCTGAGCACCATCCTGATCGAGGGAATCATCAAAGTGGCACTCATGTATAAGGAGAAGAAATCTAAGGAATCTAGAAGTTTTCGAATGAACGGTCTGTTGCCGCTTCCTCACTGGGTGCGACTGGCGGTGCGTGGCGTGGCCATCATCATCATGCTGATAACTGTTTCCTTTCTCACCCTCATGTCGTACTTGTTTACCAAAGCAGAGTTCAACGCTTGGCTCCTGACCATGGGTGAGGCGTTTGCTTTTCAGATTGCTTCAAAGTCCTTAACGAAGGTGTTGACCAACACCGCACATTATCTTCTCTACTTGCCCGATCCTGAAAAGTTCAACGAAGACATGCTGAACCCCGAGGGGATGAAGGTGATGTGCCCTGTGTGTCACGTGTGTCCCAAGGAACTGCACCGGCACTTTAGGTCACACCTCAGCCTCAATGAGATCCAACAACCGCGCCGGTGGTTTACAGGAACTGAATCTTCCTCTTTGTTTGGGAACATTAATCTTTTTCCTCTATAATGATGTATTCATATCACTGGTGTTGCTGCTGCTACTACACTACCACTACTACTAATACTCACTCTACTATGTATCAATGCATTTATCACTACTAGCCTACTAACACCACCATCGTCTCCGTAAATTAATTTCCTCTAACACATTATATAGTACAGTGCTGCACTGTCACACACACACACACACACACACACACACACACACACACACACATATATATATATATATATATATATATATATATATATATATATATATATATATATATATATATATATATATATATATATATATATATATATATATATATATATATATATATATATATATATATATATATATATATATATATATATATATATTCATTGTGTGTGTGTGTGTGTGTGTGTGTGTATATATATATATATATATATATATATATATATATATATATATATATATATATATATATATATATATATATATATATATATATACTCACTCAAGTATAAATATAAGGACAATTAAAATAAAACACCAGATTCTCACAGCTTATACAATCCAATTGTGTGTATACATTATATATATATATATATATATATATATATATATATATATATATATATATATATATATATATATATTTTATGCTATGTTGTAGTTAAAGTCTATGTTCAGGTAATAGGGAAGATGTCTGCGAGGAAGGAAAGAGGGAGGGCTGGGGAGGGGCAAGATGAAGCATGGGAGACCCTTCAACCTGTGATCCAGCCGCCCTCCACATATACAAACTCTGGGAGGGAGAGGGTGAAGGGCCTCGCCACTGTACTCATGAAGTATCCTTATGTAACAAATAAGGCTTAAGATTTGTTCACTTGTTGAATAAAGATAAACAGTTCTGCAGCCGCCACAAGTGTATGGTGTGGCGGCAGCAGTAACTGCATGAGGAGCCCCGTGAAGCCACCCCTCCCTCCTCCTCGCCGCGGTGTGGCCGTTACAGTTGCCGCACCCTGCCCCACCCTCGCGGCCCTCTACGCCCACAAGTGCTATTGTATTATGCATAAAAATATACAAATTTGGTGCGCACACATGACTGTCTACACACTGGGACACGCGATATGTTGAGGGACACTTGCATGGGTCCTGGATTCCGTACAGCCGATGTGAATAACTCAACTTGCTTTGTATGTATTCGCTCACTGTACAAAGTTGATGTAGCTCCAGTCACCGAGAAAACTTGAGAACTTGTCATGCTATAAACTTTGAATTGAACAACTTCAATAATTACGCGAATAGCAGGTTTGAGTCGCTATCTCGATCGTAACTGAACAAAAATATAATCTGCTAAAAAGATAGACGAGAGCAAATGTGAATCAGTGAAATAGGCCTACCGCGATATTGTAATTTGTCTGTACCATGACCACCAACCACCACTACCATCACAGCTACAACCCCTGTTACTACTACTACTACTACTACCACAACAACTACTATTACTACTGCTACTATTGGTAGTGGTCGTGGTGGTGGAGCCGAACCTGGTACAAACCCGCTGCCTTGCTCAGCTGTCAGCAGGTCTCACCATGAGATGTAATACTGTCACGACGCTACACAGCTCACTGCGCCAGCATCCTCCACTTGCTGCTCCTCACAACTAATGGGGTGTATTCTAAAACGCTTTGCTCTTTCACTTCAACTATCTTCAAAGGCCGCAAAGATGAGTAACCAGATTTTGAAGCATGTTTCTCCTATTAATAATGTTGAAAACTTGTTAATTTGTCACTAGAACCACAAAAAAACAGACTAAAAAATCCACATTACTTCATGTTGAGGCTTTCAAATGTTAGCGGAGGTGTGGCACAGAAGTGTCTCAGAATATGGCCCAAACCTACATTACATCCTCCTCACGTCACACCATCATCACCTCTCCGCGCCTTTCTCCTCCTATCGCCGCACCAACGCCGCTGTAGGATTCTTTGATAGTTTTCTTTAAGAGATCCTACACCACAGTTCCTCCAGCTGTCCTTCGCAGAGAGAGAGAGAGAGAGAGAGAGAGAGAGAGAGAGATATGGAAGAGGTCACATTATGAAAGCATTAGTGATAGTAGCAGAGCATGTTTGGGTGCTGCTGGCTGGCTGGCTGGCTGGAGGAGGGCGTGGCTGGCTGGTGGCGTGCAGGGGCGTGGTGTCCTAGTACCTCATGTTCCCCAACCCTCGGAAGCGTCCCAGAAGATCCTGCTCGAGGGGGAGATCGTCCATGGGGGAGTCGTCGCTGTACCTGCCGTCCTCGTAGGCCCGGTCCACTTCCTGCCCTCTCTGGAAGGATGGGGACTGTAACCACTTCACTTGCTTGTCACCTTCGTCATTACATACTAAACACTATTATTTCAGTTTGTTTCCGTAGTTTCGGCTTGCTTTCGTTTATTTTTAATTATAATTCTAATGGAAACTACAGTCCACATGTTGACTCCTCCACGCATGTGTTATATGTATGTTATAAAGATGAAAGTAAAGGTGAAAGTGATGGTGATGATGACGATAATAACAACAACAACAACAACAACAATAATAATAATAATAATAATAATAATAATAATAATAATAATAATAATAATAATAATGCGTAAAGATGAAAACATGACGTTATAGTTCCTACAAATTCGCAGACTATAAAATATTCATTGATTTACCTATCTAACTGTTTATACAATTAGATAGCTACTTATCTTTTATTTATCTACCTACCTTTCAAACTATTCATTCATCTCTCTAAGTAAAAGGATTAAACTTTTTAAAAACTAAAGAAAAAAGAGACGGAGGGGTGTGGGAGGCAGGAGCCTTCATAATAATCCCTCAATTCCTTACCAAAAACTCATACTAATTCACTAACCGCTCCTTTCCTTTATTAATCAGTCGGACCCTGGTGCCATCAACCACCCGTGTGTGTGTGTGTGTGTGTGTGTGTGTGTGTGTGGTCGCAGTGGTAGTGATGGCGGTGACCCAATTAGCCGTGTAGTAAAGCCATGCCACCCACCTACTTCTCTTCCCTCCCTCAGACCACCCTCACACAGCGCCTGGACCACCCCGCCACGTGCGTCCCGCCCACACAGGCCTACCTATGCCACACACGAGGACCTCACCGCCACCACCCACCGCCGTCACCGTCAGGCCTACACCACACACCACACGCCACACCACCACCCAGGCAGACCACCCACTGTACTCTACCTCGGTAACTTCACCCTCCTCCTCCTCCTTCTCCTCTTCCTCTTCCTCCTTCTCCGTGGACGGTAGTAAGAGAAGAGAGACAGAGAAAGAGACAGACCACCCTCGACGTGTCCCTGAGTGAAGACCACCCCGGGTACGGTACGTATTTAACACCGTGTCAAACGCACACTAAGGAACCGCCAATGAGGTTTGTTCGTAACTGTTGGATAGGTAGAATGCGTTAAATTTAAGTTTTCTCCCTTCCTTTCCTTTCTTTGTGTTTATCTACACATTTTTTTCTTTTTTATGTAAGAGAAATGCTGGCTAAAGGCAACATAAAACGAAAAAGAAAGGTCCACTAAACTGACAGTCCCCTTGCAAATCCCTTCCCCTCCCCCACAAAAAAAAAGATGATAAATGTTTTATTGTATTTATCCTGCTACCTTTCTGTTTGATTTCCACTTCTTTTTTAAATTTTATTTATTTTTTACTTTGGTTTAGTTCTTTTTTCGCTCTATCGTTTTGCTCTTCAATTATGTTTCGTTTATTTATCGGATCGTTTTGTTTGCTTTGATTTGTTTATCTATGTAAAATTTTCACTCATTTTCCTTCGTCCCACATTTTTTTCTCAGTCCTCCTTTTGTATTTCCTCTCCCCCCCAACATTATATTTTCCTTTCGTTCAACCTGCTCTTCCACTTTTATCCTCCGTCCCATTTTTTCTCTTTTTCTCTATCCTGCTTATGGGCTTTATTTTTCCCTTTACATACATTTATTTCTCCTTTTAATAGCGTTCATCTTAACACTACTTAGCTACCATTAATCAGTTCATCATCTCTCTCTCTCTCTCTCTCTCTCTCTCTCTCTCTCTCTCTCTCTCTCTCTCTCTCTCGTCAACCACGCCCCACATCTCGACAACCACGTGCCGGCCAATGAGAGAAAGGGATACCTGTGCTTGTGTGTTATGCGGCCCAATGTTTAAGAAGGAGGAGGAGGAGGAAGAAAGGTCTGTGTGGATTATATATTTTCATGTGACTGAAGGAGGCTGCATGGTTAACCCTTTCAGTACAATGACGCGTTTTCATATTCATTCTGCTTACTATTTGATGATTTTGTACAGCTTCAGACACTTACGTAGAGAATTAAAATAATGAGAACTGTGGTAATTTATCTTTTGACCTCCATAAACCCTTCCTAATGTGAATAAAATGGTCTAATCGTACTCAAAGCTCAAGGTAAAAATGTGTCCCAGTATTGAAGGGGTTAAAGGCAATGAGAAGATGAGATAATTAATTTGTCGCTCCCAAAAATAACAAACAAATTCAATGACTGCCTAACTAACAAACTAATAAACTTACTGGCAAATGAAATAATGTAAAAAGTTGAGATTGGGAAAGAAAAAGTAGCTGTAAAAAGTAGTAGAAGTAGTAGTAGTAGTAGTAGTAGTAGTAGTAGTAGTAGTAGTAGTAGTAGTAGTCAAGCAGGCAGGAGTTAGGTGCCTTTCCGCATCCACGTCAGGAGGTCAAGAGTGAAGAGTCAGCATATAATCGCCCCCAGTCCTGACCAGGCATGATTCGGTCACGCCCACAGACACCAACACACCCACAAACACACAGGGAGCGTAGAGGCGGGAAGGGCGGGAGTGTGTACCTCAGAGGGAGACAGCGAGTTCTTTTCAGCTTTCAGCCTTTGATTTAACTGCTCTATGTTGTTCCTATGGTCAGCTTAGTCCAACTTTGACAGATGCTTTCTCTGAGATAAGCCTGTCTGAGATCCGCGTAGGGAACATTTAATTGTTGGGGCGTGTCTTTAACCCCTTCAATACCATGACGCGTTCCCATATTCATTTTGCTTACTATTTGGCGATTTCATACACCTTCAGAAACTTATGTGGGGGAATTAAAATAGTGAAGACTGTGGCCATTAATCCTTTGACCTCCACAGACCTTTCCTAATGTCAATAAAATGGTTTAATCGTGCAATATTCAAGGTAGAAATGCATCCCAGTACTGAAGGGATTAAGGTTGCTTGCAGGCCCTAACGATCCCCTCCCCCCTATCCATTACATAGTTGCTGTTTCCAAGGCTACCGAGAAAGTCGAGGAACATTAAAGAATGGATTTTAAGGCGCCGGAACAATGAGGGATATGATGCCATCGAACGAGATAAGAAACAAGGAGCACAGTACTTTTATTATCGCACTTCCTTACAGATCAGCCACCATGTCGCTTAAAGTTATCAAGCAGCGTTATTTTCATTCCACGACTCATCTCCCGCAGCGACACAGGAGAGGGCGCGGCTTCCCGTCCCTTCCTACCCCTGCCCTGGCTTCCGGAGCATGCCAGGAGATACCCGCGCGAGCAGCAGTGGCGGCGATGGATGTCATGTCATGTCACCTCATTATACTTATACACTAACCATTCTTCGCCTTGCCTGGGTTACGGTTCTCTGCCTCGCTACAGTCATTCTAGCGGTGCTGGTGCGAGGTCTTCAAAATGTAACCAATCACTCAATAAACAATGGCGTCATAATACACAAGCAAGCAATTCATGAGCAGTCTGTTTCTAAGTCCACATCTTGACAGCCACGCCTCTCGGCCACCGTCCCCCGCAGCCGTCACCCGCGTCACAGTGGCCCGGCACGGCGGCACCAACCCCCTCCACCACCACCACCACTACGGCAACCCCGCCCCTGACTCACTGCGGGGTGACGTCACGTATTATGTCACTCGGGGATCATGACGGGCGAGTCCACCTTCGACACCTCCGACCTTGCGAAGGGAGGAAGGACCCGCCCACTCCAGTCCTCGGGGAGCGCATGGCATCGATCTCAATGCGGCCACTCACTCCCGCCGCCCAGTGAGGGTTGGCTGTCCCCATGTCCGTTTAGCAGAGCGTGGAGAGTGCGGGTTTCTGCAGGGGCGCGGCGAAGAGTCCTCCCCCGCGCAGCAGAGTGGAGGCGCCCGACTGTGTGTGGTCCGCCAGGTAGCTAAGGCCACCCACGTCGAGGCAGACCACACACATCGCCGCGCCGCCACCCACCCTGCGCGCCCCTGCCTCCTCCACCCCGTGTCTCCGCCCCGTCTGGCCCCGCCCTGCCCCTCCCCACCATGCCCTCAGCCCTCTCCTTCCTCTCTTCCTCCCCCCTACCAGCCTCTCACACATCTCCCATCTACCCCTTCCCCTCCTCATTCCCTGTACTACCCCTTTCCCTCCCATTCTTCAGTATCCTATCCCTTCTCCTCTTCTTCTTTATTTTCCTATCCCCTCTCCTCTCCTTCAGTATTATAGCCCTTCCCTTTCTTTCCCCCTTCCTCCCCTCACCAATCTGTGGCCATCTATAATAGTCTTCCCCTCACTCCATATATCCATTCCTTCCTTTCCCTCATTCACCTCCTCTTCCTCCTCCTCCTCCTCCTCCTCCTCTTCCTCCTACCTTCCCTTCATCCTTCATCTCCCTTCCACTCCTCCATTTTTTTTTCGTATGATACTCTATATTTGCATCTTTTCCTCCTCCTCTCTCTCTCTCTCTCTCTCTCTCTCTCTCTCTCTCTCTTCGCGCAATCTTACTAGCAGTGACAAATGTCACTGCTAGTAAGGTTGCGCGAGAGAGAGAGAGAGAGAGAGAGAGAGAGAGAGAGAGAGAGAGAGAGAGAGAGAGAGATTGTAAGATACATAATTCGCTCTACTTCATAAATCTATTTGTGCGATATGCACAACAACAGCGACAACAAGAAGAAAAATAACGATAATAATGATGATAATGATGATGATGATGATAATAATAATAATAATAATAATAATAATAATAATAATAATAATAATAATAATAATAATAATAATAATAATAATAATAATAATAATAATAATAATAATAATAATAATAATAATAATAATAATAATAATAATAATAATAATAATAATAGTAATAATGACAATAATAGTGATGATGATGATAATAATAATAATAATAATAATAATAATAATAATAATAATAATAATAATAATAATAATAATAATAATGATGATAATAATAATAATAATGATAATAATAATAGTTTTAATCCTTCTCCTTCTGTCCCTCCTTCAGCTACTACTACTACTACTACTACTACTAGTATTACTCCTCCTACCACGACCACTACTATTACCACTACTATCACCACTGCCATCACCATTATACAATTACTCCCATCACCATCACTGCTATCACTACTACTTCAATTACTATCATCATCAGCTCCTCCTCCCTTCAGTGCCTCCCTCAGCAGTACTCACGGAGAGCTCCTGCAGGAAGTCGTCGTCCAGGATAGGGCTGAGATCGAAGTCTCGCCTGAAGGCTTCGCGGCGCGGGGTGTTGGTGATGGTAGCCACGTGGGTGAGAGGCAGGTGGCCCTCTGCCTCTGCCGTCACCTCGTACTGCCCCGGCACCAGCAGACGCCAGTACTCCCCGTTGCCGGCTGGAAGGTTTGGTGAAGTTATTGAGGGTTTGTTACAGTTTTGATATGATTTTCTCGATACGTGAATAAATCTACCACGAGAAAACACTACTGCAGTCTGACTACGATCGTAAGCATGTAGTGAATAAGGCGGTGCTACCCAGCGTTAAAAAAGACAAAAAAAAGAAAAAAAAGTAGGTTCCTATAACGTGTTATTACTCCTGCGATATTAAATGTTTGCAACACTTCTGAAACTGAAATTAATAAGCAAACTTTAAAACATCTCGAGTCTATATTAAACTTTGGACAGAACGGCAAGTTTAATACGCTCTCTCTCTCTCTCTCTCTCTCTCTCTGTTCGTGGCAAGTCACCCTAACACTAAACAAAATAAAAGCAGTTTTTTTTTTACTAAAGCGAACAAAAAAAGAACAAAAACGGAGTAATCGTCACGAAACTTTGTCATTATCAGCTCCTCTCCCTGTGACCGCGTCCTTTGCCCCAGCAGCGCCACCTACCGGAGGTCACGTCGTGGTTGATGTGGTCGTCCCTAACGTGAGTGTCGTTGATGCGGGTAACGTTCTTTACGTGGATGACGGCGTTGGGGAGGCCCTGCTGCGTGATGGCGTCCCGCACCACGCCCTTGATGCCCGTGTGGATCTGAGGAGGGGAGGGGGTGGTTGGTGGTGGTGGTGGTGGTGGTGGTGATAATGGTGGTGATTTTGGTGCTTTCAAACCTCATTCAAAACAAAGATTGCTTGTTTCTATGCTTCTCCCGCCAAACACACACACACACACACACACACACACACACACACACACACACACACACACACACACACACACTTCCAAGAGTGCTTCAAAACCGCTGAAGGTGAAGAGAGGTGGAAAAGCACATCTTGGAAATAAGTTTTGGGAAAAAAATAGTTTTGTGAAGAAATTCAGAGTAAGGTAATAGTAGTGGTAGTAGTAGTAGTAGTAGTAGTAGTAGTAGTAGTAGTAGTAGTAGTAGTAGTAGTAGTAGTAGTAGTAGTAGTAACGAATAGCAGTAAAATTACGTAATGAGAATAACAATGAAATGAATACTTAACCAAACTTTAAAATTCCTAACCTAACTTAATTTATGTTCTTATTGGAATGGACTCAGCAATCATGTTAGTGCTGAATCAATAGGGAGCTTTAAAAAAGATGAGATAGATTTATGGATGGGGATGATAGATGGAATTAAGTAGTTATACTCATACAGGGGCTGCCACGTGTAGGCCTGACAGCCTTTTGTAGCTTCTCTTATTTTCTTATGTTCTAACTTAATAAAATCAAACAACACCTAACCTAACCAATTCTAAATCCTAACAAAACTAAACCAAAGCTAGCCTAACAAATCTTACATCTAAAAAAAAAAAAAGAATTAAAGAAAAAAAACACACTCAAAAGGAACCTAACCTAACCTAACTTAACCTAACCTAACTTCCACGTCTCCCTCAGCCTCCCACCTGCCACAAGTACTCCATCATGGCGTCCTTGTTCTTGTCCCACTCCTGCTGCAGGGCTGAGGCTGGCGGGTACTTCTCACACCCCACCTCCAGCGTCACCTCCATGTCATTGCTAGCCAGATAATTGAAGTCCTGCATACCTGTAAAGTGAGGGAATCATTAACGTCATCAATATCATCGTCATTATCATCATCATCATCATTATCGTCATTGTCATCGCCATCATCATTTAGTAATGGGTGTCATCATTTCTTTTTTCGTTCTTTATTTTCCTACGTAAGGTATAGGCTGAAGTTTTCTCTCTCTCTCTCTCTCTCTCTCTCTCTCTCTCTCTCTCTCTCTCTCCCTCCGGTAGAGCACAATATCAAAGTAAGAATAGGCTATAGAGAAAGAGAGTCAGTCAGTGAGTCAGTCGGTCACTCAGTCAGTCAGCCAGCCAGCCAACTAACCAGCCAACCAACCAGTCAGCCACCCAACCAGTTAGCTAGACAGACATACGGCCAGACAGACAAACAGAGACAGATAGGGGAAGAAAAATTTAAACTAATCATTAAATAAACGTAGATAGAATAATAAAAACGGACTCACAAATGATGAGAACGCAAAAAAAAAAAAAAAAACAAGGAGATGGATAAGGTGGTGAGGTTGGGATCGGGCAGACGTCCACCCGTAAGTTCGAATCCCACCCCGTATTGCCTTGATGCTTTGCCATTTGTCGAGTGGTTTAAAGTTACCTACATGTCACCATGATACCCAGGTTCTAGGTGGTTACACCAAAGATGCGCTTGGGTGGTGATATGGGCCCTAACATGGGTATCACTATAAATGAAATTGTCTGCGCCACTAATGGAAGAGTATTGGAAGCGCTTAACAGCGCTTCCAATACTCTCCAGTTACCTACAGGCACTATAGGCAGGACATATAAAAAAAGAAAGACCTGTTGGCCCTTACAAGACAGTTCGGTTAGCAAGTGTGAGATACAGTACCATATTCACAAACGCCTTGCTCTCTCACCATAACAACTTCCTAAGGCCATACAGACAACTAGCAAGGTTTTCAAGACAGTTTGTTTCTTCTTATGATAAACTAGAAATCTTGCTAATCCATCACCAGAACCATAAAATTATTCTTAAAAACACGAATATCTTCAAGTGGAGCCTTTGGAAAACAGTGATGATGAGAGAGCAAAGCGTTTCAAAATACAGCATCACTAGCACAAAATATCATCAGTAGACTCACCTCCCTGCACGCTGTACCACGCCGCCCCGTTGGTCACGCCGCCCTTGTCGCCGAAGTGGTTGTCCCCGGGGAAGCAGGGCGGGTGGGTGGGGTCTGCCATCTCGGGGTGGTGAGAAGCGTAAACGCGAGCCAAGTGCCTGAGGGAGGAAGGGAGGGCGTAACTGAAAGGATGTGTTGATGTCTGAAGCATTATATTGTTTTTATCCCTTTCCAGTCTCTCTCCATTCTCGCTGCGATCATTCATAAATGTGCTTAAGTCTATATGAAAAAATAAGTCACGAAAAGAAAGGAAAAAGGGAAAAACTTACGGGAGAAATGATTAAGAGAGAAAGAAAGTGGAAACTGAAATAAAATAAATGAAAATCCCGAGAAGTAAGAAGAAAAGTCCACGAGGCAAAAATTCGGAGGGAAAAATGAAAAAAGTCTCATATTTCTTTATTGTATTTCATTTATTTACTTATTTCTTCTATTTACTCTCTCTCTCTCTCTCTCTCTCTCTCTCTCTCTCTCTCTCTCTCTCTCTCTCTCTCTCTCTCTCTCTCTCTCTCTCTCTCTCTCTCTCTCTCTCTCTCTCTCTCTCACCTGAAGGTCTGGTCGTCGGGGCTGTTGGCATACTCGTGGGCGGCGCCGGAGCGTGAGGCGTCATAGGGGTAATTGGCCACCAGGTCCCCGCCGTGGAAGTTAGCGGACAGGACGAAGGGCGTGCTCATAATCCACTTCATCACCGCCCACGTCTCCGGCTGGGGCTGTGTGTGTGTGTGTGTGTGTGGTATTGAGGAAGAAAAGAAAGGTATATGTGAGTTATGAAGAAAGAAGACGAGGAGGAGGAGGAGGAGGAGGAGGAGGAGGAGGAGGAGGAGGAGGAGGAGGAGGAGGAGGAGGAGGAGGAGGAGGAAGAGGAGAAGGAGAAGGAGGAGGAAAAGACGCACCATCTAATCATCCATAGTGCATAAAGCAAGCACAAAATCACATGAACACCCACCCATATCAACACATAACATTACTAACATTCGCCCTTACACGTATAAAAAGGCACCAGTAACAACCTATACTTAACACCAACACATAGCAAACCACAACACCCGCAACACCACAAAACACTAACCATTGGGGATTGAAAAAGATGGCGAAATAAAAAAGCCACTCATTTCACCAAAGAAGACAGCAATAAAGCCTTAATAACCCCAACTGTCTTCCTTATCCCTCTTATTTCTATGTTCGTCCTTTTGCAACATTCAGAGCTGTATAAAAATCTAGTTTGCACGTATAGAGAGTGAGAATAAAGGATAGAATAAAAACAAGACAATAAAATATAAAACTCACTTTCCTCTAAGCTACAGAGACAATGAACATACTTTAGTGCAAAAAAATAAGTCCATGAAAAACTTTAAGGGATTATGGGAAACGAATGATAGCAGTGAAAGGCTTAAAAAATACATAAAAATAAGCTCAAAACACGTCATTCCACCTTAACACAACTACTATTCAAGTGACATCCCACCTGGTAGTCTAAGTGGTTGAGTTGCTCCATAAGGTGGTTGTTGAAGCGGGAGTGTCGCACTTCATTGATGAACATGATGGTGTCCAGGTCTGGGAAGTCTCGGTTCAGGTCCACGCTGTTGTTATTGGTGCGCCCCGCCAGGTAGTCCGTCGCGCCCTGATGAGAGGACACGTACATGCGTTCAAGGTCCACATTTTGAAACGCGAATTTTGAGGGTGTTCTTTTAATCTTGATATTCTAACGTTAACAAGATTTCAACACTATTAATAGGAGAAGCACGGCTAGTCATCTCTGTGACCTTTGAAACTAGTGGTGAGAGAACGGAGCGTTGCTGATTACGAGCGTTGGAAATTGTAAATGTCATGTAAACGAATAAATTTAGATTGAATTTGAATTTAAGATATTACAAAATTGTGAATGATGTTATATTACACTCAGATGCAATTCCCAGGTTTGCTCATCAAAATTCATTTATTCTGCCTATTCATTAAGAGAGTTTAATTTGTTTAGTCATCATCAGACCATGTCTACTTTATCATTCAGTGAGTTAGTTTATTTTGCTTCTATAGATCAGGTCAGGTCGCTCACCGTGTCCGTCGCCTTCTGCCAGCCGTCAGGGTTCATGGAGGGCAGCAGGTGGATGCGCGTAGTGGAGAGCAGGTTCCTGATGTCCTGGTCCCCGGAGCGCCAACCCTCACACAGGTGGTGGGCCAGCTTCAGTAGCAACTCGCGCCCCACCACCTCGTTGCCGTGCATGTTGGCCACGTACTTGAACTCAGGTTCCACTGAAAATCGAAAAGGATAAATAAATTTGTAGATAATGTTGATAAGTGGGTAGATTTAGGTAGATTTCTCACCTTTTTTTTTTTCTTCTGTCTTTATTCGTTTGTTTTACTTTTGACATAAATCAGGGATCCGTGTTCTCAAGGTTCGAATTTCTAAATGTTTTTTTTTTCTCTTCAAGACTATATTCAAACACCATAAAAAATACTGGTTGGGTTAATTAAAGTGTTTATTCCATTAATGACAAGAACTCACCTTAAACTGTCTTCATAATCATAGAAAAAATAACCTTTATTAGAACCTGTTGAGTGTAGACGAGATAGATAAGAACGCCGAATTAGGCATCTCAGAATACGGACATAAAACAGAAGCAAATAATGAAGATTCTCAATTCTCCTCTTTGTACTCACACAGCTCATGATGGCCCGGGTTGTCGGAGAGCTCCAGTACCCAGAGAGGTACGTTCCTGACGGAGGGCTCGCTGAGGGCGTAGAGCCGCGTCACGTCAGGGCAGCGGCTCACCACCTGCCGCAGCACCGCCTCCACCTCCTGGTTATTGTGGTGCTTCCACTGGAACTCCGGAGCGCTGGATCCCTGACAGTGCCACACATACGGTAAGTTATGTTTACCCTCATCACTGTCACACACACAAACACACACACACACACACACACACACACACACACACACACACACACACACACACACACACACACACACACACACACACACACACACACACACACTTACCGTCGGCACCACAGCGGCCCGAGTTGCCGCCACCGCCGCCCATAGGACTAGACTCACGCCAGCCCACGCCTTCATTCCTGGACAGAGGGAAACAGAGGTAGGTCTCATTATCACACTATCGAGCAGCACGTCTCTTCCCTCCCAATCTCAGTCTAAAGAAACAATTCCTAACCTACGTAAGCTTCTGAGTTGCTATTTATAACTGACAATTGGTTCTTCAGGGAATGGGTTGCTAGCTAACGTCTTGGTATTGATATATTACATTTAGAAAAATGAAATATCAAGAATAGGTCATAGAAACCACATTAATTAGTTAATCTGTATGACTGTGGAAACCATAGCTGACGTTTATCTTTTTTTCATTTATATTTTACCTAGAAAATGTCTGAATGATTGATTACAAGAGGAACAATAGAATATGTGTAAGAATGTATCAGTGTATTAAGGAGATAATCGATCTGCAATGAAAGTGAGATCACCTGTGGTTTTTTAAAAAGAATATTAAAGTTTTGTTTGTTGCCTAGAAAATACTTGGGTGAGTATAAGAACATAGCAGTGTTTGTAAGGATAAAAGTCGTGCCATGGAAGCAGCTCACAATCAGTAACGGATAAAGGAAAAGCCGACAGTCTTGAAAGCAGATAACGATATTAACATTTCCTACAATAACATAAAGAGGAATAAATCAAGACTGATAAGTTCACTAATAATATTTACCGCAATAACACGAACAAACAAATAATGAAAGATCTATTGACTTTGTTCGTTACAATGACATAGTCAAACATATGGTAGTCCAAGATCGATTTCTATTCACAGCACGAGCTCCAATCTGTGTTCTATTGAGTTCAATAGATATAAAATTACACGTTGAAAGCTAATAAACATACTCTGCCTGAGGATCTAAGGATGTCACCCTGTCACGGCCCATTTTCTGTTACCTGCTGTTACAATCGAAAATATCTAGGAAGTCAAACCTCAATTCCCATGTCATTTCACTGCACACACTGCTCTTCCTAAATACCCAAGAACTACAACCATCACTAACACTAATAACAATATAGTAGTCAGACGTATGGACATTAAAAACAGATCAATATTCTCAGCACCAGACAACCTGTGCCCTCTCAAACTCAATAGATGAATAATTCTACATACACAACAATGTAAGAAACACACACACACGCTTCCGAACTAACAATCGTACACAGATCAGTCACTCAGACCGCTTTGTCATGCGTCACCGTGCAAAATTCTACGGACATTAATCCCTGATCTCATTTCACATCATTTCACTCCCAACGTTGCTTTGTCTCTCTGCATCAGAGAACCTGGCAGACGGAAAGCCTGGAGGGAAAATATTATTGAACCAGAGAGGCTAACAGATGTCACTGCGGCCCAGCATCTTGCGTAGGCGTAGAGTAAAGCCAGATAAACAAGCAATACTTTATCTGCGTCACATGGTCTCGCTTAAACGACGCAAGAATCAATACCTTTGCCTTTGTGTACCTGCAAGGCTTTGATATTCCTATACTGCCTAACAACACTGTCATATAAAACTAGCCACACATTCTCCAGCTGCTGCTGAAACCTAACATGCCAGATGGGAGGAACTCAAGACTCAACATCGAACTGAGACTCCAGACCATCAACAAGGATGCGAGTATTTCTTTTCCCCCTGCTTTTAGGTGTTCTCTGATCGGAAACACACATCAAGAAGGGAAAGTAAGATAAAGGAGTAGATACAAGTGACATTACAGCCTACCTCACAACCTCTGCTCCTCGGAGTGACCAAAGGAGGACTGCTTATTGCTCAGCCTCGTCTGCACCTGCCTCCACTTGACATGCGCGTTACCATTCACTATCCCTTATTTATCATCACTACAGCTACACTATCACGCAAACACACTAATACCAGCATGCATGTTATATCTATTAGCATTTCCTATTCCATTCATACACCGTTGGCATTTACAATACATTTTATTGATCCGCAGGGCAGCTCGTCGCTATGGCAACCCAGGGAGTGACGTCAGCCTTACGTCACACCCGTCACTTCCTTATCTGATGCTTGTCAACCCACCTGCTGTGTGAAAGATCATGAAAACGCAGGAATGTTATCTTTTGGCTCGTTTATTGTCTATTCCATGGCTTGAAGGGTTCGGATCACATGTATAAACGTAATCGAAGGCTGTATGAAGTGATGCTTCTTTGGTCAATTAGGTTACAAAGTAGTGGTGGCAGTGAGAAAGGGATTTGTGAATGAGAGAGAGAGAGAGAGAGAGAGAGAGAGAGAGAGAGAGAGAGAGAGAGAGAGCTACCAACATTTATACACATATTCATATTGGAAAAAATGCCAACTGACTCAAATTCAAAATATAGCGAATAATATATAGGTTCATTCAGAGATACATTTCCAATAGTAAAAGAAAGCAAATATACAAAAGATAGACTCATATACACTTTGAGGTATACCATTTTTTAACAATAAGGCGAAGAACTTAAAAGAACGGAAGTAAAAGGAATGACTACAGACTGACTGGGCCTGTAACTCTCTGGTATGGGCAATTCACACCATCAGTCTGTTTGTTTTGCAAAATTCGTTGACTACCAGGAAAATATGGCATAATAAATGGGTAAATGAGAATAATTAATATGCAAATGAACAGATAAATAATGAAAGAAAAATATATCGATACATATAAAGAGAGGAAGGAAAAATAGCTAACAAATCAATAAACAAGTAAACAAGTAAATAAAGCGTTTTAAGGAAAGAAATTAAAATAAACGTTATAGAGTTTTCTTGATTTTTTTTTATAATTGTAAAAGTGTGGACAGTGATTGAATGTAAATGGAAAATATTCATCTTGTGCAATTGTGATATATATATATATATATATATATATATATATATATATATATATATATATATATATATATATATATATATATGTATGTGTGTGTGTGTGTGTGTGTGTGTGTGTGTGTGTTTCACTGTTTGATCTGTTGCAGTCTCTGACGAGACAGCCAGACGTTACCCTACGGAACGAGCTCAGAGCTCATTATTTCCGATCTTTGGATAGGCCTGAGACCAGGTACACACCACACACCGGGACAACAAGGTCACAACTCCTCGATTTACATCCCGTACCTACTCACTGCTAGGTGAACAGGGGCTACACGTCAAAGGAGACACACCCAAATATCTCCACCCGGCCGGGGAATCGAACCCCGGTCCTCTGGCTTGTGAAGCCAGCGCTCTAACCACTGAGCTACCGGGTGTGTAATTCACGGTTTGATCTGCTGCAGTCTCTGACGAGACAGCCAGACGTTACCCTACGGAACGAGCTCAGAGCTCATTATTTCCGATCTTGGGATAGGTCTGAGACCAAGCACACACCACACACCGGGACAACAAGGTCACAACTCCTCGATTTACATCCCGTACCTACTCACTGCTAGGTGAACAGGGGCTACACGTGAAAGGAGACACACCCAAATATCTCCACCCGCCCGGGGAATCGAACCCCGGTCATCTGGCTTGTGAAGCCAGCGCTCTAACCACTGAGCTACCGGGCCGTGTGTGTGTGTGTGTGTGTGTGTGTGTGTGTGTGTGTGTGTGTGTGTGTGTGTGATATATATATATATATATATATATATATATATATATATATATATATATATATATATATATATATATATATATATATATATATATATATATATATATATATATATATATATATATATATATATATATATATATATATATATATATATATATATATATATATATATATATATATATATATATATATATATATATATATATATATATATATATATATATATATATATATATATATATATATATATATATATATATATATATATATATATATATATATATATATATATATATATATATATATATATATATATATATATATATATATATATATATATATATATATATATATATATATATATATATATATATATATATATATATATATATATATATATATATATATATATATATATATATATATATATATATATTTATTTATTTATTTAATTATTTATTTATTTATTCTCTCATGCTTCTGACAGCAGTAGTGGTGGTGGTAGAATTTGTACTTAAGTGTAATAGTTAATTGCTGTAATAAGAAAGTTGTGATGGTGGTGGTTACTAGTATGGTTCTTGTTGCTGTTACTGTTATGTCGTTGTAGCTGCTGTTGCTGTTGTTATTATAGGTGCTGTTGCTGTTGTTGTTGTTGTTGATGTGATGTTGTATTCCACTATAACTAAAGCTAACTAGAAAAATATAGAATGTCGATCATGCACGACTGTACAATCTTATATTTAACTTTTTACATTTTTTTTTACACCTTTGACAAAGAAACAGACGACTTATAAATGCATGTAACACCGCAACATCGCTTCGCCACAATACAGAAATGGGTTTTTGTTTATGGAAACCAATCGAATGAATAAAAGTGGTAACATTATTACTCACCACAGCACACAATAATAAACAAACACTCCCTCCCATTCTGAAACACTTTGGGACCGTATTCAGAAACGCTGGTCTCTCACCACGACTATGTTTAAAGGCCACAAGGATGATTAACCTTCTCCTCAAATATGTTTCTTATGTTAAATTGTTAATAGTATAGAAATTTCGTCAATTTATCACTAAAATCATGAAAAAAACACTCTTAAAAGCTGCGTATCTTCAAGTAAGCCCTTTTGAATGTAGAAGCGGTGCGGGGTAGAAGTGCTTTTGAATTATGGTCCTTGGTTTGTTTTGCAAGACAATTTTTCAATGACCACATATATAATCAATCAGCTTTTTTTTCCCACTGATGATTCAGGATCCATGTTAAATTAGTATTAAGATCATGAAAACACACCTGTAAACCAATGATAACGTCCACTCCAGTCCGTCAAAAACAGACCAAATAAGATGTTGAAATTTTTTAGAATATGGTCTATTTAAATTCACTTACCATATGTTTAGTCCAACATCAATAAATCTAACAATTGTACTCGCCATAATAGTCTAACAAACACATCATACAGTAACATGACGTAGCATAACATCTACAGTATATCAAAGTTTAATATTTCCGCACGCAATCGACGAGGGAACAGAAAACGCTCAAGTCTTCGCTACGCCGTGCACTGCAAAATCCTGAAAATGTGTAGTGTTTGTTTGGCTGAGCAGTGAATTACGGGGTGTACTGCCTGTGTGTACTGTTCTCCTATCCTCAGACGTTTCATGGATGAGGCTGTAGGTGTGGAATAATAATTGGATAGCATCTAGACTGACTGGTTGGTTGTAGTGTCTTAAAAAAAAACAATGTATCAATCTCCTATTTATTTTTGTGTTCTTTGTCTATTCTCCTCTTATTCTTCCCTTTTATTCGTGCATATGTGTATCCTTCTATTCTTCTATTATCCTCTTATATATGTTCTATTCTCTTATTACTATTCACACATTTCGTTTTTTTTTTTTTTCTCTCTGTTTTTCCGTTATTCCCTTATTCTATGTTTATCATCTTGTCATCTTTCTATTGCCCTCCTGTTACATCCTATTCTTTCCCTATCGTATCATAATTGCTTTCTTTCAATTCTATACACTCTTCTATTTTTTCTCATATATTCCCCTCCTATATCCCTTGTTGGCATCCTCAGAGATATAGCATTTCATAAGAAAACTATGCTTTTCTCAAATCAAACTCAACCGTAATGTATTTAGAAAAAGTAACTAACGTTGGATAAAGTTCACGCACAGTAAGTCACCACAAAGTTTTCGTCAATCCTGCACAGGTGTTGCCTGCGGCCATGTAATAGCAGGGCGCATGACTAGTTACATTAGTAAATCACCGGCTTGTTTACATATCACCTGTGGCAAGTCGATAACTCGGCTTAAGTAAAAGTTTGCAATGTCTTCTCGATGAAAGTATATAAGAATTTTTGTGTAAATATTTGATCTTTCGTAAGCTTCACTTTTACATCATTAACTCTGCGAAAATGTTACATGCCACTGTCACACTAACCTCACAAAAATAATGTTGGCCGTGTACGAAATTACTGGTTAAATATATAATCTTTCGTAACAAATTTAATAACCTTCGTAAGTCTTAACTATACAAGATGTCAAAAATGTCTAGGTAAACGATCATTCTATTCAATTAGGAAGTTTTATACTAGACAGGAAATTCTTGCATAAATATCTAATGTCTCAATTAAGAAGACTCACTCACCATTGCAGGTACTAATTTTCAAGCATCATATGCTTTACATATTTCAATATGATACATTTATCTTAAAACTCACGGAAAATATACTCGTTTCAAAAGGTTCTTAAAGAATAGATATGAAACTTTATCAATAAAAATTAATAAAAAAAAACCATAGCTACATCTTTTCAAATAATTTCATTTGTTGAATATAATCTAACACTATCCATGTTATGTCAGCTTATAACAAAATCAACTGATATGTTAACATGCGATACCAGCACGTGGTAGTTATCTCGTAAGATACCGACTACCATTCTGTCATTGTTGAGATCCTAAGGTACAAAGGCCTTTTGGAGCTGTATGTAATCACTTTGCTACCCATGAAAGTCCTCGTTGTTTGAATACTCCCAAAAATCCTTTCGCCTTTCTCGTAGAACACCCTCCCTCACACTGGGTATAATTCGGTCATGTCGGGAGTAAGTGATTTGAACTGTATATATATATATATATATATATATATATATATATATATATATATATATATATATATATATATATATATATAAAGACAAAAATTTCCCAACACACACACACACACACACACACGTGAAGATCAAATACCATGTTGAGTCCAGTTCATTAACACACGCTGACTCGGCTTACCTTGTCCTCTCGCATCTTCGCCTTCGTGCCTGCAACACATTATGAAGTAGGTAATACTCAGCCACACCATTAGCGCGCTTCACAACCTGCTATACTTATGTTGTCAATATATATCGACTACATGTGGCTCTGTTAAGCCTTTCAGTTTGTTATGAAACCTTTAAGCTCATTACGGGATCTTTAAACATAATGGGTCTTTAAATTCATAATAGGATCTTTAAAATTTTAAATCTTTAAAATATCTTTAAAACTCAAATGAGACCAAATTTATGACACAACTTTTAAATATGTTATAAGGCCTTTAAACTTATCACTGGAACTTTTGACATCACGTAACTTTACTTATAAATTTTCGAGATAACCTCGCACAATAATAACCTGGCGAATAAAATAATCCCAAATCATAAACTATTTTACATCTCTATCCTCTCCCTTATTCCCGCGTAATAGCATTTCTCCTCCCTACGCCGCTCAGATGGCTAGGGGAGGCTGTGGCGGTGTGCGGCGCATGTGTCTCAGCCTCACGTGGGACTTGAGGTGGTCTTTGCGGGTGGACCGGTAGGGGCAGTGCTCACACGCGAAGGGCTTCTCCCCTGTATGGGTTCTGATGTGGGCCTTGAGTTTCTCCTTCTGCGCGGCGGAGTACGGGCAGTAAGGACACGTGTAAGGCTTCTCACCAGTGTGGATGCGTAGGTGCGTCTTCAGGTTAGCGTTGTGGAAGGCTCTGAAGGGACAGTGAGGGCATGCAAAGGGCTTCTCCCGTGTGTGTGTAGCGATGTGAATCTCCATGAGACTGCGGGACGTGGTGGTGTAGCTGCAGCAAGGGCACCGTGAGGCAGCCTCGAGGCCTCTCACCTGCGGATTAAGAGTTATTGGTAATAAAAGTTGCATACGAGTATTTACAGCAAAAAATCAACAACTCTTACAAAATCATGCCTTCAGAAATCAGTTACCTATAGTTCAGCTGGCTCATGCTCATCCAACCAATGTTATTATTATTATTATTATTATTATTATTATTATTATTATTATTATTATTATTATTATTTATTGTTACGTACCACCCTACCCAGCACCCTAATTTAGTGACATTGTTATTATTATTATTATTATTATTATTATTATTATTATTATTATTATTATTAGTAGTAGTAGTAGTAGTAGTAGTAGTAGTAGTTGTTGTTGTTGTTGTTGTTGTTGTTGTTGTTGTTGTAGTAGTAGTAGTAGTAGTAGTAGTAGTAGTAGTAGTAGTAGTAGTAGTAGTAGTAGTTGTTGTTGTTGTTGTTGTTGTTGTTGTTGTTGTTGTTGTTGTTGTTATTACTACTACTAGTACTACTGCTGCTGCTGCTGCTGCTATTATTATTAATATTATTATTACTATGCTACTACTACTACTACTACTACTACTACTACTACTACTACTACTACTACTACTACTAATTGCTTTTCTTCTCAGATGGAAAAAGTATTGCCTGTATTGGTTTCAGTCATAATTATTGTGCTGCCATAACTCAGATTGGATTTTTGAATGTGTTAAAAGTAGTCTTTTGGAGTCCACTTTCTTTTTTGTCACACTAAGGACGAAGCAAATTCAACTGAACTTGAAACCACTGCTATACTTGTCCTTTGTATTGCTTTGAACATCACCACAATCAAATCCATCTTTTCTTTTTTCTCCTCCAGTATTATCAGATTTGCCTTAACCATTCCCTCTTCATATCAGATTAAGAGAGAGAGAGAGAGAGAGAGAGAGAGAGAGAGAGAGAGAGAGAGAGAGAGAGAGAGAAGGATGCTCCACACACCTCACACAACCACCAAGATAGCCATACCCTCACCACCTTCACTGTCCTTTCATGCTAAGAGTAACACAATATGTATTACATAATAATGGAATACAGAGGAAAGGAAGTGCTAAAAGATTCAGGCAAGTTAGAAATAGGTTCAAAGGAAACGAACACACTATTAAGGCAGGTCATACCAGTGGCATTTAATAATCTATATATAATTCAACACACTCTTTTATTGCTTCAAAATCCCACTTTTGTACATTTTGTTGATGCATCTGATGTCCATGGCTACATGAGGTGAATTTTCATATGTCTCTTAATCTTTGGCTTTTCATGTGATCGGTAAGGACACAGAGGACAGGCAAAGGGCTTTTCCCCTGTGTGGATTTGGACATGCCTCGCCATGTTGCCCTTGACAGCTGTGCTGTAAGAGCACTGGGCACAGAAGAATTTTCTGGCACTACTGGCATTATGTGGACTCCCTGCTGTGTCAATGGGGCCAGACACGATGAAGGACTCGAGTGGTATCTGATGCAATGTTTCTGTCTCAGGGTGTGGCCCCCTTTCCTCGGGCCTCTCACTTGCCAGCCAAACCTGCCGGAAATGATCATTCTTACTCACTCTGCATGTGAGTGTTGAGGAAAAAAATGCTATTCCATATAATGTAAAAACTATTATTGTTAAGTAGTCAGTCATTTCTATAGAACCACCACCATGCAGTGTCTATATCAATATCCACCAAGTTCATGTCTCACTCACCAGCACAGACCAATCCACACTCTTTTTCTTATTTCCACATAAAATTGTAATCCAGTATGTATGAAAGAAAAATATGAATAAAAAGTCTTCTGAATAGGTGAGGTGAAATTTTGCCTTGCTCTTACTTATACCATAATCATAGACTGGCCTTATCTTTGATGTAGTTTTATTATTCTGACACAGTAAGATGCATGTGAGGTATCCAGTATGTGCTTTTCACATTTTTCTACAGGCAGTTGAAATTTATTGTCTGATTACCAAATATCAGAAGGTACTTTTCTTCAGTGATCAACATTATTTTCATTGCCCCCATGACAACAGTTCAGTTGCTAAGATAATGTTCCTGTGCTATGGAACACTTATGAATTGACAAGTTTCCAAGACTCAATTCACAAGAAATTTTTTGATAGGCTTGCTACTGTATACATTTCCAAACAGACTTCATATCACTGGCCAGCATAGAAGCCTCACAGCAAAATTCCCAGTGCAATAGTGCATTTCTAACAACACAACATGCTTTAGTCAGTGCAAAAGGGAAATTGTTTTCACTGAGAAACTGTATATCCATCTTATAGGCTGTGTGGAATGTTGTGTTGTCAAAGATGCACAAGCTGATCTGAGGAAGCATTAAGTAACTTATCTCCCTAAGAGGCACTGTCCTGAGCTCAATTTAATAAGTAGTAGTGGTGTCGTTACATCAGAATTCAACAAGAATAAAACTTAAAAGCACATCTCTGTTTAGTTTTATATTCAACCTATATATTGCATTTACTCTGATAATTACATAAGTCTTGTATCTTCGAAATATTCAAGCTTTAGCAAAATAGATGACTGCTGTACTTAGTTAACATGTCCAAGTTGGAGTCTAAACAAGAAAATCTCTGCTTTTTTCTTTCATAATAAATATCTTACATGCTTTTTTATCAATTTCAAGCCAGATGATTCTTAAATGTCTATGTAGCCCTCAGTAAACTGTGGATATATATATATATATATATATATATATATATATATATATATATATATATATATATATATATATATATATATATATATATAAACTTTCATCTTTTTTGCAAAGAAATTCTCTCTCTCTCTCTCTCTCTCTCTCTCTCTCTCTCTCTCTCTCTCTCTCTCTCTCATACGTATGTATGTATATATGTATGTATGTATATACTCAGTAAATAATACTTTTCAATAACATTTAAACATTTTCCAGATTATTTCACTGCAAGAGTCTACAAGATCTGAAACAAATAGGGCAACAAACAATGAGGAATTGTAGACCCAGAGTGACCACACCAGCCGAAGGAGGGTATTTAATGAAAATTACTTGTGAGTAAGCAGGTGTCTTTTCACTTTGGCGTTTTCACTGGAGCGGTAGGAGCAGTGTGGGCAGGAGTACGGCTTCTCGCCCGTATGAATGCGCAGGTGTCGCTTTAGGTGTGAGGGATCAGCTGTCTGATAGGGGCACTCAGGGCAGGAGAATGGCTTTTCTCCCTCATGGGTGCGCCAGTGTTCAAGAAAATGGGCACGATTGTCGACAGCGATGAATGAACACTGTGTACACCGCATAACGTTCCTTCTGCCAACGGAGGTCTTCCTAGTACTTGTTTCCTCGCTGACGTCAGACATTTGAGTCTCATTTAACAGCAACACCTGTGGGAATGTTTTCAGCTTCAGTCAAAACATTCGATATAGTCATCTCACTTCATGCTCACAATATCCATGACCACAACAAATTTACTCTCAGGGAACATGATTCATTCCAGGAAAACAGATTTGTATTCTCATTTCACGAGTGTGCACAGCAAGATCCTCCAGTGATGTTTACATTGGGAGTTCTCACTGACTGTCTTTTAAAAGAAAACTACACATATAGTACAAACATGCTGTATAATTAAAATTTCTTATTAAGTAAAATTATAAAGCTAATGCAGTAACAATGAACTTGAGAATGATCACCTGCCATTAACCAGTTCATAAAATTTCTGATGGCAACCAAAATATATCACACTAAACAATAAAAACATTCAATGTTAAAGCAAAGATAGTCCCCCAATAGAATTCCTGCAGATGTAAAATTCACTGAACAACAATGACAGTAAAATTATACAAAAAAGTAATAAAATTTCTTTCCAAATATACATAATAGTGTAAAGCTTTTTTTGTCTGTGGTTCTCTAATAAAACATTTTCTCTATAAAAATATTCATTTCTGATGAGCATATTTTTTTAAATAAAGTTGCTCTCAAAGGCTTGAATGGTGAGCTTACAGACTTATTTCTTGGAGGCTTAGAGAAATCAGCCTTTACTCATACCTGTAGAAACTTGTGGCATTCTCTGGTTTGATATTAGCAAGTGGGAGATCTTCAGCCACTCAATAATAAAAGAAAAATGCATTCAGCAGAACTAATTTTTTTAATGCAAGTTCATCACTTCCACATGAGGCCTGTTCAGCCACCACATCCACTTCTGATGCCACTTCCACAGAAATCTTTCCTGCAGGGAGCCACTCATGGGCCTCCTGCAGCTGGAATAACACCTGTACTTTATATTTGTGGAAAGACTGACAGCACAACTAGAAATATCAATCTCTTTGGCGCAGTTTCACATATTAAGGAGTACTGTACGTATACTATTTTCCTTAAGTGAATACTTACTGTAATAAGTGAATGATGGAGTGTTTGTGTGAGTGTTTTTACTCTGTTCTTGTAATGCTTCCAAATGTTATACAAACCTCTGCCATTTCAGTTCAACAGGTATGTTAATTGGGGACAAGAAAGGCACTTTTCATTCATGTGGTTTTGAAGATGCTTTGCAATCCCTTACTTGATAAGAACAAGATCTACATGAAAACAACTCTTCTCTTAATTCAGTAATGTCTCAGGATTGATATGGTTGTGGTTGACATAGTCACACAGGGAACAGTTCTCTCAGGCTCCTTCATGGTGGTGAGACTTCCTTCAATACTGCACTTTCTTATCTTGCAAGCCAACTGAGTCTCATTTGCTGTCAACACATGTGGTATATGTTGATCTCATTCAGTCACTGGAATCTGATGTTATTTCTTTTCTTTTATAATTTAGCAGTGCACATTGTTGCTTAGTAAAGTTTTATCTAGCAAACAATGAACCAGAGTCCAAGACACTATTCTTAATTCCTTTCTTCAGCCTCCTTCACCTTCATCAATATTTCTACCACTGATGACTTTTCTGCCTTCCCTCTACTTAATCAAAATTTTGAAAGTTTTCCA
Source organism: Portunus trituberculatus (assembly GCF_017591435.1). NCBI lineage: Eukaryota > Metazoa > Arthropoda > Malacostraca > Decapoda > Portunidae > Portunus > Portunus trituberculatus. The sequence continues at coordinate 20,712,197 of NC_059272.1, read as the reverse complement.
ACTAATATTTTCCATTTACTTCTTGTTCAACTCTGCCCACATGACATTTGATCTTTCCTTTTCTGATACACTTCTGGGTCTTTCACTTTCTGCCAACCAACCCAGCAAGTACTAGTAGGCCTTAAAAAAAATAAATAAATAAATAAATAAAAATAAATAAATAAATAAAAAAGTAGGCAGGCGAAACAAAAAAGAAAACCAAAGTCACAGTAGTTCAGTGAGCTCACATGGATGAACAGAGACAGCACACTGGTCCACGGAGAATCTCATTTATGCATTGTATTAATTATACATCAATTTATCTTCATTGACTTAGGAATGTTAAGTTTAGTACAATACCATTTAAATAAATCTCATAAAAATCAGTCATCAGTGCACAAATATCTACATTAAATGTTTTCTCCAGTCAATATGTTTTGCCATAAATACTTTCAACCCTAAACTTTTTGTACTATCCAAAGTAAAGACAAGCATCAAGTTTAGGTTTTCCAGTAAAAGTATCTTGTTGGTGAAGAAAATTAAAATGAACACTTAATTCCTCACATCTGACGTCTTGACACACAAAAACCCTCAGGAGTTGGAGAAGCTTGATATATTTGTATCCTCATCATGATGGCAGACAGATAAGAAGTGTGACAATATATATTCGTTTTAAATTTTGAACAAATGTAATACAAAAAAAGTGTAAGACCTTTAGAAGAAATACTCACTGTGGTATAAGTAAAACCTTAAAAAAGTATGTAGTATGTATTGCACTTCAATCAGAGAAGTAGTAAGTCTTCCAACATGGCAGAAGGCACACAAACAATGACCTAATCTTTGCACAACTATCAGGTCACAAGACACAGTAATAAAACACAATGGTCTACAAAGACAACCAACAAATTAATATTTTCTGATGCTCACAACTCAAAGGCATTATTTCTACCATGTCACTCTTCACTATCATTTCAATGGCTCCTACAGAACACCATCACTTATGCAGCTGTGTGAGTTCTCTCATGAGCCAAGAGTCTGTCTTTCCTGTTGGAGCGAAAGGAACAGTATGGACAAGAGAAACGCTTTTCTCCTGAATGGATCCTAATGTGCTTCGTCAAATTGGACTTGTCGCTGGTCTGGTATGAGCACTCAGGGCACGAGAACGGCTTCTCTCCAGTGTGTGTGCGGTAATGCTTTGTAAAGTGGGAGGGCTTAGAGCAGGTGTAGCTGCACTCAGGACACTGATACTTTTCCACTCTGATGCTGGACGTGTTCTTCTCAAAGGTTGGGGTTCCTACCTTTTCAGCTATCTGAGTGTCATAATTCTGCCACATCTGTAGGGGACGGGTGTGCTATTCAGTTCATGACTTATCTACGTTTCCTGAAACTTATCATATAAACACAACTTTGACCAAGAATAATTTTCCTAATCCAGTAGAGCTTTTTTTTTACTGAGCAATGAAACTTTGAATATCAACTTTTGACAGTAAGTGTATAGTAGAATTTAATAATACATATTTACAATACTAATTTATTTGATCAATTTGAAAGAAGATTCTTTGCCTTTAAATCTTGAAATGTAATTTTTACCGTGAATAAATGCACAGAATCCTAAAGACATAAATGAGTTATATAAACCAAAATGCTATAATAACACTATTAAATTTATATCTCTTCTCACTTCATATATTTTCCTTTAAATGCTAATGGTTTAAGGAACAAAAGCTGGGTGAGGAGAGTCAATTACTAAAGTTGGCAGCCTGTCCTTGAGTTAATAAATGAAGTCAAGAAGACCACAGCACACAGTTCCTACATGCACCCTTAGGGCTGAGGGAAGGCTGACTGCTAGCAACTAATACTAACTTGCCCTTCACTAGTTTAAACTCAAAGTACCTCATGTTATGTGCCTTCGTACATGTTTGATCAAGTTAGATTTATCACTGGTATGGTATGGACAGTGCGCACATGAAAATGGTCTCTCTCCAGTGTGGGTGCGGTAATGCCTCTTAATGTGATAAACCTTTGAGCTAGTGTAACTACAACAAGGGCAACAAAAAGTTTTCTTCTTTTCGTTGTGAAGCACGTTCTTGGTGCTGTCCTGGGCTCCTACCTTGTCAGCCATATTAGTGTCATAATCCAGCCACACCTGTTGAGAAATTTTGAGTCTCACTAAATTTATCGCAATTTCAATCCTAACTAAGATATATTAAACATTCCTTTCATAAATCTCTTCTGTTACCATTGCAGACACAATAGTTCCAGCATGTATTACATGTGGTAATACTAACAATCCCCAAGTAAAAGGTAACTCTAAAAAATCACTCCAACACTGGTGCCTTAGCTCTGAGCTCTCTAGCTGTTAATAAGTAATTATTGTTAATCTTTTTCTTTTTTTCTTTCACACAAATGTGATGAGAAAATTTAGAATAATAAGCCAGATCAAGATTGTGACAAAAAGTAAAATCTAAAACATTTAGGATGATTTCCATAAATTATAATTAGCAATAACATTTAAAACTGCAACAATAAAATAAAAATGTCACTGTTTTGTGCAAGATTCCAAGAAATGAGACGAGGTGATGATGCAAGACAAAGATCTTGGGTTTTAGCAGGAAGACGCCCAACATTCATTCATTTATGAGTGCAGTAGCTGCCATATATATATATATATATATATATATATATATATATATATATATATATATATATATATATATATATATATATATATATATATATATATATAAGTTTAGCTTTTTACTTGTAGATATAAGTAACTTGTTTCATATCATTAGTTTCAAGATCAATATTATTTTTTCCCTTGGCACAACCCTCCCTTACCCCTTCTCTGGCAGCACATCTCAGATTTCTTCTTTAACTTTTCTTATATGTAAACATTATAAACTACACATAATATCAATGTTGAGTGCCATTCATTCAGATTTCATCAAGCACAGGAGTTCACAACATACCAGACACAATCCTGATGCTGTTCTGCTTTGGGTGTTAACAATACAAAATAGAGAATGATAGTACTAGTGGAAAAGGTGAGTCCATAGAGGTATTTGGTGTCTGCATCAAATCACTGCCACTTATTTTCATACTGCTGCATCACAGACACATGTTCCCTGAAGTGTTTGTGATTCTGGCACTAAATGCTCTGCTTCTCTATTCTTCATTATCAGAGGTATTTCTCAAGAGAGGACAATTGATCACTTTACAGTTAACTTTAATAGCTTACACTTTTAGATCACTACTGAAAATAAAATTATGGCAGACCTGTTTTTCTATTACCAAGGGTCATAATTCTTGAAGCATACTTCTTCTTCATGTTAGCATTGGACTCGGATGCATGTAGGTATAGGCTTTCATTACTGCTCCTCAGCTTTACAACACACCGATTGCCATGAAAAAATGTCTCATAAATCTACCACATGAGTTCAGGCCAAAAGTTAAAGTTCCACACCACTGTTTGTTAAAAATAATGAACAGAGATCAAGATGTTTATGGTATCCAACAAAAGAGTGCATCCAAGATTTACTGTACACACAGATTAACTCAGTGGTGTGTGTGCAGATGGTTCTTTACATTTCTCCTGCGAAGGGCTCGGTAAGGACACAGAGGACATGAGAACGGTTTTTCTCCAGTATGGATACGCAAATGCTGATTAAGATTGGACTTATCCCCAGTCTGATAAGAGCAATGGGGGCATGAGAATGGTTTCACTCCTGTGTGTGTTCGGCAGTGCTTTACAAGGTCACAACGATTTACAGTGCTGTAATTACAGTCTGCACACTGATACAGTCTTGACAGTTTCCTGCCGTAGGGAAGGCCGTCCTGGACAGCCGCGGGTCCTCCACGGCCTGCCATGTCACTGGCATTATTCAGCAACACCTGCAGGAAATGTACGTCTTAATAATTAAAAAAAATCTACATCTCCAGTGCAATGGATGGTATAGGAAGAAATGCACTGCTATTTGTTCTCTTCATGACTTAAAATTTAGACTTCTATGCTTTCTTTTGAAGAGGACTAAATACACAAGTACACAAACTACGTTTCTCACAGAACTTAAATTTTTTGAGACTAATAATATTTTCAAGGTTTGCAAATCCATGAAAACAAACAATATAACCACTTTACTTCATGCATCAGTGACTATTGTTCCTTATTTTAGATTAAAGAAGCACCAGCTTCAAGAATTCATTAGACACCAAAGTATAATTGAGTTTTCTATTTACTGAATACACACTGATACCCTTAAGTAAGCTTGAATGGGTACACTCCCATTAGTCAGTGCAGCATTCTCTTCACATACCAACAATAACAACAATGATGATATCCATGTGCCTCTGGAAAACATTCTTGTCTCTGGTAGCAATGGAAAACCAAATCCCCTCAACTACAGCAGACCTGGAGCCAGATCTACTAAGCAGTAGCAGATGGTAGTGGTAAAAGTGTTTCCTTATGATGGCTAAGTAATGAGTAATGACTGTATATAAACCATGTCATGCACACAGCATTGTATAAGAGTACAAAAAGATGAATTAAAGTAGATAAATATTTTGATGAAATAAATCTAAAGGAATATTTGAAAAAAAAAAAAAAAAAAAACTACGGGAACAGAAATAAAAATCTCTACATATCTGTAGCAAATGGCTATCTTATATAGAATAGACTGGCAGAGCAAGACTCTCTCTCTCTCTCTCTCTCTCTCTCATAAAACCCTTTTTTTTCACATGGCAGAGCAAGATTACACTTAAATAATACTTTATTAGGTTTATTCTTTCAGTTAATAAAACTTTTATTTATTTCCATATATATATACTACATAAATACATATCAACAAAAACAAAAATAACATCTAAATTATAACAAAAATACACTGCAGAAGACAGAAACCAAATGGCAACCATAATAGCTGTTTACATTAAAATCACATCATCCATTAAAAACAACTGGTAAACAAATAATCATTATATCAAATATTCATAATGAACTGCTTCCTATGAGTATTTTTCATTCATAATTTGCTCCATGTCATAGGCACTATTTTGAAAATTAATCAATTATATATATTTCTTCACAGTTTGCTATGGACATCTTGTGTTGGATAAAAATGCATTTCACAGGTGACTGTTCATTCCCCTTAAGAGTTGTTTGTATTCTCTCTCCTCTAAGTAAAGTTTGTAATCACTACCACTGATACATCTATCTACATTCTAGAGGCTAAGATGTGACAACAGATGCACAGTACTTCAAAGGTAACAAGTACAAGTAATGCCTTTCACAATTTTTTAGTACAATTTTTCTTTCAAATAATGTTTGTAATTTATTCCTGGCTCACCATCTACATAAAAATTATTATGACATTTGGCTGTCCCAAGGCCCTTCAGTCAATGTGTGTGCGGATGTGTCGGTTCACGTGGCTGCTGTTGCTGGACTGATAGGTGCAAAAGGGGCAGGAGAATGGCTTTTCACCTGTATGTATTCGTAGGTGAAGTTTGAGATTGAATTTCTTGTTGCTCTTGTATGAACAGTGAGGACATGCAAACGGCTTCTCCCCTGTGTGTGTTCGGTTATGTTCTTTAAGACCAGATGGAGTGTAGGCTGAGAATGAACAGTGGGGACACTGATGGACCTTTCTAGTGAAGAGAGGCTGCCCCTCATCTCTGGACCGTCCTCCATCAAGCCTCTGGTGGCATGTACTCACTTCCACCTGTTGAGGATGCCAGGCTTATTACTGAGCATTGCCATTATACACACATCTTCCACCTACATGAACAATGCTCTTACAGCATTGATATAAACTTAAGATCATAAATCTACCTGTGAAAAAGCTACCTGCCATAGTGTAAGATAACTATCAGCAGTATTGAGATACAAGTACTATACCATTATGTACTTATTTGACATCATTGAGACCTATATGGTTCAGATTGGAGGTTTTGCCAGATTACAGATTGATCCAGCTAGAACACACTTAACTAATTAGTTGACAACCTCATCTGTGAGGGTTGTTACCGAGAGCAACTGTGGTGCAACAATTAGCACATTTGCCTGACATGTGGTAGATCCAAGATTCAATTCCTGAGCAGTGTCGGCATTTTCTGGTGAATCCCCTACTCTAACATTATCCTACTTTAAAGATGTTTCATATGTTTGTTCAAGTTGGTTGATAAAGAAACTGACATTCAGAAATAAATTTCATGAACAACATTTTCAAAGATAGCATTGTTGATGTTCTTTAAGACAATCAACCTTAGGTCCTCTTGAAGCAGTCACTTAATATCTCTTGCATATATTCATATATTTCACTTCTCATTTCAAGAAGTCATGTATCTATATTTTACTACATATTTTTTCTCAAATTCTTTGGCAAGGTAGAAAAATAAAATTACAGTTTCATTTTATTAATAAAATAAAAGTATACAATAAATTGAAGCAAATCTTTAAAGGACTCCCTACAAATGGAGTACTTTAACCTCCACTGCTTGCATTAGGATTGCATTGCAAAGCTAAATTCCTCATTCATTTTTAAGACAAAACCACAGAAAAAAAGAGAGCAATGGTTTTGAAAATTAAAAGATTTGTGTGAGGAAGGAAACAAAAATTTCTTCACTTGTGTTTCCACATCAGTATTTCAGTGTGTTTCAACAAAGATCTCACCATGCTAATTAGGTTCAGCACATATGATAATACTGCTTCCCTGAATAATTTCATAAAGTTTCTGTGTTGTATTTGTATGTGACAAATTTATAAACATGCAATATTAATTTAGTGCACTTCTGTGAAGAGTTATTATTCATCTTGGTTAGCTGATTTCTAAATATGTAAACATACTTGTGTTATACCACTTAATTATTTGTACTGAATGCCTACAGGGAACATGCCCATAATGTAACAAAAAAAAAAAATATCAATACATCAGACTTTAAACCCAGACATCCATGACTTTCAGGCAGTCATTATAGTCAGAAATGGTTCACAAAATTTATCAAGAATCTGGAAAGAAGAAAAAAAGACAAAAAGAAAGGGGTGGGGGCAGAGAGAACTCTGAATGCAACTTCAAGGATATTTCATGTATATGAAATCTGCATTCTACCTTGGATGAGTTTCATTCCCAAATGGCTGACTGGTTGCTGGTAGGAGAGTATGTGAATGTCATACAAGCCTCATTTTTTCATAAAATTACACAAAAATACTATTATGAAATTATCATATATGATTAAATATGCACCTAACAAGTAAATAAGAAAATATTACATTATGATCCAACAGCATACATGACACATGCACCTATTCAGGCAAAGGAAGTCTGGAAGTGTGCTGTGCATGCATACTCTTAGTTTATCTGATAATATCAGTCTTGTTTACTTGCTTATCACTAACCACTCCTATATTATAAGACTTAATTTCATACTTTTGCAGTTACATCTGAAGAAGATAAAGCTGAACAGGCTAAAGGCCTCTGTGGCATTCAAACAATACTCCAATTCTGCTTTGTAAACAGCATCAAGGGAAAGGACTAATTCACTATGCATTTGACATGACTGTCTGAGGCTGCAGGCTTACCTGTGGAATTTCACGCATTGATTATAAAGTTCAATTTCATACCCATTTGTTTGATAAATCAATGTTTCCTCATATCAACTTGATAACAACTCTGGTTAAAACAGTTTTCTATAAATCATAGCATTAAGAGAAGCAAACTTGAACATTACTGTCAAGGGCATAGTTCTGTTAAAGCCATTATTAAGGTTGAAGGTAGCTTTCCACATAAGATTTATTTTAAAGAGAGAAAAATAAATTAACTTCAACATGGATTACCACACCATAAATTATGAAAACTTTGCTTGACATATTGGTGGGAGACTTTCCCTCAGCAAAGCATCTCTACAATTGCTCTTAGGTGTTTCAGTCTACTTCCTTTCTCTGTGGTGAGAGTGGGGACACAACAAAAAGTCTGTCATGTGTCCGCACATGCTTCTTCAGGTCACTGCTATTAGCTGAGCGGTACAGGCACACAGAGCAGGAATACGGCTTCTCTCCAGTGTGAACACGGAAATGCTTTCTCAAGTCTCGTCTAGTACCAGACTGGTAAGAACAACTAGAACAGCTGAAGGGTTTTTCCCCTGTATGGGTTCTGTAATGTTCCCGCATGTGTGAGTGACTGTTAGTGGTGTAGAAACAGCAAGGACACTGATGCTTCTTCTTTGAAGTGATGTATCCTTTCCCGGCGCCTCCCAACACACTTCTCAGGGAGTCATTGGCCCGCCCCACCTGTAGAGGAGGCACATCTCATTCATGTTCAACATACTGCTCACAAGCTCTTTCAATTTTACACTACTATACTTAACTATAAGGTAGTTACATAATATAAGGTCAAGTAGTCACTGTTGATATTAAAAATAAACTACAGATTAAACACATATTTCTGGCACCCAACGTCACCAACACATTACAATAACCTCATGGTGCTACTTTCTTAGATAATTTCTTGTTCATGATATTGCATTATACAAAAGGTTAGTCACCAGCATGGACTCTAAAGAACTGTAGAAGCCAAGTCACTTGTGAACACTCTTGGTACTGTATCTCCTCAAAAAAATTCATGTTCATGATCATGAGATAGCATTACTGTACTTCCCTGTTGTCAAGACAGACTTCTCTTTCTTTCTGCAATTTGCTTTCCATAATAATAATTTTACCTTTGCTCATCTCTCACTGATTTCTTAGCGGTCATTCCCTACCTCTGTGTCTTCCTCACAGCTGACACTCCCCAACACTCTTCCCTCACACATTCTCTCTATTCCTATACTCTGGTGTTGCATACTTTTTTTTTTTTTTTTTTTTTAGAACATACAACACCAAGGGTTTTGAGTATTATATCTAATGTGAGGCTGAAAAAAAGTTATAATATCTGCACTTGTCATATATTTGCTTAAGAACTGTATACAAAGTATTCCACACTAATTTATAGCTTTGGGATCTTCATTAAACAACACATATTAACTACCAGTGTATTATTACTACACACAGAAGCAATCACTACATTTTATCTCAATACAAAAATATGCTAATACTATACCTAGAAAACAGGCCTTGATGTATCTGCACTAGGGCAAGGCTACGGCCAAACCTACGGGAGTGAGAGACACTACACTACACCAACACATCAAGGGCAGCTCTTAATGTTATTGCCTTCACTACAAACACCTTTTGTGAATGCAGGATGGTTCTTACTTGAAGAATTAAGTAATAATTTAAAGCACAATTTCTTTAACAAGAGAAATAAGTTCTTGGCACATAATGTTTAGTGCAATTAACAAAAGGTGAAGTGACTCAAGTGACTACTTCAGTCTGCTATTTATATAAGCTTAAAACTCCACTAACAGCTTAAGTTTTAATTTGGCCATCAAAGAAGGTAGAGGGAAAAGAATATCTAACTCATACTTCTGAACTGATATTCTTGTCTTTACTCCTTGGGTGAACTAGGGGCCATGTTTCAGCATATGACACATCAAAGCATTCTTCTGAGAGGAACGGTACGGGCATTTTGAACAAGTGTAAGGCTTTTCGCCTGTGTGTATCCGAATGTGGATTTGTAAACTGTCCTTCCTGGCTGCACGGAATGGACAGTAAGGACAATTAAAAGGTTTTTCTCCTGTGTGGGTCCGAATGTGCAATTTAAGATTATCCTTAGAAGCAGCACCATATGTACAAAAAGGACAGCTGAAAGGTTTCTCTCCGGTGTGGGTACGAATGTGCTTAGTAATGTGGTCTTTCCTGACTGCGGAATATTTACAGAAGGGGCACTGATGCAGCTTGCCGACCGCTCCTCTCCTGCTTTTCCGCGTGTCACCACTGATCAGTCCCACCTGTTGGGAATTTCCTAGCTTAGTTACAAGGGTCAGTCATAGATTACTTTATCAACTTAGAAACAAAATATATAAAGGTCAAGAATGAAGATCATGCTTTCATGACTAGAAGAACGGCTGATCTCTGAGTAATTCACCGTAGTAAAAGGTTCACAGAGCAAACAGCTGTACACCTTTATGAGAATAATTTCTTGAAATGAGTGACTTTTCTTGTACTGTGATATAAGTTACACATTTTACACACACTTAAATATTTGTTCCAAATGTATCTTACTTCTATGATTTTACAGCTCCTTAAGCTGAGTCAGAGAAGAGCGAGAAGGGAATCTTCCAGTCTCCAGAACACATGAGTTACACACTAAAGCCTTAAAATTAATTGTTTGACACATTTATACTTAAAAGTTTTTATACTGACCATAGAAAATTATTTAAAATCTACCATTGTATACAATAATTTATCAAAACAGCTCTACATCTCATGAACGTCCACAGGGAATGGCAGCTCCAGTGTGCCACTGCGACGCTCTGGTCCACGGCCGAGACGGAATGCTGACGCAGCAGCCAAAGGTGAAAAGTGATACTTTCTTAAGTAGATTTGTTACTCTGTTACACTGCTTCCTTATGATGCAACATTCTCCAAAGTAATTCATAGTAACTTAAATACAGTCTGACACAAATGCCATTACACAATGTGTGTGTGTGTGTGTGTGTGTGTGTGTGTGTGTGTGTGTGTGTGTGTGTGTGTGTGTGTGTGTGTGTGTGTGTGTGTGTGTGTGTGTGTGTGTGTGTGTGCATATCTTGAATCTCTATCATTTTGATAATTATGTTCTGGACATGTTTATGTACTTACATGCAAAGATATGAAGATGTGTGTGTGTGTGTGTGTGTGTGTGTGTGTGTGTGTGTGTGTGTGTGTGTGTGTGTGTGTGTGTGTGTGTGTGTGTTTTCTGCCGTTAAGATATTCAATGGCACTAGAAAGGCACAGACAGGGTGGCTTCTTCAACCTTACTTGTGTGGAGGAATCAATTCACAGTACAACTGCTTTCCATTACTCTAAGAATATGTGTAAGTATGTAAGCAAAAAAGCTTCTACTTATTACAAATCTGCACAGGATTCCTCTGAAAATTAGAAAACAGCAATCTGCTGTATTCAGACATGATCCACTTGTGCTGTCTTCATATCTGTCCTTCATTATTGAACATTTGAATCTACACACTGTGACTATGGTCCTGCCCTGGCAGCACCGCCTCAGTGTGAAAGGAGACAAGAAGCTCTTAAAGCCATCAAAAGCTCCAAATGCAATCATGTAAAGTGTACCATGCCAAGATGAGTGTTATACTGAGCTTGACAGTGTCACTGAATCTATGCCTCTCTTAATTGGTCTCCTAATAATATTGTATCTATTTTATATTTTGTACTATATTACTTTACATTCACTGGGCTACAATAGATAATCATTAACAAACTTTTCATTCAAAAAGATAGTTAAGTCAAAATCTGTTTTGTCTACTTACTGTCATTAATGCAAGTTCAGCTAGATGTTTCTTGCCCCTGGGCAGGGCAGGCCAGCTACACTACATGCTTAACTCTAGTTGAACATGATCAGCTACACATACTACATATAAATAAATGTAGGAATAGTTTATCTATACAATTTAAATTATCCTGCATGCACAAGCACACACACACACACACACACACACACACACACACACACACACATAATAATAATAATAATAATAATAATAATAATAATAATAATAATAATAATAATAAATAAATAAATAAATAAATAATAAAATAAATAAATGAATAAAAATAAATAAATAAATAATAATTAAAGAGTTTTTATATGAGAATGTGATCTGGGATATAAGTTCCCTCAATATTAGTACTCACTCAAGAGCCATTTATGTGTTTGTCTTCAAGATATGAGTGGTGCAATTACTTAACATACAGACCTGACATGTCTTGCAAAATTTGTAGAAATACAGGTCTTGTTAGTAAAATACTTTATATGGATATCTTGTAAGTAAAAAGGAAGAGAATGTTATCTAAAAATTTCATATTTGAAATAATGTAAAAGTATGAGTCAGACCTATATAAGATATAAAAAACAGGATAGTTTTGGTAAAGATCATTCTTGTAATATATAGTGCTTGTGCATTAACACTTGTATATGCATGCGCACACACACACACACACACACACACACACACACACACACACACACACACACACACACACAAAATTATAAGTAGATTTTGGCATCACTAACACTGACCCAACACAACAGACTGGTTCTCTACCACCACTACTCTACAGTAAGCCTACGCCTAACTGCCGTGCATCTCCCTGGTGTCCTGGGATCCAATCGCATCTCTTGGCAGCACTTCAAATATTCCACAACTCCGTTATTCTGATGATAGCTCTGCTTGGATATAAAACTGTTAAGATGGTGTTCTTGCTGTAGGAAGATGGCAGCTCAGCCTTGAGAGAGGACATACTAGTCACAGAAAAGAGTTCAGTCTAAGGAACCAGACACGACATGAAGTGTGATATATCTTCTGGCCTGTACATAGAATGAATTTTGTCAGCAAAACATGTAAACAAATAAGAATTAATTGCTAGCATTTGCTTTCCTCAGCAAAAGCATACTTGTCTTTAATTTAAAATATGCAAAATACTGTATATGTGGAATGTAAATAATAAAATTATGGAAAAAATTATTATAAGGGCAATTGTTTGTGAATGATTAGTGAAATAAGTTAAGGGTCTTTAAGTTATTGACTAGAAATCTGTACACTAGCAAAGTTCTTTATGTTTCTTTAAGAGGTGACACTTAAAAGCTGACCTCTGTGAAGCCCGGTAGGGGCAACTGGGACAAGAGTACGGTTTCTCGCCAGTATGAATCCGAACATGATTATTTAGCGTGTGCTTGGTTGACGAGCGGAAGGGACAGTGAGGGCATGAAAAAGGTTTCTCGCCAGTGTGGGTGCGAATGTGTTGGATCAGCTTGTCTTTCTTTGTGGCACAGTATGGACAAAAGGGACAAGTGAAGGGCTTCTCGCCTGTGTGAATGCGGACATGGTTGAGGAGCCTGTCTTTGGTGGTGAAACTGTGAGAGCAATAGGAACATTTATAGGGTTTCTCTCCCGTGTGTGTTCTTATGTGCTTAGTCATGTGATCTTTCCTATCTGTGGAATATTTGCAGTAAGGGCACTGATGCAACTTCTTGACAGCTCCTTCCTTGCCATGCCTCCAGCCATCATTCTTCAGTCCCACCTGTTGGGAATGCCTCCCTTAATTACTGTCATCAGTCAACTTCTACACTAATAACTTATCATTGTATTTCATAAACACCATTTAAGGACTATTAACTATGGTTATCATGCAACTGAGAGGGTTGCACACTTGCATGCAACACAAATCATTATATAAATAGGGCATACATATTCCAACCTGCCATCCAGTTCATCTACCTTGGTCACAACATTGTCATTCATCTGTCAGTGTGTGGCAGTCACGTGTCACAGGTCTGGGAGCCACACTAATTCTCTTCAGTAATTTCCAAGTCTTAAACTAATACCTAAGTTATTCTGAGCATTCATAAATGTTAAGAGTACTTTATGAGTTCAAATCTACACAAGTGAAAATTTTTGCTAAAAATGCTGGACAAGTTAAAAATTTTAAAGCTTTACTTCAAAATATTCATAAAATGCTGAAGCAAATCTATATCAGTATCTAAGTCTGTCTTTAGTCAAGATACAAAACTCCCTGTAACTGCACTGTTGGCAGGACTGTCACTGGTCAAGACTGGTGGTCTATCGATTTTCAGCAGCATGGATTCGTAAATGGTTGTTTAAGGTATTTTTAGTTGAACACCGAAATGGGCAAAGAGAGCAATTAAATGGCTTTTCTCCAGTGTGGGTGCGAATATGCTGCCTCAGCTTGTCTTTCTTGGTGGCACTGTAGTTACAGTGAGGACAGGAAAAGGGCTTTTCGCCAGTGTGGGTGCGGAAATGGGATATCAGTTTGTCCTTAGTGGTGGCACTATAGGTACAGTAATGGCAGGTAAAGGGTTTCTCTCCAGTGTGAGTGCGAATGTGCTTAATGACGTGGTCTTTTCTATCTGTGGAATATTTGCAGTACGGACACTGGTGCACCTTGCTGACCGCTCCTCTCCCGCTACTCTTCTCATTGTTTTGTTCCACCTGCAGGGAATGCCTAACTTAATTATTGTCATCTTTCAAATCCAAATCTACAACTTAAGTTTATGAAATAATGATTAGCTAATTTATACATTGCATGCATGTAAAGTATAGACTAAATTTAAATGTACAAATTAATTTACTTTATCACTTAATTAAATCTAAATTACTGCTAAGTTTAAAGATAAGATATTAGTTGCCAGACTAGGGAGGGGAGTATTTAAAAATAAACCACAAATGTCAAAGGAGAGGATGTAAAAATAATGTGAGCAGAGAGAAGTGGCCAGTATGTGCTGGGCTCTCCAACCCTCAACAATATGTGAGCTTGTCAACACTAACAGCAGCAGCAGCAGCAGCAGCCGGAGCAATAACAATGTACTTTTTGCCAAACATGCATTTACTCATAAATGGAAATAATAAATATCTCACTGCCTAATTATCACTTTCAATGCTCCCATGTTATCTCCATTCATATACATACAACCTTCTTCCAAGATGGGAGAGCTTCTTGTAAACAGAGGTAAGTTACTGAATATTTCTTAATAAGGCATTTCTGCATTTAGATTTGTCTCATATCATAATGCTCCTGTATGATACATGTGTGTATGTGTGCGCATGTCATGTTGGAGAAGTTTCACAAAGTAATGGTGATCACAAGATTATGAGAATTACCCTTAATTAATTTGTGGAAAAATATTATGTATGTGTAAGCTGTACTCGATATCATTATAACCAATGCATACATTTAAAGAGAAAACTGTACTCAGTTAGTGAGCACTGTAAGTAATTCTAATCATGAAATCTCTTTCTAGTTATTTTTTCTGAGCATCAAAGTTTACTAACTCTACATTAAACTATTTTTCACTGAAAAAAAAAAAAAAAAGGAAAACCAAATATAAATGAACAAATAAAAACTTTATCATGCAAATGAATGAGAGTTAACAAGAAGCAGGTTGCACCACACCCTAAAGTTCCCACCACCAATCAGAGCACCAGGAAGCAGGTTCAAGTTCCCAACTAGGCAATACCAAGAATATCAAGCTAATTAATATACAACATGAACTATGCCATGGAAAGGAGCCAGGTAAACTGTCTTTTCACCAATGGAGCACAAAACATAGGCAGGTCTGTGGTGATAATGAGCCATCAATGCTACAGGTCAGTTCATTTATCTATGGATACTTGTGTATTTAAAAAGTTTCCATAGTTCTATTCACCATTCTTCCTATACACTTCTAAGCTGCATCCATGTATGTTTTGGTCTCAATGTAAGTACATACTTTTAGGAAATCTTCCACATATAATACAATGCACAGCTATGTAATAAGGCTAAAGAAATTATAAAAATGTTTCTTATATTTTTATTTTCATTACAAAATCTATTAACTTCATTATAATCTATGTCATATGACTATCATTACTGAGAAATTCATGAAACTGTCACAAAAATAAGGTGATCATATTACTAACTGAGCAAGAAATCCTCATTGGCCCTGAACTCCACTGGTGTGCTACAATGACCACACCAGTGTTGCCAGGCAGTGAAGGTGGTCTGCCCTTCCCCATCTTCCAAATACTAGTTGGGAAAGAGCTAAGTATAAAACCTGTCAATGTTAAAATCCTCCCTGAAACTGGAGATTTGGCATATATACTTTTTTATTTGTTGGCATAGAAGGTTGCTTTGAGAGATGATGGACAATGGCTGCAAAGTCTCCTCTAGAAAATGTGCATATGCATATCACCAGAAGGAAGAAAAATCTTGTTCTTAAAATCATTATTGCTTAATGATTATAATTTCATCTTTTCTTATTTCTTGGACTTCACCTTACAACTGGGCAAAATAAAAATGCAGAGAACTTGTCTCTAAAATCCTGATGGTGATATTTGTCTCGTTCTGTAACAATGCAATGATCACAATACTGTAAACATCACCTGGACTCAGCTCAAGGTAGTGACTGATCCCCTGGCCGGCAATTTGGTTCAGATCACTTTCTTAATGTTTATTCAGAAATGTGATGTTACAATGGTGGACAGTGGCATGACCACAATGATATAAAAACAACAGGAAATCAAAAACTGTTGTACTTGCTCCAACATCATTTGTTATATAATGTAATACTAAATTTGAACTATTATAGGTTGTGACACTTCTCCCTATCTTCTTCCCCATGTCACAAATTTGGTTCTCAACTTGTGAAAACATTTGATTTCACTTATCTTTCCTGGAATACTATAGTAGTAGTATAATACAATATTGTAAGCTGCAGTCATACTTTTCAATGTTATCTGCATTTTGTTTTTGCATTAGAAAAGCTTTTTAAACAACTAAATAATTAACTGAATAGTCAGTTTTCTAAGAGTGTAATAGAGCTGCATAGTAGAGGCTCATTCCATAGAAACCAACAAAACAGTACATGGTTGACCCAAGCCAAAGTCAATCCACAGTCTCCATAACCTCAAACAAAATAAATAAAATAAAATAAATAAGAAAAAATAATAATAATAATGAATAAAAAAAAAAATAATAATAATTGCAGGAAAGATGAAAGCTATACAATAACTTGGCAAGAAATAAAACCAACAGTTTAGCTAACAGTTAACACTAAACATTTGAACCAGTAAGATCCATTGGCATCTCTTAGGTCAGTATTCAATCTTAATTACTCTGTCAATAAATTTTCCCCTTGCAATTTGGTTCTGATCAACTCATGACTTCTGGATACAGCCATGCTGTTGTCCTCATGCTTGCTAAGGTGGTACCTCAAAGTGGACGAGTGAGAGGCTCGGTAAGGACACAAGGAGCATGCAAAAGGCTTCTCCCCAGTATGTACTCTCATGTGTTGAGTAAGACAGTACTTGGTGGCTGAGCGATAGCTACAATGAGCACAGCTGTAAGGCTTCTCGCCAGTGTGTCTGCGAATGTGTTTCCGCAAGTGATCTTTCCTAGCAGTAAAGTGACTACAAAATGGGCAGTGGTGCACCTTGTTGCTGGCCGCTCCCCGAGTAAATCTGGCACCACCTTGCTCCAACTCTACCTGTAGGGAATGCCTTCTTAATTACTGGTATCTCAATACACTCAAAGCCTTTACTTTCACTAACAATTATCATTGAAATGATAATTGATCATTGGTGATAACAGGAAACATATTCTGAGAGGGTGCCCCGGAATGTTGATGACAAAGACTCATCTCGTGACTGATGAACGATGCATTTTCATGAAAATGAAGATGTGCGGGAGGAAATGTTACTTATGATACTCGAGATATGAGAGGAAATTTCCATTCCAACTTCCATCATATTATTGTACATGAGGGATTAACTTCAGGAAACTAATAAATACCTCAATAATTTCAAAGTTCTCTAGAAAACTATGCACTAATCTTAAATATGGATTCTTAGCCACTATAATCTAAAGTATATAAATATACATTAGAACTTGTATTGTACATTACACCCATATAAAACTATGTGCCTCTAATCATTACAAAATAGCAAGACTGTTAAAAATTATTTGGTAATTTAATCTTAACAATAACTACATTGGACCCACCAACAACAACTCCAACAAATATGAGCTTCATTTTCAGTGGTGCCAACACAGCAGCAGTCATGTTTGCTAAGCCTGAGGGTCTCCACACCAACTTCCCTCCACTCCCTAGTAAGAAACAGAAGTTTCTTACTAGCACTGCTGCAGTGAGGCCTGAGTGTGTGGTGTGCACTATAACTATAACCTAAGCCTTCAGGCAGGTGCACAGAATACTGCTTAACTCATAGTGGTAGTTTTAGTGCTAATATAAAAACTGGCAACATACCAGTGTTAGGACTTCCAAGAGTCCACTTTGAACTTTGTAACCATTTCCTGACTTTACTTTGGGAAAATTACTAATATGCACTGATGTGTGTGTGTGTGTGTGTGTGTGTGTGTGTGTGTGTGTGTGTGTGTGTGTGTGTGTGTGTGTGTGTGTGATATAATATACTATAAAGTTTTTTGTCTAGGGAAAAAGGCCATGACTGGCAAAAAGTATTGGTGTTTACAATTCATATATGGAACTCCATGACTGGAGAAAGAACCCATCTTCTCAAACTGTTTCAAGGACAATAGAAATTAAATTATATGGGAATGCATACATTTTTGATAAACGTGATGCCCTAAATTCTTAGGTTTTGTGCTTCAGTAAATGACATTGCAGAGCAGACTTTTGTGATGCCCGGTAGGGACAGAGGGAACAGTTGTAGGGCTTCTCCCCTGTGTGAATTCTAATGTGCTTGTTCAAGGCGTATTTTGTAGCAGAGCGGTGGGGGCAGTGGGTACAGACAAAGGGTTTCTCTCCAGTGTGTGTACGTATGTGCTTTGACATATGGTCTTTTCTAACTGTGGTGTGATTGCAGTAGGGACACTGGTTCACCTTGCTGCCCGCTCCTCTTCCGCTATTCCTCGAACCATCACTGTAGGCTTCCACCTGCCGGGAACGCCTAACTTAATTACTGCCGTCATTCTGTGGCTATATTACCATAATTAAATTAAAATTACTGAGAAAAGTATACTGAATAACTTCCAAGTTAAAATAAAAATCAAGAAACATGCCAATGTTCAAAATTATCAAAATACTAAATGCTTTTGACTGGTTTTCATAGACCTTATGTCTACAAAATTTTAAATTATCAGCATCATTAATGAAGGATGAGTAACTTAAAAATAAATCAAAAGAAAAAGAAAAGCAGTATCCATAAAACCAAAAGACTGAACTTACTTCATTTGCATGAGTGAAAACCTCATGTTCACACAACATATCAAGTCAAGAAAACAGAGTACCATCTGAAATTTTATTGAATATGATTCTCATGAGGATGATGATGAACTAAACAATTACTCAGAGTTCATGTAATGCAGAAACCTTTACACACAGCATTCACTCACACTCTGTCATACATCACACAATCTTACAAAATATTCAACAAGTCTCTAAGTTCAAACCTACAATGGAGATGGTTGGAAATATAAATGTCTCAGATACTTCAGACTTGACTTTGTTTCATGATGAACAACCCCACACCATATTGCAAGTGACTGAACAAGAGAGCTTATGTTATAGTATAGATGCTTTCCACACAAACTATTTGAGTTTTCTGAACAGAAACATGTAGGCATAGCACAAGGTTCCTGTATACGATTCTGTTTACATGTATTTCCCTGCTACTAAAATTCGAAGAAAAGCAAATCAGGACAATTTCTCATTTCTTATGTGTCAACATGTGAGTCATTAAAGTTGACCTCTGGGAGGCCCGATAGGGGCAAAGGGAGCAAGAGTATGGTTTTTCCCCTGTGTGGATTCGGATATGATTGATGAGTGTGTGTTTTGTACTAGCACAGTAGGAGCAGTGTGGGCAAGTGAATGGCTTCTCTCCTGTGTGTGTGCGAATGTGCTTTGTCATGCAAGCTTTCCTAAACGTGGAATAAGCACAGTAGGGACAGCGATGCACTTTGCCAGCCACCCGTCTCTCGCTAAGCATCGGTGCCTCAGAGCTCAAGTCCACCTGTTGGAAATGCCCCTGTTATTGGCATCACTCTAGTATTACATTCACCTTGCTTTCTACAAGCACATGAAAATTAAAAGTTATTAGCTCACTAGTCTACATGCAAACAGGGCATGTGACCTCTCAACCCCAAATGAAGAAACTTTCTTTGGCAGAAGTCAGGTTCCCTTAACCATCCCAGCCAGATTAACTAAAAAGGATACCAAGAAATAAAAACAGTAAGACGATACATATTGTGTGAATGTGACCAAAGAAACAAAGCAAACACTCAGCACCAACATGATATAGTAAGATATACAATCTTGATTACCTACAAAGATAATTTGGCCTATACAAGGACTATTCAAGTATTTTTACCTTTTTAACCTGGGGGGTCGCTATGCACTCCTATCCAATAGATGTAAATATATGTCTTTGTCTTTATTGGTGCACTTCACATCCAAGAGATGTAAACATGTCCTGTTTAATTCTAGCTTACTAGAGCATGAATACCTTTTCTGACATGGATTGTTTTATAAATAACAATATGGGTAACAAAATTAAACAGTAACAAAGAAATTCTACTGGGAGAACTTTCCAGGCATATCCTTATCTCTCACACACACACACACACACACACACACACACACACACACACACACACACACACACACAAGGGGAGGAGGGGCATTAAGTCTTACCACCTTCACCAACCAATTCTGTCTCTTTTATCATTCTACAACTGGAAAGTTTTTTCTCCTCAAAGGAGGACTAGCTCACTCACTCCTCCAAGGAGGAAGACCTTTTCTTTGATGACCAAAGACTTCCTCAGCCAGCCACCCCAGAGGAATAAAATAATGTAAGAGAATATTGTCCAAATTATTTCATTATGAAGGAAAATTCATATTATTGAGATGCTTTGTCGGTGTGAAAAACACTGATTTCATAGTGCATTTTTTCATACACGATACTTGACTATTTGGTTCAGTTTTACATTGGAATCATTGTTAGATACACCCTGGGGCGAGAGGGTTAAGCCAAGCTGAGTAACAGTAAATGTGGTCACAGGACAGAATCAGCAAAGTTCTTTTCCTGTATGTTACAACTAGATAAACAAACAACAGCACCATTAAAATTTCCAACAGCAAATTACCAACATTTGCTAGACC
Organism: Portunus trituberculatus; assembly: GCF_017591435.1. Taxonomy (NCBI): domain Eukaryota; kingdom Metazoa; phylum Arthropoda; class Malacostraca; order Decapoda; family Portunidae; genus Portunus; species Portunus trituberculatus. The sequence goes on along the minus strand of NC_059272.1, from coordinate 20,691,444 downwards.
TGCTTCTGTATTCATTTGTGACAGCTTGCAAAATAAAAAAAAATGATCGAGTAACTGCAGAATAATCAACACTGCACACAGTAAATCATTAAAATGTATTATATTTACAAAAAATTTACTCTCGTATATCTACTTCAAGAATCTCTTTCCTAAAATCACAAGACTAATTTAACAGCACCAAATAGTTTCACTTCCTATTAATTACAGGGAAACAAAACTCCCACCCAGTAAGACTAGAACATAAGGTTAAATAACCATATTTCTCAAATATTCCTCTCCCAAATCTAGTCCAACTACACTTAGTGGAGTTAGGCATATCTTGTAACATCTGTCTTCTCTATCTGCACAGGATAACTACAAAACACCAAACAGTATCAATTTGTCTGATAAGTTATGAACCACCTATACTTTCAAGTTTCCTTCTCAGAAAATTAAGAAGGTAGTGACATTCTTTAGTTTCATCAAGCTGTAAATGAATTTGTGATTTCAATCACAAATCATATTTCTATCCAAATTCTATTCATATCCCCAAGCCAACTAAAATAATAAAAAATTTTAACAAGTAAATTTGTTAACTTCCATGTATGTATAACCTCCCAATATCAATTTTATGCAGTATCATCACTCGCTGAATACCTAAAGATATCATGGTTTCAAACCAATAACAAACAACAAATCCCACCACTTGCACATGACAAAACCAGACAATGACATCCACTTCATCACTGCCTTTTCTACCATTTTTGTAAACTCGGATAAGTAGATGAGAATGATTCCTCTTTAATGAAATGTTCTTTGAAAAACGAGGAAGGTTACACATCTAACCAGCTTTTAGGAAAATTAAAGTAGATTAATAGAAAAACAGCCCACTTCAAAGAAAATACACATGGTGGAAAGCACTTCCGCAACACTGGCTCTGGTACCAACAAAATTAACTCATCATGTGTACAATATTATTAGTGACATATTTTAAAGAAATATGGTCCCATATATTACAAGCAATAATGGAAGAATAATTCTAAGACCAAGAAAACAAATTAATACTCATAAAAAAACAAAATGCATAAAATTCATTCACTAACAAAGAACTTAGTATCTGGAATATTAGAAATCACTTGTTTGAAGGAAGATCCCAACAGTGCCAGCAAAGCACACTATATTTCTATCTATCTATCTATCTATCTATTTATTTATTTATCTATCTATCTATTTATTTATCTATCTATCTATCTATTTGTGTGTATATATATATATATATATATATATATATATATATATATATATATATATATATATATATATATATATATATATTATCTCCCCTTCAAATATTATCTATGAAAAAAAGTTGTGAATTGGCAAAAATATAGAATATATATATATATATATATATATATATATATATATATATATATATATATATATATATATAATGCATCAAATTGTACCAAAAAAATCTGCCAAGTTGGTTATAAAATGGATATCTAAGCAATGTAATACAAAAAGATGGTTGGTTACCTGGTTATCTATTTAATAAGCACCAACTTCAAACTAAAAATAAGCTTCTCTTGCTTTTCATCCTGTCACAGTAACTGCCAAATGTACACCCTTACAAAGCTATAGTAACAATCCTTCCTTTCCTGTACCACATTTCTATCACACATAAAATGTTAGAACACGTGACAATGTACAAATATAGGAACAATAATGAAGTAGTGCTAATTGACATCCAGTGTGGCCAAGGAGTGGCTCAGGATTTGTGAGTCAGCAAGTGATTGATGAGGGCAGCACGCTGAGCCCCTCGATAAGGACACAGGGAGCAACTGTACGGCTTCTCTCCGGTGTGAATCCGCACGTGGTTGCTCATGGCATACTTAGTGGAGGATCGGTAAGGACAGTGAGGGCAGGTAAAGGGCTTTTCTCCCGTGTGTCTACGGATATGTTTGGTCAGGCCGTGCTTCCTAATGGTAGAATATGAACAGAAGGGACACTGATGGATGGTGACGACAGCTTCTCTCCCTCTAATTCTTGTACCATCTTTGTTCAGTGCCACCTGTCGGAAAGCCTAACTTAAGTATTACAGTACAAAAAACAAGACAATTTGTCACAGGTAATTTCCCATTCCAACACCTCTATCTGTTCACTGCTCTCCTTTCTGAAAACAGTGCCACTGTTAAGGATTACTGTATGCTCCTAGTGGAATGCCTGGCAAAGCTGATAAAAGCTGATAGTTTGCTCTTAGTGGAATGCTTCGCAAAGCTGATAAAGACTGCCAAAAAAAATAAGTAAATTGTGGTGTTACCGTAGAATAGCTGCTGTCTGAAAGCACAAATATTACATTTTTGGAAGTAATCACATGAAAAATAAAGCAAATGCCTTGACCATACTTAAGCATAACACGGGCATATTTCACTTCAGCAGTGAGCTTTAAACTATAACAATTTTTCAGAAAGAATGAAAGATAACAAAAAAATTTTAACTTGTCTCATTTTTTGTACATGTAATGATAACTGAAAAATTCTTAGCCATCCCACCCCATTATCAATCTCTTCCTCCAATCCTTCGAACATTTTCAATTCAGAAAGCATGTCAGTAACACTTTTGCCACTCCTCACATAACAAAGACACTCATAAACTGTCAAAATAAGACCAATTCAGAACTATCTTTTTAAGATATAAAAACATCAAAATCCAAAAATTTCACTTTTATTTTCTTAATAATTTGGACTTCTGCATTTCTGATAGTAACCATCCAAAGTTTTAAGATACCATTGAATCAGTCAATACATATGTGGTAATAAACTTTATCTATTTCTTCACACAATATACTTATTTCTTGTCCTCAAATAAAAAACACTATTTTTAAACTAATGCATTGTACATACCAATGAGGTTTATTCAGTGAAATCCAAAGGCTGAGTAAATGTAGATGCACATTCTCAAAATAAATGTTAAGATGACTGATGCTTTAACATATGGAACTGTAAGGCTGACCGATGTGAGGCTCGGTAGGGACAGCTAAAGCACGAGTACGGCTTTTCGCCAGTATGAGTACGAACATGTTGCCTCAAATTGTCTTTGGAGGCAGCACTGTAGCTGCAGTGCGGGCAGGTAAAAGGCTTTTCACCCGTGTGAGTTCGAATGTGCTTTGTCATGTGGTCTTTCCTAAGGGTAGAATACACACAGAAGGGACAGAGGTGCACCTTGCCGACGGCTCCTCTCTTCATATTGCGCGAGCCATCACCATTCAACCCCACCTGTTGGCAATGCCTAGCTTAATTAAGCACATTCTTATAGAAATTATAATGCTTCTATTCAGATTATTTAAGTGTATCAGGAAATAATATTGCAAAAAATAACCAATTTCTCATGACTTTTAGTTTGCCTTGGCTTGTCCCTTTATCCATTTACTAGTGTTGCATCTGGTCCCAACAAATAAATAATGAGATGCACATTTGGTTCATCAACAAATGTTCAAAAATTTATCCAAAAGAAACTTCTACTAAAATTTAAGCCAATAAACAAATTCTGATTCAAAATCTAACACTGCATCCTCAGCATGTGTCTTAAATGCCTCCTCTCGCTTACTTTTCCCATTTCTTTCCAGTTGTACACAGGCACGCGCGCGCACACACACACACACACACACACACACACACACACACACACACACACACACACAGGTAAGAAACCTTTGGGCAGATTTCTTTGCATTGTAGCCCTTGTTCACCTAACAGTGATTAGGTAGGATGTAGCATGTATGTTAGTATGTTTGTAATATGTGGATTTTCAACTACAAGACTGATAAACTGAATATCACTATATTAGTCTTAATAGGATAAGGAACAATTCAAGATAAACTCCAGATAAATATATATAAAAATGTTGAAACTCTGAATGAGATTGCTATCCTTCAGTCAGACAGGCAATGCAATAACAACACACATGGGGGGTTCACGATCTTTATTTGAAGATTACTTGTGGTGTTTCAGTACGTGAAACTGCAAGGCATATCTGTGAGAGGCCCGATAGGGACAGAGCAAGCAAGAGTATGGCTTCTCCCCCGTATGTACTCGTATGTGGTTAGTGAGAGTATTTTTAGTGCCAGAGCGATAAGGGCAGTGAGGACAAAGGAATGGTTTCTCTCCAGTATGTGTGCGTATGTGTTTGGTTACATGATCTTTCCTATCTGAGGAATAGCTACAGAAGGGGCACTGGTGAAACTTGCCGACGCCTCTCCTCCGGCTAAGCCTCGAACCATCACAGTTCAGTCCCACCTGTTGGGAACGCCTATCTTAGTTACAGACATCAATTACAGCAACAAATGCTGTCACATCAATATGGCACTCAAAAAATGTGAACAAACACCCTCCACGAGTTGTGGTACTCCTCACATAACACCACCATGTGTCCTACTGTAAATAAAAAATGCCTCTATAATTTCTGCCACACAAAAAATAAACTAGAATTTTGCAAAGCATATGTAATTTCCAGTACGTACATGTGTGTGTGTGTGTGTGTGTGTGTGTGTGTGTGTGTGTGTGTGTGTGTGTGTGTGTGTGTGTGTGTGTATACCTATTTAGAAAGTATTCCATCTTTATCTTTGTAGCAGGAGGCAAGATGAATGAGAGGTGCCACATCTAGTGGAAAACTTTAAAGTATGTGTGATCTTTCAGTTTTGTGTAAGAGTTGCTGACAAGCAGTCAGTGTGCATGGTTGTGTAATACAAATTCATTGCATTTTCACTTTACGTAGAATGAAACTTATCGAGCATTGTTTCTGCATTAAATTTTGTGAAAACTCGGAAATTATCTGATCATAATATCCAATTGTAACGAATCAAACGCTACTTCTGACCACTGATTGATCACTTCTGGCATTCGCTAATTTCAATATCAGTGACAGTTCTGCATATGCCCTTTCAATAAATGATTGAGTCAAATAACAAAACAACATTTATGTCCAAACTGTTTTCTCACAAGAAATTTCACATTGCATTGATACCATGCAATAACAAAAATAAATAAATAAATAAATATAAAAAACAAAAAAATAGAATAAAAGAATTTTTAAGTACACTAACAGTGATCTTGACTTCATGAAAACCATGATCACTGGTAATGTTTATTGGTGAACAGATACAACCCAGAAGCCAAAGCCAGTCAAAGAGTGCTCTTTCATGACAGCTTTAGGAAGTAAAGCTGATCAACAATACCTACACAACACAAAATACCTTTTCCATCCCAGGTATTCATATCATTGGAAATTGCAAATTCCCAAAACTTTTTCCACTGCAAATGTCAAACTGTGTATGTGAGAGCTCAATGCATAGGAAAGTTATACATAAATTACGCTTCATAACTAACAAGGAGTTTTTTTCTATTTACGACCTCTAAAACAATAACTACAGGGAAACAAAGAGAGCAAAAGTGATATAGATTCCCTTTCAGATTTGTTAATTACAGACCTGCAGCACATATTTCAACCCAACATATCCCATTAGAAATCATCTGTCTATAGATTCACCTCATCACTGATTACCAGAAACCCCTGTGCTATACTTGGCATCTGAACTGCAGCCCACTAACCTTGTTAATTTAATTTCATGCTTGCATGAATGAATGATAAAATGCCACTAAGGGTTGATGTTCTCTCCCAATGATTGACTTTCTCTTCCAGCTTTTCTGACAAACTAACTTCATATTCTAAATATAACCAATGCTTATTTTATGATACAGAATTACTTGCATCTAAGAAATCTGGTATCTTATAGATATATAAAGTTTTGATAAATAATAAAAAGCTAAATACTCTTAGACAAGAGGTAAGCATTGAATGGTGACTGTATATCAACACAATGAAATAATTAAAGAAAGTAATTTTGTTTCCTTTAGTATTTCACCTTTCATAAGATACACAGACCATTTCTGATCTCTTTGAACAAGCACACAAGCACACACCATAAGCAGGATTGCTTGACTTCCAATCCAGACAAGATATTCGTACATTGGTGTGTGTGTGTGTGTGTGTGTGTGTGTGTGTGTGTGTGTGTGTGTGTGTGTGTGTGAGAGAGAGAGAGAGAGAGAGAGAGAGAGAGAGAGAGAGAGAGAGAGAGAGAGAGAGAGAGAGAGAGAGAGAGAGAGAGAGAGAGAGAGAGAGAGCTCTGATACATTACTGTACTTTGCGAGTCCCATTCCCAAACATTCTTCCATTAAACCTTTGAATGTTTAGATCCACAATAGTGTGATGTACACCACATATAATGCCCCACAGCAGCATCAATATACTCAAGATAAAACTGCATCAAAGATAAAAGCCACCCACAAGTCAGACAAGTTTCATCTCTCATATTTCTAAATGAATTTCCAAAGCAGACCATTTGTTATCAACTTTGATTAAGTTCCCTAGTTATCTTTTTGCCTATCCAAACCATCAATCAACTAGTTATTTTTCATCTTCATCAGAGGCACCATCCCACATCAACCAAGGAACATAACCCAGTAGCCCAAAAGCACTGGTCACTCAGATTCCTCAGTATTTCATTTCAGTAATAGGAAGCAATTCTATGAGCATATAAACATCCCTGTCAGGAACTTTGTAAGGGACACTGCATCCGTAACAAATTTTTCTCATACCAAAAATTCTTCTGGGACAGTAGCAAAAGCACATAACTGTTTGTTTCAATTTTTCCTTGGATGCTCAATATTATGTTCCCTCAAATCAAACTGTTGCCAATAAAGATTGGTAGAAGTGTCTACTTTCAATATGGTAATACAAAGCCAGAGGGTTAAACTTCGAGTGTCACGTACACCAGTGTTCCCAAGAACAATATGGTCACAGCATGGATCAAAATATGACTTAACTTAACATACCAAAATGACAAAGATACTTAGCAACAGCATACATAACATACAACATTAATAGAATACCAAGTTAGAGGAGACAATCCTATGAACAGTGTATGTCCTGGATGCAAGACTTCCAGGAGGGGGAAAAATCATTAATCTCAACAACAATTATTGTGGCAATTTGTCTTAAAATGAGGTAAAGGCCTTTAGTTCCTCTCTATGTTAGCCTTGTAATTCTCACTGAGATGAAGATATCCAAACCTTATCTTAAATGCCAAGAAAGCTTGAAAATTTTCAATCATATTTTAGCAAAAAGATGTTATGTGCAAGGCCATTATAAGATGATAATTACTTTCACATGGTCCAAAAAACTGAATTCAAGATCCAGTCACTCGTTCTTAAATCTTAGATATTTTTTCATGCTAATACCTAATTTTTTATGTTCAAAATTTTATATTCATTGAAGCACCTTATCACAATCAACAGATTATAAAATTGGTGCCAAATACATGTTGCTCATTGCAACACTAAGTTTTCCAGGCTTATATTTTTTACACAAAATTAGGTAACATGTTTCTCCCTTCCCCATCTCAAAACATGCAATATAGTGTATGAGAGAACAATGCAAGGAATTTGAAAAAAATCAAAATATCTGATCATCCTTTGTAATAATACTGTCCCCAAGATTACATAACCTAAAAAACAAACTACAGAGACTCACAGAAGCAATGCTTTCCCTCTGTGGCTCTTATGTTGTTCAATTCACAGTTCAACTTACCCTTTACATCACCACTCACTTGTGCACCTAGTCCCCATACATATAAGTATCCACACCCACAAGCATTCTTTCTTGCCAAGCTTGTGGAATACTAAGGAAAAGGACAAATCTACACCACCCCATATTATGCAAGGATTAACTAAGGGCACTTTGCAACCAATCAGTGAGGTGTGCTTCAAATCCACAGTGACATAGTTGACTTAATCCTAACTTCTGAATTCACTAATAACTGGATGTTTGGAGGAACCTAAGAAAAGATTCTGTAGTTTATCTGGTGTCTCAGAGTGAGGGATTCCCACCCATTAGAGACTAATATGATTACTGACTTTACCAAATCATAACACACAAAGATGTCCCCGGACATAACTGGTTATAAAAAGAAATAAAATAATTTTTTTTTAAATCAAGTTTCACCAATGCAAGGAAACATGAACAAAGTGAATACCAAGTGTCTCTCAATCCAGCCAAGCAAAAAGAATTAGGATTGTGATGGAGTCCTACAATATGTGCATCTATCTCAACAAGTATGTGTATCTGAGGACTTAAAAGCTAAAGCATCAACATTGATCACCTCCATCATTATCTCCCTCCCACCCTATAAGACATCACACGATAAACAATAGAACAGCAAATAAAACTTTCACTAATCAATACCATATTTATCAATATACAATGTGAAGTCTTCAAATGGCAATCCTGAGTGGGGTTCTGGTGCAACCCTAAAATAAACTCAAAGATATACGATATGGAAAGAGAAAGACCTGATATTTATTCCTAGAAGGAATAGAAAATGTATGCAAAACAACAAAAAAATCTCAGGAGTGAAAAAAATAAAGGATACGCATACATAGAAAAAGGAAGGAGATATCCAAATTAATTTGATATGGACTATCATGGGATTGTCTCCTCTCAGTCCTACACTACTTCAGGATGTTGGGCAGTTGTCATCATCAGGGTGAGAACACAGGACCTCTTACAGAATTCAGTGGTAACTTGTTCATAAGAGCTAAAATTCAGCTTTCCTTTCCCTCCCTCCTATGACTGTTATCCAGGTGATACCATTTTCAGGTTATTACTCAAAACCATCAAGCTTTACTAAAAGGCCATATCAAAATCCCTTACTAAAAAAAAACAAAATAATACTGAAAAGGTCACCAATCTTCCAATAATTGGACTAATAAACCCCAGACTTGAAGCATCCAATTCTCCTCAGTGCATGATGACAACATCTGCCCTGCACAGAAATGACCTCCAACACTCACCATCTGGTGGGACTGCTGCGTGCCGTGGGGACCCGAGGAAGCTGGGTGCACCTCCTGGTTCCCATCTTCACTGTATCCTTCTAGCATGGAAAAACCACCACCAAGCTCCCCTGTTCCAAGCCACTGCAGCAAGAGAGCATCCAATCAGACTAGACCATATCTCATTTACACATAAATACTTTAATTTACACAAACATATCCAATGTACAATTAATATTTACATTATTTTCCATTTTGTAATATCTCATTCCTGATTAACATCTAAACTGTACAGCAAAAATTATGAGTTCTGTCTATCTCTCCAACAAAAATATTTCTCTCTCCAACCACATTTCTGCCATCCACTACAGGATACATACCCCCTGCATGCCAGATGGTCCTGCCAGCGCCTCCACCACAGCCTCATGAAGGGGTTGTGGGTGTTTGGCATCTAACTGGTGAGGGAACTTGCTACTTTGCTCTTCCCCTCCTGTGCTGGAGTCCCCACCACCCATCCCTCCATACTCTATCCTGGAGTCCATTCCTTCTCCCTGGTTGTCTTCTGAACCTTCGATAACTTCTTCTTTGACTAGAGATTCATCAACTGGCTCCTGTAAGATTAACATCATGTGAAAAAAATGTTATGAATCTTTTTATATGCATATACATTACAGATTTCTACAAATGAAATTTTAAAAGGCAACATCTAATAACATATGTCTAAATTCTAAGGTATTTAGTGCTTTCCTTCAATCTATAGTCCTCTGATCCAAGAGTCTATCAATCATCAGGTTTTGCAGAGACAATCAAAGTTATCAGAGGAACTGAATAATAGGGGAAAACAGTAAACAAAGTGGAATTGAGTGTCGGAAGATTACTTGACTTCTGGCCACCAATGAACCAATGGGAACTTGGGGCAACAGCAGTCTCACCAACCTGATTGTGCGAGGCTTCCTGCTTGGGAGAGCTGAACTCCACTGCTGGCTCCACTGGATCACCCACTCGCTGGTCTACACCATCTTCTCCTCTTTGGTCTTGACTATGAGACTTGGAATGGTCCCAGGTTTGATTGGACTCTTGGTGATGTTGGGGAGAGGAAGGGGGGCTCTCAGGGGGTGGTAATGAACTTCCCTGGGACGTGGAGCTCATTATGTCTTCTCTCCGTCTCCTTTTAGGGTGCGGACTACTCCGGTCATCCCGCGAACTCCATGGATATGCGTTCTTTTTGCTAAGTTCTTTCAAAGGAGGTTCATCAGGTACAGCCAAGCCCTTTATTTGTAACAACTCGGCAGCCTTTATTAGCCGTGCTAGGTCCTGCTGCAACACACTCACTACGCCATCATACATATAGCTCAGCAATGCCTCCATGTCTGCACACTTAATGTCTTTGAGAACCACTACAGGATGCTTACAAGGCGTGTGCTCAAACATCTTTTCAAAGTATTCACTGCACGTTGATAACACAAGTTTATGCACCGGATAAAACTTTCCCTCACATGCTAACGTTACATCTGTGTATCTCTCCTGTCAAGAGAAAGAAAGAGTTGCTGTGCTACACGTATATCTAACACATCCATGGATAGTTTCAAATT